>NC_057343.1:180597500-180918333 GCF_016509475.1 Prionailurus bengalensis
AATTTAAGCTGCTTTGTGGGTTGATCCCAGTGATTTGCCCATCCAAGGTTCTCTTCAGCTACTATCCCTTATGATGATGAAATAGGCACTGTTTATTGATCTCCTATTATGTGCATGGACTGTGGAGTCAGACACCTTGACTTCAAATACTGACCCTTCTAAGATGTTAATTTGGATGTATCACTTAAATGCTATCAGCTTCAAATTTCTCACCTGGAGAATGTGACTAAAAAATAGTGACCAGTTGCACAGAGATGTTTGGGGCAGTGAGATAATAAAAAAGGTGTAGAACGGTAAATGCTCAACAAATGTTAGCTATTGATATTAATCTTCATATCCTTCTTAAGAAGGGGGGTATATTATCTGCATTTTAGAAATGAGGAAACTGAATGTCAGAGAATAAATTAATAACTGGCTGCAGATCACACAGATTCTGAGAGATGGAACCAGAATTCATACTCTTCCTTCCAAATGGAAAAGCTATACCTTGTGAAAGGGGCACCTCCTTACAAAGTTCATGAGCATGTAGGAAAGCAAATTCCTTCTTTTTTTAAAAAAAAATTTTTAACGTTTATTCGTTTTTTGATATAGAGAGACAGAGTGTGAGCAGGGGAGGGGCAGAGACAGAGGAAGACGCAGAATCTGAAGCAGGCTCCAGGCTCTGAACTGACAGCATGGAGCCCGACGCGGGGCTAGAACTCACGGACCGTGAGATCATGACCTGAGCTGAAGTTGGATGCTCAACCGACTGAGGCACCCAGGTGCCCTGAGCAAATTCCTTCTTGTAAGACTGAGCAGTTTATGTAATGTCTCAGAACCTGTTTCCTCATTTATATGAAGTGGGTAATGGTATGCTTGCGTAATAGTTGTTATGATGGCTAAATGAGATAATGTCATAGAAGTAGTAAATATTCATTTCTTTTCAGCCTCCTTTCTTTTTATTGTAAGCAGAATGAAATATGATGGAAAAGGTATATTTCCTACCTAAGAAAATATTCTCAAGTGATAAATTCTTTTTGGTTTATTTCATGTTGTAGATCATCTGCATTCCTGCTCTCCTCATGATGATGGAGAATTAGCTGATAATGACTCAGCATCTTCTTACTCAAAGTGTCTCTTTTCTTTGGAAAGACGTGAGATTTATGTGTGGCAGTAGATGTACAGGGCAGTGACAAGTATTGGACAGGCATTCAGAACATTGGCTCCCCAGCCTGGCTCTGCTCTCATGCACCATGTATGTGACCTTGTCAATCACTGAATCTCATTGGGACCCCATTTCTTCATTTTAAAATATAGGCGATGGTATGTTGTCTGATGTCCTCACATGATTATTGTGAAGGACACATCAAAGAGTGAAAACAAAATAAATTCAATGAGTGACATGCTGTAAAAATGTAGGGATTTTAATTGATGTCATACCCAACTTGATCACTCTTCTTGGGAACTTCTGACAGTGCCTGCTTGTTAGTAACAAGGCACTGTGGAGGGCTGGACTTGGCATCTACATGCCACAGTTCAAATTCTACCTTCAGAACCTTAGCAAGTCACATCTCTTCTCTGGACTTACGTCTTCTTTTCTGTGAAACTGGAATTATCACTTCTGCCTTGAAAACCAAAATATTTGTCATGGAGATCAGATGAGATCACATATATGAAAGAGTTTTACAATCTGCGTGACATCATGGAAACTGTATAGAACCCAAATGGAATCATTCTAGGAATTTCTATTATGTGAAAAGAAGGCTTCTGGATTTTATTCTCACCCTGAGAACTTTACAGATCCTACCCCATTCCATATTCTCTCAGGCTTTCCATCTTTTTCTTCCCCAGCTCAGAGATGGTACATCTTCCCACTAGCTTTGTTTGTCTTGAGTGGTGGCCAAAGGCAAGTTGCTGGTAACATCCAAACTGGCCTGGTGTCTGGTGTTCTCAGACTATCAGATGCTCAGCCAGGGACAGCTAGGGGTGAACAAAGCAATTTAGGGGAGGAAAACTTTTCCTTTCTTTCCTTCCTTGGCTGGCCTAATAATTAAATTGAGATAAGACAGATTAACAGAAGGAAAAATAATTTAATTTTGTCTATACAGGAGCTCATAAAAAATATCAGACTCAAAGAAGTGACCAAAGCAAGCAGCTTTCATACCTTTAGACAAATAAACAATGAAATTGTGAAGAATGGACAAGACCTAAGAAGTCTAGGCCTGAGATAGTTAGTGAAGAAGTAACAAGGTTTAAAACTTTCTTGGCTCTGAATTCCATCTCTGTGATAACGATGCCTCTTTAACTCCTGGTACAGGGAGGGTAACTTTCATATGGGAGATTCATTTCCTGTTTTCAGGGGGGACAAAGGAGGGCCAGAATGTCCTTTTTGCACTGGCTCTTTCTTAAGTAACTTTAATTTCTAAATTATCAATATGCCAAAATGACATCATTTGGGGCAGCTTGCCCTGAACTCATCAACAAGGAAGGGTTTGGGCAATAGCAACCCCATTACAGGCTGCAGAATAGAAATTTCTGCCCTGGGGGTGATGGTCAAAATATTTAATGACCTATAGGACAGAAATATTGGGCAATGCCACCCTGGTAATGGATCAGGTTTGGAGAGACCCCTGCAGTGTTAGGAGACACCCATTTGTTGCTGGGTAGTGTGGAAGTGTGGATCATAGGGCGTGGACCAAGCACCTGGTATGATAGTAGAACATTCAGGGGGTTGGAAGCAATTGACATTTACTAACCAGTTTGTAAGTCAGCATTTTTAGTGTGTAACTATTTTTCAGTACTGCCTTAGCTGAGACTACCAGATGAGTATCAGATTTGCTTTTTACCCAGACATAACAAACATGAACCTTATCTTTAGTATCTTCAAAGACTAGGACAATATGCTTGAAGCTGCTTCCTCCTCCTTTACCTTCACCCCTCTCTCCTCCTTCATCATCTCCACCTCCCCTTCTACTTCTGCCTTTTTCCTCCTCCTCCTTGTTACTTTCAACACAGTATGAAAGAAAAACACAAACATATGAAAAAAAAAGGTGGATGCACTCCTATACATTTGGAGCCCTGGTCAGAGTTTGGCCCTGTCCCTTCTAAGTCATTCATTAAAACAATTTCATTCTCTCTTTAGTCTTAAAAAAAAATCCATTTATAATTCAGCCATGGGGTTAAGTAAACACTTGATTCAAACAGGAACAAGATTCTTCCTTTTCTCCCCCAGCCTTCCACTTAAGGCAAGACTTGAAGGTTCTCTTTATAGACAGGGAAGCACAAAGAATAATGGGAAACACAAAACGATGATTAATTAGGCCAGGATGCAATAAGAACATATATGGAGAAAATGCAAATATATTAACATGAAAAGGTTGAATTTAAAACTGTCTTTGTAACACAAGAAGTGATGTTTGTTGTTGTTGTTGTTGTTCCCAAGATGAGAGGATTTGAGATCTAAAAGGTCACCTAAAGAAGTTCTGGGGAGTATGGCAGCTTTACTGGGACACTGTGTTTGAATTCATGCTCTACCACTTACTAGCTATGTGAACTTGGGAAAATAACTTAATCTCTGTTCCTCAGTTTTCTCATCTGTAAAATGTGAAAAAAGGAATTGTTAGTAACTCAGAGTTGATGTGGGATTAAATGAGATCATTCACTAGCATTCTTAGAGCATTGACATGTAGCAATTGCCTAATAAATGTTTATATTAATTGAGCTTCTCCAGGGAACAGAACAAATAGGATATCTATCTCCATATATCAATATCTATCTCTCTACATATGTATACATATGTGTGTGTGTGTGTGTGTGTGTGGAGAGAGAGAGAGAGAGAGAGAGAGAGAGAGAGAGGAGGGAGAGAGGGAGAGAGGGAGGGAAAGACAGAGAAAGGCAAAGAGAGTGACAGAAAAATATTATGAAGAATTGTCTCACACAATTACAGAGGTTAAGAAGTCCCACAGTCTGCCTTCTGCAGGCTGGAGACCCAGAAAGTCAGTGGTGTAATTCCAGTCTGAGTCTGAAGCCATAAGAACCAGGGGAGCTAAAGGTGTAAATCCCATTCCAAGGACAGGGGCAAAATGATGGCCCAGCTCAATTAGTGAGGCAGGGAGAAAAAAATGGGCAAATTTCTCCTTCCTCCACTTTTTGTGCGATTCAGGCCCTCAAGAGATTAGATGATGCCTACCCACAATGGAGAAGCCAAAATACTTTACTGAATTCATGGATTCAAATGCTGATGTCATCCAGAAACACCCTTACAGATACACCCGGAAGCAATGTATCTAGGTACCCCATGGCACATCAAGTTAACTTAAAATTTACTATCACAATGTTCACTATGTGTTCCAAATCCTTACTATGGTAGAGACAATGCTATGTGTTCATCAAAACCATGTTTTCTTTTCCTCTTAGTCACATGGCTCGACTTTCCTTATAGTTTTGTTCAGACGTATAACTGAATTCTGCCAGAAGTGATAGTAGAAGTCATGTGACACCTCCAGGTCAAGATAGTTAAGAGATGGGTAGTTTGTCCATGCCCTTCTCAGCACTTGAGAACCTGAGGTAACAATGTGAAGGCATCGTGGCCTCTGAATGACTGTGAGGAGGAGATCACCTCTCTACCACCATTCTCTTTTGAACTGTGACACCAATAATAAATAAAATTTTATTGTGTTTTCCGCTGAGATTTGTGCAGGAGGGGGATGTTTGGTATACCAGTTAGTATACCCTGACAATACAAAGTGAGTCACTTCACTTAAAAGTAATGTAGGGAATGATTAAGACTGTTTTTCCTTCTTGTTTCCTAAGGAATGGGCAAGGATTTAAGAAAATATCGTCCTCAATCTAATGGGCATTGGCTGTAGTTCAGCTCTGGCTCTTCCTGGATAGCATGACATCATGGAAAACACATAGGACTTGGAATCAGATATCTTGGGTTTAAATCTTGGCTCTGTCAGTCTCCAATTATGTGACCTAGGATAAACTTCTTAACCTCTCTCAATATGTTTCCTTATCTTAAAAATTAGGATAACACAAAATTTAAAATTCACTACTCTTGACCTAGAAATCATACTTTTAGGAATCAGTGTCATGGAAGAATTCCTACATGTGTCCAACAATGTATGTATGAAGAGACCTGTTGTACTGATGTATGTAATAACTTTAGGTCCATCAATTAGGGAAAGCTACATAAGTCATGATGTATCTTTATCATACAGATACCTAAAACTTTTTAAAAAGCAATGAGATAGCATTGTATATGCTGGATATAGAAGAACTATCCACAACATATTATTAAATGCAAAAGCAAATGCATGATACAAAATTATCTGATCTCATTTATGTTCTTTAAATGGGTGTATACACACGCACACACACACACACACACACACACACGTATGTATGAATATACACACACATAGAAAAAGCTCTTGAAAGATGTAGAACATCAGTGGTACATCTATGAAGTATAGTATTCCAGTAGGTACTTCTGAGATATTATGTTAGGTACTTTTGAAATGGGATGAATAAATGAGTTAGATAAGGAAATAAAGGGGAACCTTCATTTTTACTCTAAGACTTCTAAATTTAAGAAAAATTCATGAAGAAACTGTAAGTCTTTTATAATAGTAAAAACTAAAAAAAGTAAAAGGTGATAGAAAGGTAAATAACCTCACAGAGTTTTTGCAAAGTTAAATTTACTTAATATAAATGGAAGTTTGGGGCACATAATGTCCTTAAGAAAAACAACTTATTTTTTAGTTTTTTTACTCTTCTTGGGGATCCAAACCTATAGTGGTTTGAATTTTAAACACTTTATTATGTTACTTATGGATGTATCTCAAGTGGATGTGTTGTTCATTTTACTCTGTTCTCTTTAATTCCACTGTTGTGTGTCCTTTTTTTTAAAGGAGGCTTTTCTTATGCCATGTGACCCTGATTTCCTGCTGCCACTGTAGTCTTGACTGTCCCACTTTATGTTCCCTTAAGTACTTTCTTCTAAAGAGGCAACATCTCACTTACCAAGCATGACCTCAGAATCCTTGAAAAATCAACTGCAGTCTTCTTTCAACCAGGGCTAACTCCTCTGGTCATTTTATTAACAGATTGTTGAGGCCAAAATGACTATGATGGGAAACCAGCAGAAGGGTTTCAGAGCACTGGAGATCTTGGCCCTTGAGATTCTTGAGATTCAGAGTACTAACTCTCTACTTTCTTATAAATTCAGTGGGTTGGGAATTCAGATAGGGCAGAAAAGGGACAGTTTGCTCTGCACCAGGATGTATGGGGTCTCAACTAGAAGACTTGTAGGGTGGAGGCTGGAATCAATCATCTGAAGGTTTATTTACTCACATTTTTAGTGGTTGGTACTGGTTGTTGGCTTATGGCCTCAGTCACTCTCCTTGTGGGCCTCGTGAGACAGTCTCCTCACATGGGCTTGATTGGCTTCCTCATAGCATGGTGACTGGGTTCCAAGCTCAAACATCTTGAGAAAGATAGCCTTTTATAATTTAGCCTCAGAAGTCACACAGTATCATTTCTACTGCACTGTGTTCATCAAATTAGTTACAAAGTCTTCCCCAGTTTCAAGAGAAGGGAAAATAGATTCTATAAGCTTCTGGAAGAGCATGTGGAACCAGAAATATTGCTGTGGCCATTTTTGGAAATTATGACTTTTCATAGTTTATAAGCTCTAAAGTTCCTGAGATGGGAAAGATCATCATATACTTGCAGCTTTGGGGATTACAGCTAAATGAAGTTATTTTGGGGGCTCTTGGGTTGATGATTTGAGCTTATAAGTTATGCTGAAGGCTGAGTATGACCTTGTTCTTTTAGAGTTTCTCCAGTTATTTGTTTGTTTGTAGCTTTTCTGGTTAGAAAGTGAAGACCTACAGCAGCAAATACTTTTACATGTTTATTGCCTTGCTCCAGGCCACAAACCTTCCACAGTAAATGCTGCCCTTTAAATAAGTTAAAGGATTCAACTGACCATATCTTCTGCCTTTTTGTTGAAAGTGTATTTAATTGCTACCCCTCAAATCCCAACATTTGGATACCAAGGTCCTACAAAGTTGAGGATAGGGAAGGAGTCCAGACTAGGAATCTGAATTAGGGATCAAGTTAGAAAAGCAGTCATTTTTCTTGCAGGACAGCTGCGTGTAAGGAGCATTCATCTCTGTCCATTTGCATGCTCGGTTCTTTACTCAGAAACATCCCACATAAATATTTTAATGTGGTGATGGTGATAACACATTCTGGTTTTTTTTCTGCCATTAGAGTAAAGTATTCTGTCACAGTGGCCAGTTAATGTAGGTTACTGTCTTTGGTCCTCAAACTACTAAGGATTGAGAAGTAAAATTAATTTATAATGGGTTTGAATTAAATACTTCACTCTTTTTTTTATTCTTAAATCAACTGCCTCTGGTCTCACTCCATCTGCAGAGAAGTCAGGAAATTTGAATGTAGTCACGATTGTGGTGGTGGTGGCAGATCATGGGGGTGAGTTGGGGTGGGGATGATGCTCTCCCTTTCTTGAGGTTGTACATCTTGTCTAGAATACCATGGTTGTAGCTTCCCATCTTCAATTCATTGTTATTGCCATTGATATTCTTATCATTCAAGCTAAAGAATCAACAGCAACCCAAAGGAAGTTCTTCCTAAGACAAGGACAGGAATAGAAGATGGTGAGTGAAAACCCAAGAGGTCTTCTAAGGCCTTAGCTCAGAGTTTTGCAGTCAGTTCTGCTCCATTCTATTTTTCGAGCAACTTTCATTGCCAGGCCCATGTCAAGGGTAGTAAAGTACACTTCTTCCACAGTGAAGCCATGTTATGGGTATGGATGTAGAAAAGGGTAAATAATGGAGGCCAACATGTCAGTTGATCACAGTTTCCTTTCTTCATTTTTTCCTGCTTATAATTTATTTGTTGAAGAAACCAAATAATTTGTCCTGTGGAATTTCCCACATCCTGTATTTTTCTGATTGCATATCCATAGTATCATTTAACATGCTTCTCAGTTTTTTGCATTTCTGTAACTTGGTAGTTAGATATAGCAGCTTCATCTGACATGAATTTTTACAAGGATCTTTTATAGGTAGTGATGTGTCCTTTTATCAGGAAGAACACAGTGTCTCTTTTTGTGTTAGTTGCTATTATTGATCTTTACCTAAATCCATTAGTTAGTTGGGGGTTTGCAAAAGAATAATAGCATTTTTCCTTCATTTATTATTGGGAACCCTTCTATAAAGAAAAAACTTTTCTTCATCAACCCTTATCTGAGGTACAGGTCCTACAGGAAATCAGGCCAACTGCTTAATTCTTTCCTTTACCAGTTTCTGAATAATGTGGTCCTGCAGCAAGCTCCAGAGAAGACATTGAGTATTGTTTTTAGTATCTTATGAACTCATGGATTTTAATACATTTGAATTTTGGGGGGGCACCTGGGTGGCTCAGTCAGTTGAGCATCTGACTTCAGCTCAGGCCATGATCTTGCAGTTTGTGAGTTCAAGCCCCACATCAGGCTCACTGCTGTCGGCCTGTCAGTGCAGAGCCCGCTTCAGATCCTCTGTCCCCCTCTCTCTGTGCCCTTCCCCTGCTTATGCTCTTTCTCTCAAAAAAATAAATAAAACATTAAAAAATATATGTGTTTGAAGTTTTTTCCTTCCTTGGTATATTATTCATGTCAGTGCTTGACTTGCCTTGTTTTAGTCAATGGAAGCCATTTTGAGCTAATTCTTGACCTTCTGACTTGACTACCATTGTCTTTGATGGTGTCCCTGTTTTCAGGTGTGATAAGACATTCCAGGGTCATCTTGTACATTCTCTGCCTATGTTTTTGTTGTTGTTGTTCTCAATGTTCCAAGGTAACTCAGCTATATTTGGGTGCTAAATTGAAGAAAGATATCAGACTTTTTTGGAATAGTGCTTCAGCTAATATATTTAGAGGTAGGCAAGAAGATTCAATGAGGAAATGGGGATTGATAATGGATAGGACTGTATTTGTTGACTGAGCCACTGAGAGGAAAGTGGCAGATCCATACTAAGAGCAGTTTTGTGGTTTCAGGACTCCGAAATTCCTATTTACCTCTTTGTAGGTCTGATTACCCACAGATTCATGACCCACTGTTCTCTGGGAGCTTTTGATCAAGACAACAAATTTGTGTATCAGCAATTAATGAGCATAATGGCTTCATCTCAAGGCAATGCCATCTCTGGACAATAAAACATAGCCTTTAGGCCCTGAGGCACAGCCTCATTTCGAAGCTGTCTGCCTACTTGTTCAGATAACCATTTACAGACCAGCCCCTGAGTCTTGGGTTTTGAACAGCTGGTAGTAATTTTCTTGCACTAAATGACTGCTAATTATCCTATGCACCACACTTAATTTATGTGTTGTTGGCTGAGTTGTGAGTTCACCTACTCATTATAATTACTTCTTGCCTTCATCCTTTTAAAAAAATTTTTTTTAACATTCATTTTTGAGAGACAGAGTGAGAATTGGGGAGAGGTGGGGAGAGAGGGAGACACAGAATTTGAAGCAGGCTCTAGACTCTGGGCTGTCAGCACAGAACCCAACGTGGGGCTCGAACTCATGGACCACAAGATCATGACCTGAGCTGAAGTCGGATGCTTAACTGACTTAGCCACCCAGGTGCCCCTACTGCCCCCTTCTCTCTTATTCCACCTTTCATTTCCAGCACCACAATGCAGGGAGTTAGATACAACTGAACAAAGGTTTCATAGCACTAGCCAGTCTTAGTGGATCAGCAGATGAACTCTGGTCTCTGCAACAGGCCACTTGATGATGAGAAAATGAAAGCTCCAAGGAGAAACTGTCATTTCAGCATCATGGTGACCTAGAAAGCATCATAACCAAGAAGCTGACAGCCTGAGATCTAGTGCTAGGTACTCTGTTGTTAGGCTGTGTTACTTTGATTGTGTCATTTAATATTTCACTCTGTTTTTTCACCTCTAGAATAAGGATGGTATCTCTTGCCCTGTCCATTTCACAGGCTAAAGTGGGATAATGTATATAATTTGGATTTATACATTATAAAGTCCTAGTAAGTATTAATGTTGACAATTCATGTTTTATGAAATATTACTATCTCTTCACAGCAAATAGTAAAGGGGAGAAACTCTTCCAGGCATGTGAATATTAATATATCATGTCAAAAGTCTTTTTCCATGAAGACATGTCTAAAGACATTGGCTTACTGAGTCCTCATAACAAGTGATGCAATGGATTAGAGAGGTGGAATTTTCCCTGTTCCAAGCTGAAGTGTGTCTCCCAAAAAGATATGTTTAAATCCTAGCCCCCAGGACCTCAGAATGCAAACTTATTTAGAAATAGTGTATTGCAGAGGTGCCTGGGTGGCTTAGTCGGTTGAGCGTCCAACTTTGGCTCAGGTCATGGTCTCACAGTTGGTGAGTTCAAGCCCCGCATTGGGCTCTGTGCTAACAAACAGCTCAGAGCCTGGAGCCTGTTTCAGATTCAGTGTCTCCGTCTTTCTCTCTCTGCCCCTCCCCTGTTCATGTTCTGTCTCTCTAAAATAAATAAATGTTAAAAAAAAAAGTTAAAGAAAAAAAGGAAATAGTGTATTGCAGGGGTGCCTTGGTGGCTCAGTCAGTTAAGTGTCCAAGTCTTGATTTTGGCTCAGGTCATGATCTTATGGTTCATGAGTTTGAACCCCTCATCAGGCTCTGCGTTGACATCATGGAGCCTGCTTGGGATTCTGTCTCCCTCTCTCCCTGCCTCTCCCCTGCTTACTCTCTATCTCTCAAGATAAATAAAAATAATCTTTAAAAAATTATTTAAAAAAGAAAGAAATAGCATGTTGCAGATGTAGTTAAGGAATAGGTGGACCCCTAACCCCGTAGGACTGGTGTACCAATAAGAAGAGGAGAAACAAACACACAGAGAGAACACCATGTGACAACAGAGGCAGAGGTTACAGTGATGGAGCTCTAAGCCAAGGAGTGCCAAGGATTGACAGCCACCACCATAAAAGGAAGAGGTAAGGAAGGATTCTTCCCTACAGATTTCAGAGGATTGATACCCTGACATTGGATCTATACTCCACAAAGGTGACAAAATAAATTTCTGTCACTTTAAACCACCTAGTTTGTGGTACTTTGTTATGAAAGTCTTAGGAAACTAATACAATCCCCATTTTCTGACCAGTATTTTGAAGTTTAGAGAGTTCAATCAGGAAATATTTGTCAAGAGTCTGTAGTGTGTCAGGTACTCTTCCAGTCCCTATGCATACAGCTCTAAATAAAACAAAATTAAAATCATGCTCTAGGGTATACAGCTTGTTAAAGACAAATAATATGATGACACCCAAGTGCCAGGACTTCCAGATGAGCATTTCTGTTTTGGTTTATTTTCATTATATCCTCCAAAGTAAGGGTTGACTTTAATATTGGCAATGCTGGGGCACCTGGGTGGCTCAGTCAGTTAGGCATCCGACTTCAGCCAAGGTCATGATTTCACACTTCATGAGTTTGAGCCCCATGTCAGGCTCTGTGCTGAGAGCTCAAGAGCCTGGAGCCTGCTCCAGATTCTGTGTCTCACTTTCTCCCCCATCCCTGCTCATGCTCTGTCTCTCTCTGTCTCTCAAAAATGAATAAACATTGAAAAAAATTTTTTTTAATTGGCAATTCTTATACTGCTTGTGAATGTGCCTGGATTATTTTGCTATTCTCTAGGGAGCTCAATAACCTGTTTCCTTACTGGCGAACTTATATTCTCCTTTAGACACAATACATGCATTATCACAATCCTCTCTAGCCCTGGGGATGGGCACCCTTCTTTTTTTCCTTGACTCTGAATTCAGGATCAGATAATCTGATGCAAGAACAACTTTGTGATGGGGCATTTCTGAACAAAGAGAAAAAGGGGAATTCCAAATTGCCACATTTCTAGTTATGTAAGTAGGTATTTAAAACACTATGAAGGTCTAAGAGTCACTGGTCAAGGGACTTGTTAAAAAAAAGTCCTTCTGGAACACCTGAACTCATTCTTCCAGGTATGAGGAAGTATAGCAGATGGTAGAGTATGGCCTGACAATAGCCTCCTGATGGAGAGAACAAACGTTGGCTTTTGAGCTCCCTGGTGAAGGTGCTAACGGACTTGGTTATTTCATCACTTAAGAGTAAGAAAAGGTAAAATAAGTGTGTACAGGAACCTTACTTCATAAATAAAACCAACCATGGCAATAGCCTTGAAAGACTTAATTCAAGACCTCCTTTCCTTCCCACCTTGACATTTTAATGGGGTCGGCAGCTTGAGCTTCATTGTAATGGAAACCAGAAGACAATCTCCAAAAGTGAAAGGCTACAACAGAGGCCCAGCAGCCTTTGTGTCTAAATGTATCAACTCTGTCCTCAGCAAATGGCAATGTTGCCTGACAGGCAATTACTGCTGTTCCTAATTGCTTCCATCAAACCCGGCTGTTTGAAATACCTAGAGCCCCATACCACCTCGTGTCTCAGCCAACAGTTTTCTTGGCTTTGGTTAATGCTTTATTTTTGGCATGCTGGTTTTTGTCTGGCCATCAAGTCCATTCTGACCCATTAAACTTTCCAAAGACCTTCTCTGATCAAAGCTAGAAGACAATCTAATTAGGTTGTTTTAAGTGGAAGACTGGCAAGGCAAAGTGTCTCCTGTTTGGCTTGTCGGTACATGGGGAGAAGATGAAAGCTCTACTTAGGACTCTGCCTGCAGATATAGAGTTCATGGTAGAGCTGCCTGATAGTGGCATTTTCTTGAATGCCTATAGAAATGGGTTTTGTGTGGGGAACTCTGAGCACCATGAGAAAGGGTGAATGGGTTTACATGTTAAAGTACATAAGTTTTGGGGCACCTGGGTGGCTTAGTCGGTTAAGCATCCGACTTCGGCTCAGGTCATGATCTCTCAGTTCATGGGTTCAAGCCCTGCATCAGGCTCTGTGCTGACAGCCCAGAGCCTGGAGCCTGCTTCAGATTCTGTGTCTCCCTCTCTCTCTGCCCCTCCATCTCTCATGCTCTCTTTCTCTCTCAAAAATAAACATTAAAAAAATAATAAAGTACATAAGTTTCATTAGTGTGATATGGGAAGCATGATTTTTTTCTTAACCCAAAATGTTTCCAATGTGATTAAATTAGAACTTTTGATATTTTTCTCTACCAGTAGTACCCCCAACTCAGGAAAGGCCACAACCACACAGATAATTATGAGTCATCTTTGGTGTTTCCATGGCCCTCATCCCCTATTACTTTGAGTTCATTCTGTATCTCCACTCTTATATTATTTTTCAGTTCCCACCATCTTGCACCTGGACTAGGAAATAGCTTTTTAATGATTCTTGCTGATTCCTGTCTTGACTTTCTCTAATTCATTCTCCACAAGGCAGCAGGGATGCATTTTTTAAAAATGTACATCCAGGGGCACCTGTGTGGCTCAGTTGGTCAAGTGGCTGACCACTGATTTTGACTCAGGTCATGAACTCACTGTTCATGAGTTTGAGTCCCACATTGGGCTCTGTGCTGACAGCACAGGGCCTGCTTGGGATTCTCTGCCTCTCTCTCCTTCTCTCTCTCTCAAAAATAAACATTTTTTAAAAAAATGTACATCCAACAAAAGGCTACTTACTGTATGATTTCCTGTATATGACATTATAGAAAAGGCAAAACTAGAAAGAAAGAAAGAAAGAAAGAAAGAAAGAAAGAAAGAAAGAAAGAAAGAAAGAAAAACAGTATTTTCCAATGTCTAGGGAGGGGATTAACTCTGCAAAGGGGAAAAGGGAAACTTTTTGGGGGGTGATAGAAATGTTCTATATCTTGATTGTGACATTGGTTATATGAGTATAGGCATTGCCAAAACTCATCAATCTATGTACTTAAAAAGGTCGATTTCATTGTATGTGAGTAAGTCACAATAAACCTGACTTAAAAAAAAAATGTCAAAAAGTGTAAAAATCTCCAGTCTTAGGGCTTGTATTTATTTGGCTGATGCAAAGATCTGCTGTCTTTGAACAACCCTATCCCTAGGAAATTTGTCAAAAACAGTGACAAGGTGCCTGGGTGGCTCAGTTGTTTAAGTGTCCAATTTCGGCTCAGGTTATGATCTCGTGGTTTGTGAGTCCCAGGCCCACATTGGGCTGTCTGCTGTAAGCACAGAGCCCATTTCAGATCCTGATCCTCTGTCTCCCTCTCTCTCTGCCCCTTCCCCACTTTCTGTCTCTCTGTCACTATTTCTCTCTCTCTCAGTCTCTCTTTCTCTCTCAATAATAAATAAACATTAAAAAAAATCAGTGGCAATTGTTTAACATGAGAGTTGCCTGTGGTGGAAATATCTGTTGAGGCTAGCAAGAAACTTTCAGACAAAAAACTTATCAATCCATAAGGAATAAAATGTAAAAATTATAAACATATACACCTAACATGGTTAGGAGCTGAAAATACATGAAGCGAAAAATTGGGGAATGAGATGTCCATGAAGGAATTTGAAAACCTGAGACATATTCCTGGGAATCTAGAAGGCCCTGAATATATGCAGGGCAGTGCACATACCCAGAAAAGACATTAGAAGACCTGAATCACACCTCTGAGGAGATGTTAATCACACCTCTGGCTGATCTTGAGGACATGTACAATCAGAAAGTGAAAATTAAGGCAGAATTGTCAGCTGCCTGTTGGAGTGTTGAAATCATGCCCCCAATAAACACAGAAAACCTCTTGATAAAGGTTGAGAAATACATTGACTCAAGACATTTAAGTAAATATCTGTCAAATCATTAGTTGAACACTAAGTTAACCAAGCAGAGACTTCAGCAGCTCTACACAATAAAGAATAAAGACTTTATAGAACTAGTCCTGGAAAGCTACTAAACAAATAGCAATAATGAAAAACTCTGGAAGGGGGATGGATCTGATTTTTAGAGTTGTTAGATGTATTATTGAAATTGTTCCTTTTTCAACAAAAGAAATGATGAATGCAAAGAAATGGAAAGTACGGCCCAAAAACAAGGAAAAAAGAAGTTAATACAAACTTCCATGAGGAATCCCAGACATTGGGCTAACTGGTTAAATACTTTAAATCAGCTGCTATGAATAAGTTCAAAGAAATAAAGGAAACCATGTAAAAATAAAGTGTGAAAATGGTATTTTCTAAATGGAGAATATCAATAAGAGATATAAATTATTTTTAAAAATAAATATTCTGGAGTTGAAAGATACAATAACAAATGAAAAATCCACTAGAGGAGCTTAAGAGCACATTTGAGCTAGGAGAAGAAAGAATCATCAAAACTGAAGATCAATCATTTGTGACATTAACTAGTTTGAGGAACAGAAAGGAAAAAGAATGAAGAAAAAAGAACAGAGCCTCAGAAACCTATGGGAAATATCAAGCCTACAAACATACACAAAATGGAATCCTAGAAGGAGAGGACAAGGAGAAAGGGAAGAAATAGTATCTGAAGCAACAGTTGCCAAAAATTTTTCAAATTTGGTGAAAACCATGAATCTACATATTCAAGATGCTCAACGAATCCAAGTAGAAAAAACTCAGGGATATGTACCTAACTATATAATAACCAAACTATTGAAAGACAAAGAGAAAATCTTGAAAGAAGTAATAGAAAAAGAACTCACCATGTACAAATGATCTTCAATAATAATTAAAACTGATTTCTGTTCATAAACTCCTATGGAGGCCAGAAAGCAGTGGGATGACATATTCAAAGTGTCAAAAGAAAAGACTGTGAACTAGGAATTCTATAACCAGAAAATTATCCTTCAATAATGAAGAGAAGTTAGATAATTTTCAGATAATAAAAACAGAGAATTTGTTATTAGCAGATATGACCTACAAGAAATTCTAAAAGGTGTCCTTCAGGCTGAAATAAAAGGACACTAGAGAGTTACTTGAATTCACACAAAGATATAAAGTTTCTAATGTATATCAAAGCTAATACATGTATAAATGTGTAATTTTTATGACCATAAAAGCATGAATAAAGGGAAAGAAATGAAGTTTTATTGGAGGAATTTTTTTGTATGATATTGAAAATAAGTCAGTATTACTCTAATTTGTTTTAGGTTAAGATGCTATGACAACCACTAAGACTAAATAAATAAATAAATAAATAAATAAAATGATACTATATATTATATATAATAATAAATACATAACATCATGTTTATATATGACCATGAAATTAAAATGATATGTGAGTAAATATGTATTTAACACAAAAGAAGGCAATAATGGAGGACTAGAGGAACAAAAAGAACATAAAACATATAGTAAACAAAGAGCAAAATGGCAAATGTAAATCCTAGCTTATCAGTAATTATATTAACTGTAAATGGACTAAACACTAATTAAGAGGCAGAGATTGACAAAATGGATATTTTAAAAATACAACTGTATATATCTAAAAGAGACACATTTAAACATAAAATATATACAAAATAATAAAAAAATGAAAAGAGATATCATGCAAACGATAACCAAAGAGAACTGAGGGAAAGGATTATATTAAAACAAGACAAAATAGACTTTAAAAGTATCACTAGAGACAAAGAGGATTTTGTAATGGTATAAGTGTCAATCCATAAGGGAGAAAATGTAAAAATTATAAACATATACACCTAACAATGGAGCTGAAAATACATGAAAACAGACAATTATAAAGAGAAAAAGATAATTCAACAACAAGAGTTGGAGATTTCAATATCTACATTAATAGATAGAACAACTATATAGAAAATCAAATAGATATACAAAAATTGAACAACACTATAACCAACTAGATCTAACAGATATCTATAGAACACTACCCAACAAGAGTAGAATAGATCATCTTCTTAAGCACAGGGTAGAACATATTTTAGGCCATAAAAGAAGTAAAACATTTTTAAAAGGATTGAAAACATACAAATTATGTTCTCTGACCACAATGGAATGAAATTAGAAATCATTAACAAAAGTAGATTTGAGGATTTCACAAATATGTGGAAATTATACACTGTGCTCCTAAATAACCAGTGGATCAGAGAATAAGTCACAAGGAATATTAGAAAATTATTTGAGATGAATGAAATAAAAACACAGAATACCAAAACTATGGTATGTAGTAAAAAGCAGTACTTAGAGGAAAATTTTACCTTTAACTTTTTATATTAAAGAAGATCTTAAATCAAGAGCCTAAACTGCCACTTTAAGAAACTAGAAGAAAGAAGAGCAAACTAAAACCAAAGCTATGAGAAGGAAAACTATAAGATGAGAGTTGAAGTTAATAATTAGAAAAACAATAAAGAAAATTCATAAAGCCGAAAGTTGGTTCTTTCAAAAGATCAATAAAATTTACAGACTTTTAGCCAAACTGATCAAGGAAAAAAAAGGACTCAAATTATTTAATTCAGGAAAGAAAATAGGAGGCACCACTACTGAACTTACAGATATAAAAAAGTAGTATAAGAGAATAGTGTGAACAATTGTATGAAATGAAATAAAAAAAATCATAGACACAAACTACTAAAACTGACTTAAAAAAAATAGACAATTTGAATAGGCCTACAGTAAGTAAGTGGAATGGATTACTAATAAAATGTGTTTTTTTTTTTCACAAAGAAAAGCTCAGGCATGGATGATTTTGCTATTGAATTCTACCATATGTCTAAAAAGAATACTAATCATTTGCAAAGTCTCCCAAAAAGGAGAAGAAGCAGGAACACTTTCTTATGTATTCTATGAAGCCAGTATTATTCTGATACCAAAACCAGACAAAGACATTACAAGAAAACCACAGAGTAATATCCCTTATGAATATGAATGCAAAAACTGCTCAACAACATACCATCAAACTGAATCCAGCAACATATTTAAACTATTATACACTATGACCAAGTGTGATTTATCTTAAGAATGAAAATTTGGCTTAACATATAAAAAGAAATTAATGTAATATATCATATTAACAGAATAAATAACAGAAATGTAACAAAACCTTTGACTCAGAAAAGGCATTGACAAAATAGTACACATGATAAAAATACCTAACAAAGTAGTAATTGAAGGCAACTTCCTCAGCCTGATAAAGGACTTCAATAAAATACACATTTCTAACATCATATTTAATGATGAAAGACTTAAAACCTTATCCCTAGGGTCAGGCATAACAGAAAGATGGTCTACTCTTTCCACTTACATTCAGCACTGTTTTAGAGATTCTAGTCTGGGCAATTAAGAAAAAAAAAAAGACACACACACACACACACACACACACACACACACACATCCTTATGCTATTGGAATTAAGAAAAGAGTTCAGCAAGATTACAGGTATAAGATCAATGTATAAAAATCAGTTGTATTTCTGTAAACTACTAGTGAACAATCTAAAATGAAATTTAAAAATCCCATTTGCAGTGCCTCAAACAGAATAAAGTACATTAAGTGTCATCTTAACAAAAGAAGTACAAGATATGCACACTGAAAAATACAAAACATTTTTGAAAGAAATTAAAGAAGACATAAATAAATGAAAAATCATGCTGTATTCATGGTTTATAAGACTTAAGATGGCAATACTTTCCAAATTGATCTACAGATTCAACACTATCTCTATCAAAATTCCAGTTGGCTTCTTTTCAAATATTGACATGCTAAATCTAAAATTCTTGTGCAAGTGCAAGAGAACAACAATATTCAAAAGAACCCTAAAAGAGAAGAACAAAATTAGAGGACTCACACTTCTCACTTTCAAAACTTACCACAAATCTACAGTAATCTAGACTGTGGAGTACTATCATAGGATAGACATATAGATAAGGGAAGGGAATTGCAAATCCATAAGTATACTCTCATGTTTATTATCAAATGATTTTTGACAAGGGTGCTAAGATCATTCAATTGGAAAAGAATAATATTTTTGACAAATGGTATTGGGGCATTCAAAAGATGAAGTGGGACTCCTTTCTCATACCACACACAAAAGTTAATTCAAATGGAACATAGGCCTAAATGTAAGAGCCAAATCTATCAAACTCTTAAAAACAGAAAATATAAGAGTAAATCTTTTTGACCTTGGGTTAGACAAAGCCTTATTAGCTATAGTAACAAAAGCACAAGGAACAAAATTAAAAAATAGGTAAATTGGACTTCATCAAAAATAAAGCCTTTGTGCTTCAAAAGACATCATCAAGAAAACTAAAAGACAACCCCCAGAATGGGAGAAAATATTTGCAAGTAATATATCTGATAGAGGATTGTATCTAGAAAATATAAAGAATTCTTCAAAATGAAAAATAAAAAGTCACCCAATTAAAAATAGGCAAATTATTTGAAGATTTCTTCAAAGAGCATGTAAAAATGGCCAATAAACACATAGAATGCTCAACATCATTAGTCATTATGGACATGTAAATCAAAATCACAATGAGTTACCACTCCATACCCACGAAGATGGCTAAAATTAAAAATTAAACAAGGCAGATAATAACAAGTGTTGGTGAGGATGTGGAGAAATTGGATCATCATATATTGCCAATGGGATTGTAAAATGGTATAGCCATTTTGGAAAATGGTTTGGCAATTCCTTGAAAAGTTAAACATAGAGTCATTCATATTACTCAATAATTCCCCTTTTAGTCATATGCCCAAGATAAATCTAAAAAAATTTCCACACAAACTTTTGTACAAATGTTTATAATAGCATATTTCTACAGCCAAAAAGTAGAAACAACCGGAATGTTCATCAACAGATGAATGGGTAAATAAAAAATTCTATCCATACAATGCAATATTATCCAACCATAGAAGGAATGTACTGATACATGCTGCAAAATGGATAAACTCTGAAAACTATGCTAAGTGAAAGAAACCAGACACAAAAGGCCACACATCAGATGATTCCATTTATAGGAAATATCCAAAATAGGCAAATCCACAGAGAAAGTGATCAGTAGTTGCCAGGGTCTGGGAGTAGGAGAGAATGGGGAGTGACTACTAATTGGTATGGAGTTTCTTTCTAAAATAATTAAAATGTTCTAAAATTAGGTAATGGCAATGGTTGTACAACTCTGTGAACATACTAAGACTACTAAATTGTACACTTTAAAAAGGATGAATTTTGTGGTATATGTATTATAGTTTAATAAGGCTATTATTTTTTAAATATAAATTAATATTATTCTGAATACATCTTTTAAGCTGTTCAATAGCTCTCTTCATTCTTAGGATAAAGTCCAAAGTTTGGCCATGGTCTACACTGTCTTTCCCACACTTCTGAACTGTCTTGTTCCACGTGTTTCTTTCTGAGTATATGCTAGTCACCCTGACCTGTAATCTGTTCTTTGAATACATGTAGTTTCTACTGCAGTCCTGGTTTTTGCTCTTCCTTCTGCCTGGAATGTCCTTTCCTGCTTTGCCCCTGGCTTTCTCCATTTTGTTTTTTCTCTATATAAAGTAATTGCTTCTCCTTCCATACATTTTATCACATCATATTTAAAATTTTTCCTTATACACTTACAATCCCCAATCTTGTTTATATATGTATTTATTTGTGTATTTGCTTATTGACACTCTAGCCTCATCCCTCTACCACAGGATATAGCTTCCTTGGGGAGGACCATCTCTGTCTTGTTCTTCACTGTATATCTCATTTTGAGAAAAGTGTTTGTCCAATAGTTAATGCTCAATGTATGTTCCTTGAACAAATAAATTCTCAAGTATAATGAGTGACAGATTTGACTCCAGACTTCTCAAAAACAGTACATTTTACACAAAAGCCTTCTCATAAACAAACTTTATAAATGGTTCCTGAGGAGCCAGATGAGTGGTCATGTTTTTCCTCTTAATGCCATCAGGAAACCTAGAAGTTCTTGCCTCTTGCCCTTATTTGACATTTCATTCACTGAGCCCCACATTCAGGTATTCTTTCAGGTGGTAGGAATGCAAAGATGTGGAGTCTGCTCTTGAGGAGCTCACATTCTAGGGAGGGAAACATACCTGAACAATTATGAAATAATGCAATAAATGCTAATAGAGAGCCACAGGACACTAGGGAAGTACAAAGTTGAAGCTGTGAATTCTTGGTTGTAGGAATATGGCTTTAGGGAAGACTTCACTGAAGAGGTTAAATTTGTAACCAGTGACTCTCAAATTGGGGGTGGGTGTGGTAGCAGAAGTGGTTTTGCCCTGCAGGGCACATTTGGCAATGTCTATGGACACTTTTTTTTTTTTTTTTTTTTTTTGCCACAGTTGAAGGCAGAAGAGGTGCTACTACTGGAATCTAGTAGGTAGAGACTGGGATGTTGCTAAACCTCCTACAATGCACAGAACAGCTCCCACAAAAAAGAATTATATATATGGTCCAAAATGCCAATAGTGCTGAGGCTGAGAAACTCTGATTAAGACATTAATTATTAATTGTTGCTTAAGCTGTTATGTGAGAGGCTGCTAGGTAATTTTAGACTGGATGGGTCAGGCTGATAACACTGATCAATCTTACCTGAAACAAAGAGAGATAACTAGTTGTTCTATGTCCCCTCATGTAGTAAGGTATGAAATATTCTCACCAAAGCATCAACTCTCAACCTGACCAAGCCTCTAGTACAGCACTGGCTATGTGAAATATGTGAGCCACATATGTAATTCCAAATTTTCTAATAGCCATGTTAAAAAAATTAAAAAAGTAGATAAAAATTAATTTTAATGATACAATTGACCCTTGAATAACACAAGTTTGAACTGTGTGGGCCACTTTACACAGATTTTTACAGTACAGTACTCTAAATATATCTTCTCTTCCTCATGATTTTCTTAATAACATTTTCTTTTCTCTAGCTTACTTTATAAAAATATGATACAGAATACATATAACTAGAAAATATGTGTTAGTCAATGGTTTGTGTTTTCGGTAAGGCTTCTGGTCAACATTAGGCTATTAATAGCCAAGTTTGGGGCAAGCCAAAAGTTATACATGAATTTTTGACCATTAGTGGGTCAGCTCACCTACCCCCTGTGTTATTCAAGAATCAACTGCATATTTTGTTAAACACAATGTAAACAAAGTGCTATTATTTAAACATTTAGTCATAAACATTATTAATGAGATATTTGACTTTACTGCACCAAGTCTGGTATGTATTTTTTATTAAGAGAACATCTCCATTCAGACTAGCCACATTTCAAGTGCTTAAAAAGCAGCAGCTAGTGGCTGCTGTTTTGGATAGAACAGCTCTAGAATTAAACACCAATTTGTAGGACAATTAGAGAACAGAGGCATATGTTACACACACTCCAAAGATGTAATCAGAAAAGATCTGGAATGTGGGAAACATTTTAGGACAATGATCTGTTTTCTTTCAAAAATGAAAAAAAGGAGGGGAGGGAGGTGTTATCAATTTTAAATGACTTACGAAATATACCTGTCAAATAGACTGTGTGGATTTTGTATGGATCCTAATTTGAACAAAATGACTGTAAAAAATTACATTTTGAACACTAGCTATTTTATTATTTTAAATAGTTATTAATTTTATTAGGTGTGAAACTGGTATCATGATTACAGTCAAAATCAAACTCCTCTTAAAGACACATACTGAAATATTTACAGATGAAATGAAGCAATGTCTGTGACTTGCCTCATGATAATCCACTGGGAAGGGAGAAATGGGTGTGAGTATAGAGGAAACAAGGTTGGCCATGAGCTGGTAATGCTTGAAAGTAGGTGATGGGTATGTGGGTATTATACTGTCCTCTTTACTTATGTAAATATTAAAAAAAATTAAGATTCAGGAAATATTTTAATAAAAATTTTTTATGTACATCATTTTAACAAATATTGCCTATGGATATGGTTTGTTGCCCTGGTCCATGGTGTGCACATGCCTCTGACACTTGATGGTGGCTTTCCAGAAGGGATCTCTGTCTTCTCTTCTCCCTTATTCCCCTACAGAAGCCACTTATAGACAGTATTTTCAAAGAGAATTGAAAAGAATCAATGGTTGTACTATTTATTTTCCCTTGGGAATCCTAAGCTTTAAAAAAAAAAAAAGGGCATTCTGGAGATTCTACATATTCTATCATTGAGATCAGAGCAGCAATTGAAAGTTGGCATAAAAGTTTATGTCAGGAACAAAAATAAAAGAGAAACAGAAAGAGAATTGCTTATATTGCTAACCTTCTGAGACAGCATGCCCCTATTCAACTTAGGAAGTGGGTTTTTTTTCCCTAAAAAAAATTTACCCATAAGGTATGATTTTAGGTGGTATAAAAATTGGAACTTTTAAACCTTAATATTATATTTAGTTTATGTGTAGGAAAACAAAAACTAGCTAGCATACTAAACTCACAATTATATGGATGATATCAATTAGAACAGGTAGAAAGAAGTATGAAATAATAGATAAGTTTAAGTGAAAACATGAAATAAAAATAGTAGCTGGGACACATATATGACATAAACTCTGAAAGTGATTCACAAATAGGTGAATTTTGGGAAATGCTCAATATAGAGATTTTCTTCTGCTAACCTGGATCATAGGGGATGAAATTTACTGAAAAGCCCATGGAGAAAAAAATAACACAAAACAACTCAGGCTGAGACATCATTTTAATCGAGTGATTTTCATTATGAGAGTGACATATTTCTGGATTAATCTCTTTGTGTTGTGCCAAGACATATTTTTCTATATCTTGTGCCTCCCAGAACGCAAATCTGGTGGGAAATATAATGAGAGAAAGGATGGTGGCTTTTGTTTTAGGGGCAACATGTGCTAGGTAAAAAAGTTCTGAGTAGGAGTGGAGACCTGTGCTTATGCATGCTGTATCAGATATTAAGTCAACTAGTTTCTTAATTGTTGCCTCCTTATTATCCCAGGGCCCTGTGTGACCTGGTCCCTGCTCTTCTCTAACTTCACCCTGTAAACTACAGTTTCATGGCCAGCTTTCTGTTCTCCAGCATGGGAGTCTTATCCTATCTCAGAGCCTTTGCACTTGCTCTTTCCTCTTTGCCTTCCCAAAGATCTTTGCTTGACTAGTTTTTTTATTACTTCGTCTCAGGTCCAATACTGTTGCTTCCTCTCAGGGTCTTTCTATTGAAAGAACCACTTCTTTATCACATTATCTCGGGGTTTTTTTTTTTTTTTTGTCTTCTTCATAGAAACTAACAGGCCCTGAAATTATGCTATTTGTTTACTTGCTCCATAAAAGAGGAGCCTTGTCTGCTTTGTTCCCAGTATGTCCCCATCATGTTGAATGGTGTCTGGCATGTAGAAGGAGCTTGGCAAATATTTGTTGAATGAATACATGTATTAGATAAGCTGGGGTTTGGACTAGATCATCTCTGAGGGTCTCCTTCCAGCTATGAAGTACTATGATTTTCAAAATCCATCACCAAAAGCATTCATCTTTCCAACAGAGAGGTTTTCTCCACAAATTGGCCAAGATAGGATTTCCCAAGGCTTAAGTGAAATGGTGGGTAAGCAAGCCGAGTGAAACAGATGCCTCCGGGTGCCGACATATCTTTCTCTGAGTTTAGCAACAGAGCAAAGAGCAATCATCATAATCAGTAAAGAGGTGGATGAGAGAGTAAGTAAGTCCTCTGCCAAATTGCCTTTGTGGATGTCAGAGCCAGCTTCTCTGAAAACAGCCCTTTATTTAAAACATTACTCCAAGTGGAGCTAGCCCCCAACCCCACCCCTTCCCTCTTACTTGGGCCCTCCAACTTGTCACATATGTGTTCAATTGGTTTCTTAACATCAGTTTGGGTAACCCTGATGTGAGGGAGATGTGAGAGTCAGCCATTAGGTCTGTGAAGCCCTGATGAAAGCAACTTTAACACATAACCATTTGCTTTGGCAGGAGCTCAGGCCAAGAGCAAAAGTCCTCTTGATGTGTCAAATTATAGATAAACACAAGTTTCAAAAACATTTGTGATATAACTGCAAATAAATGCTGGTAACTGGCAGGGTGCTCCGTTTACAAATAGTTTCTGTCAACCAAACAGTAAGAAGATAAACTTGAACACGACTGACTTCCCAAACATTTGAAAACACTTTAATAGCAAGACTCTGAGGCTGCAAGTATAAAACAGAATAATAATTAAGGCTTAAAATACCATCCAGCCAACAGAAAAACTGCACAGGGCTGTGCCTTGGGTTCTGGGGTTTATCATGATGACTTAGTGTCTGATTCCTTGAACCCCTCCCATTTTTTGAAGACCCTCTGAGATGTCCACGTCCCTGCTTTTGGTTTGGGTTGTCCTACCTTCTTCACGTCCCCAGTCCGAGAAGCATAACCCCTGAGAACTGACTGGAAGAGTTCGTACTTAAGAATAGATGGTGCATTTCTTCCCTAGGTGGGGAGTTTTAGGCCTTAATAAAGTAGTTTCATTTTGAAGATTGTTTCTAAAGAGGAAAAGTCAGGAGGGACACTTGCCCTGTCTGTGAAGCTCTTTGGTGATGGTTTTAGTGGTAGGAGGAGAAATGGGGGTATACTTCCTTCTGCTCATTGGCCACCATGAGCTTTTATCCATGAGCTGAGAAATAGGTATTGAGTTCTTCTGATGTGTCAAACACTGTGCTAAACACCAGAATACACTGGCAAGAAAAACTTGGGTGCTGGAGTCTGATCTCTATGATACAGTAAAGCTCTGAAAAGGGAAGCCATAGGTTTAAGTTCAGGTCTGCATTAACACTAAATCTGCCGTCTTAGTGCTATATCAGGAGCTTCAGATTCAGTGCTTGATCAGGTAGCAAAAGAATGAAGCACTCAGGGTGGGCACCATGTCCATTCTGGAAATGTCATGCCCCACGCACAGTAGTTGGTGAGCCCCACCTCTGGTTAACTCTCTTTGTAATGGAAGACAGCACAGGTTCCCCTATTTTCAAGACAAGCAGGAAATCTTGACCTTTAAAATGCAAAATTTCCAGGGGCGCCTGCGTGGCTCAGTCGGTTAAGTGTCCAACTTCGGCTCAGATCATGATCTCATGGTTCGTGGGTTTGAGCCCCGCGTCCAGCTCTGTGCTAACAGCTCAGAGCCTGGAGCCTGCTTCGGATTCCGTGTCCACCTCTCTCTCTCTCTGCTCGTGTTCTGTCTCTTTCTCTCTCTCTCAAAAGTAAATATTGAAAAAAAATTTTTAAATGCAAAATTCCCTCATGTTAAATATTGATGATTTCGTTTTTAAAAACACTGATCAGGGCAAAACTAAGCAAAATCTAGGGTATGTGTCTTCTCAATTTGTTCATAAATAAGAGAAAAGTCCTATATCTATGGAGTCTGATGGTCTGTGTGGTGATTTACAACCTGCAGTTGGGGAAGAGAGAGGCTGGATCTGCAGGGCACTGCCCCCCACCTAATTTCAGTCAGTGAAGTGCTGTTTCCACCTGTGTTCCTGGTTGTTATTTGGGTCTTCTTTGCCACCTGAGATCCAAGTTGTATTGCCTAAAATCCATCAATTTCAAAGTTCAGTACCCTGCCCAAAATTCTGAGAAGTCCTGGAAGTGGGGTGTATATTTTCATGGCTTCCTCTATCTCCCAGGCTACCACACCACCCCTTGAAGTGGCACTGTGCCCAAACATGGCACTTGGCCATTTCTTTGCATTCCATAAGTAAGTATCTCAGGCACCCAAGTGTTTGTAGACTTTACAACAGACATTTTTGGTAGAGGTGGGAGCAAAGTTAGTGAAAGCAGAAGTTTTATTTTGCAGCAAGCCAAATTAACTTCATGTCAAATAGCAGACTTGAGTGTTTTTAAGATGCCATTTCGTCTGCTCCCTTCCTGCTTCATGTTTGCTACTTGTAGGATCTGGTTAAGTTGTTTAGCCTTTCTGTTCTTCAGAGTAACTTTTAAAATGAGAACTATAATAATATCTACTCACAATATTGGTATGGGGATGATGTGAGTTAATATAAGAAAAATGATTAGAACAAGGCCAGATGTGTGTGTGAGAGAGAGAGAGAGAGGGAGGGAGGTGGATGGATGGAAAGATGATAGATAGATAGATAGATAGATAGATAGATAGATAGATAGATAGATAATATCTCTATTATATTACATTCTATTCAATTCTATATATAAAATAAGGTTATTATTATTTTAATTTCTAGTTCCTTTCACTCCTCCATTCTTTTCTCTCCTCACTGACCTCTCCTTTTCCCATTCAGGAATAACAGCTAAAAATTTGGCTATGACCCTTCTCTATTTTCACCCAGAATAGTTTGTCTTCTTTCTCCTCTGAGGTCTTGGCTCTTGCTGATGTCATATCCCAAGTATGTTTATCAAGGTATTTTCCAAATAATGATAGTTTCCTCCCTAAGAAGGATTAAGATGTCAAATGTCAAGATAATAGTTTTTCAACTTGTTATATTTATTATATACACAAAGGGTTCCATATTTTAAAAATAAATATTACAAACACTGGCTAGGTCTTCAGGGTGTTTTCAGTTTCTAAAATTATGTGATTCCATAGAAATAAAGTTTTCTGGTGGAGTGGGATGCCTCAGTACATGGCTCCTCATGATGGATCAGGGAAGGCTGGAGCACCCAGCCTGGCAAGATCTCCTCCAGGCACATACCTAGGAGCTTGGAGATACCGTTGGCCCTTGCCTAGGAGTTGAGGATGCTGCAGTGCCAGAAGGTCGGAACCCCATCCGATATTCATATAATATGCTTTTCCTCTCACAAAAAAAAATTCATCCCATTACTTTTAGAGTATTTCTAACCTCTTTAATCTACCCAACCTTCAGATGATCAGTCACACAGATGATATAGATGGAGACAGTCTTCTCTCAGTGAAGGCAAAGAATTACAGATTTTATCAATCTCACTTGTATGTATTGATACTGGCTTGTAGCTAGAATTAGCAAACACAAAATCTCCAAAGATCCATTCATTTCTCATTCTCTAATAAAGCTAATAATCATATATGTATATAATTTTAATTTATAAATTACATATATATGTATGCTTTATAATTTATATGACGCATTTTTGCATTTATTACAATACCCATAGAAAATAACAACACCAAAAACAAAACCCTCCAAGATTGATCTCAGTTTCTAATCTGCATGTGAGTCCTTCTTTTCTTGCTACTATGGCTCAGATAAGAGGATGGCAGTCTGATTTTTAAGCCACTAGTTGCTATCCTTGGCATTTGTCAGGTTGAGAAGTTGATTTTGGAAGCACTATAACAGAGATGTTCTATTGTAGGTTCAGGAAAGAGATATTAACAAAGTTAAAGAAACAGGAAAGGTGTGTTCTGTAATCTCTTTCTCACGGGTGTGTCATGGCAATTGTAGAGCAGACTTGGCTTTGAGTTTTAGCTCTGACACTAATGTTGTGGTCTTGGGAAAATGTAAAATTAACCTGTCTCAGTTTATATTCTTCATCTCTAAAATAGGAATGATAATATCTGTCTCAGGAGTCTATGTGATAACACACATAGCAGCGGTTGCTTCTCCTTTGTGAAACACGTTCTCCTGGTGGTCTCCATCACCATCACTCTAGCATTTTATTCCTACGTTTCTGGCTCCTCCTTCTCAGTCTCCTTTTCTTTCCTCTAGGCTAGCTTGAGTTGAATGAAGCTCTTCAACATTTGTTTCTAAAAACAATTCTCACTTGATACTCTTATCCTGGATGATTTCACACATACTATATTTATTTTTATTCCACTAGAAAAGATGGCTAGATGGTTTCTCATTACTTCATGGAGCAGAACAAGAGGACGGGGATATATAGTAACATATTGGAATTCCAGGTGGTTTTCAGGTTTGGATTTTTCCAGAAGATACCGCCCGAGGTACAGTAGAGCCTCCCAGGGGAACAGCTGGAGTGGGCTGGAATGGGGTCATGCTCAGCTGCCCAACAAAGCCAACACCCTATATTCATAACAGAAGTATCCTGAAAACATGGAATATTCATGAGACACTAGTAGTGGGTCCCAAAAATCATTTGGGGGAATTCTGAAGCCTTGCTGCCATGCAGGGGATGGTGGAGGGCACTGAGGTACAAATGTGGTTATACATGGCAACATGGCCATATTTGTATCCACAGGCTAGTAAGAACATCAAGAACACCTGTTGCAGATGTAGAATGCCTAACCTACAGTGGGTTCCTAATACATTTTAAATACATTTTAAATTATCTCTCTCCCATTTATTTGGATGCAAGAGGCCATAAGTCTTGTTTAGAACTAGTCATTTTTGCTCTAATAATTGGATTTTAGGTTAAAGATTTCATGGAATTTTATAGTCAAAAGGGACCTTAAAAGGCCAGGTGATCCACTTCTTCCAGTGGGATTAAATAAGCTTGAAGATTCTTTCAGTATAAAATAAACCATTTAAGGAAAATGAAAACTGGGAATATCCGAAGGACTCAAAAGGAGTTGATGTCTTTAGGCACCTGATTTGGGCTAATTCTAACACTTGGGCTAATATATTTTTGGCACAAGCTTCCTGGCAGTGAAGGCAAAGTGGAAACATCTTGGGTTATTTAGTTTTGGTTTTCTGACGATGGAAAGCGTACACATTTTTCTTTAGAGACAAACTTTTTCCTGGAACCAAACTTAGGCATTTATCACATGAGTCACTGTGGGACAGAATGGACAATATCTCCCTCCATAGCTTCTTATATAATGTGCAGTTTTTCATCTGGATGGTCTCATCTTGACCATTTATGAAATCAAACATTCTAGTCACTGGGAATCCCCTTTCTAATACGCTGAGAGAGCCTGAAATAAACCAAAAAAGGAATCACTTATGCTGACCTCCTCACCACTATGGAGAAAACCTATGGAGAAAAACTTTGGAAGCAGTTCTGTTTACAAATAAACTAAAGGCAGTCATATTTTTCATCATCACCATAACTACCTTTTATCAAGCACAAGTGCATTTCATAAATATAAGCAAGTTAACTAAAGCTAATTAGGATTGAATAACTCTTCCAAACTCACATAGCTCATCCTGGTTTCTAACTACACTTGATTGGTGGTGTTTTCTTGAAGCATTGTGTTGAGGAGAATTCTGAGGTCACATTGTATAATAACGGGAAAGAGAGGGGCACCTGAGTGCCTCAGTTGGTTACTCATCCCATTCTTGATTTCAGCTCAGGTCATGATCTCATGGTTCTTGATATTGAGCCCTGCGTTGGGCTCTGCACTGACAGTGGAGAGCCTGCTTGGGATTCTCTCTCTCCCTCTCTCTCTTCTCCTCCCTCACTCACACACACTCTCTTTCAAAATTACTAAATAAACTAAAAAAAGAGGTTAGAGTGGGAGAGAGCCAAAGCATAAGAGACTGTTAAAAACTGAGAACAAACTGAGGGTTGATGGGGGGTGGGAGGGAGGGGAGGGTGGGTGATGGGTATTGAGGAGGGCACCTTTTGGGATGAGCACTGGGTGTTGTATGGAAACCAATTTGACAATAAATTTCATATATTGAAAGAAAGAAAGAAAGAAAGAAAGAAAGAAAGAAAGAAAGAAAGAAAGAAAGAAAGACAAAATTACTAAATAAACTAAAACAAATGAACAAACAAACAAAAAAACAATGGGAAAGAGAGCCTTGACCAATTCATGATGTTTGCGTGTGAGAAGGTAGTGAGACATTTTGGCTATGCATTTGCCATCATTGTGTGATTACATTTCCCACTAGCAAAGCAAATTTCACATGGTAGTAATTAGCAGATAAATGTGTTACCTATAATTCCTCTAAATTTGTCGGCAGAAATATCCCAAGATGTATGTTACTTCACTGCTTTTCATTACATACCACTGGGAACCTCAGTATGCCCAGAAGCTGATATAAACTCATAGGAACCAAACCAAATGAAAATTCCAACCTCATCACCTCCCACCAAAAAACACCCAAACCCACACTGCAAATAAGAATTATTTATGTGAATTAAATATATCTACATAATCTAGTTTACAAATGTATTAACTGTTTTTTTAATCTTATCCCATAGCTAGGGAATTGTATGCATGTATGTATGTATGTGTGTATCAGATTTTATTTATTTATTTATTTATTTATTTATTTATTTATTTATTCAACTAACTGAAAGAACCCATTAAGAGTTGCAAACTTTACAGGTTCTCTGTGTGACACTTTGAATGATTCAGCAATTGCAGCCTACATGCAGCAGTTGAAATGTGTGTCTATATCCTGAAGGGTTGTGGTCCCTCAAAATGAAACACTTATTCCAAGTTTGCTTGAGGCAACTGATTGTTCTGAGTAGGCAGCTGCTGCTTTTGTCTGCCTAACCTCTCTACATTTGGTAACAGACCATCCATCTCTTCCTTCATCCTCAGAGCATGAAGTTCTGGTAGAACTGACTCTACTTCCTCACCCTGGCATCATGTTCCCCTGACCAATGAATGATGCAAGGAGGTACATGCTATGAAGTCAGACAAGGTAAGCCCTACCTGTGACTTTGGCTGGAGCTACAAGATAAATGCCCTCACTATCTTTGGGTTGCTAGGCTGGTAGAATACACACTCAATAGCTGCAGGTGGACATAGTCCCTGAAAATAAATCTAGCTCCAAAGCAAGTATCAGTGAATGGAGAACGAGGGATTCAAGGCTTTGAGTATATACACAGAGTTGTGCATCCATAACCACGATCAATTTTAGAACATTTTTATTACCTAGAAAAGAGCACACTCCTGTTAGCCATCATCCTCAAACCCTCCAAGTACTACCTCCAGTCTAGGCAACCACTAATGTACTTTTTCTCTCCAGATTTTCCGTTCTAGACATTGCTTACAAATGGAATAATAAAATATGTGGTCCTTAGTTCCCTTTTTAAAAATTTTTCATAGTTCCTTTTACTTCTTCTTACAGTCCTTATTAAAACTAAAATTTTAAAACATGTGTTATCATTTGTTTAATGTTTGTCTCTTCCATTATACCATACATTTCCATCAGAGCACAGACTCCATGTGTTTAATTCATATTGTACTCCCAATACCAGTGCCTACCCCAATACCTGTGCACTTCAGAATAGACACTTAATAATATTTACTCAATAAATAGATGAATGGATAATAAATGGATGGCTGAATGAATAAATCAGATATCCGCCCTGCTGTCACCACCAAGATTGATCCAGAAATACCAGTCTACTTAGTACAGTGAAAGAGGTTGATCTGGTTAACTTCAAAACCAGTTCCTCATGTTGGGCAGAAAGAGAAATAAATATCTATTTAACAAGACAGAGTGTGGTTACATGTACAGATGTGTAATATTTGTAAATGAGAAGTGAATTGTTTGTGTATAGGGGTAGAGAAGCGAGAGACTCAGTAAGCTGGAGCTGAGTTAAAGTAAATTATTTACTGCACTAAGCCACAATATGGCCACAGCCAACTGGTCACAACTGCTGTTCCTTTTTCTTAAAGGCTTCAGTCTCTGTAAATATACTCTGAGTAATAGGAAAGAAAGCATTCTGTTGTTCAGAATTTGCTCATGGCATCCTCAATTGTTTAAGGCCTTATTCCATGAGTATTTAAGTCTGGTTGTTTTCTTCCTGTGCCTGTAACCACACAGGGAGAGAATGGGATGGGAGAGAAGTCAGAGATGCCTGCTCTGTTCCTTGGACAAGCAGATCTTAGAGTGGGAAGCACACTCCCTTCTTAGATGGCTTCTACACTCTGAGGCTTGGCAAAGCAGTTGCTGAAAACATTGAACAAAATAAACTACAGAATAGAGAAGGAATGCAGAAAAAGTCATGAAAAACAAATTGGTGATTCATAGAGATTGCAGTCTAATGGCTACAAGATTTTCCCGTCTTTGATTTAGAATTTTTCAAGAAATCAGTTGTAGTAGAGTCTCCCTTGATGGTTGGATACGAGAGGGGATTTTCTAGAAATAATGAGTTTTTGTTTAGGGTATTTAGTTTATTTTTAATAAAGCAAATATTGTTTTTATTCCCTTCTCCACAAGAAATAAAATCTCTAAGTAATCCCAGATCCTGCATGCCAGCAGCATAAAGAATACACACACACAGATCATTTCAGAGATGGGATCATTTATTTGTGAGTTGTGAGCACTTCAACAATTATATAAAGAGTTATAAGTGGCAGATGTGGCAGGTGTGTGTGGGGGGGTGCACACACGCACATGTGCGCCCATGTGTTTTGCCCCTTCTCTTATGCTGAGCAAATCCTTGATTAGATATGTAGTGAGATTGATTTCTTGAATTATGATCTCTATTATGATGGTCCACAAGGTTATAATTGATATTTTAAAAAAGATTTAAGATTCAGATAAATAAGTAACCAGGATAAATTTTGATATTTAATAGTGGGATATTTAATAATATATTTTTTGGAGTATGTACTCCAAAGGTTAAATGCCCAGCCTAGCTTTGCCCAGTGAAGGGTTATTCACATGCTTACCTGGTGTAATAAATAGGAGGAGCCCTGTAGAGTTTTCTTCCTTGACCTTGCCCCCAACCAAATATCTCACACTTTTCTGTAGCTCTTGCTGTTAAATTCATCATTTGTTCCTCATTTCTTTCAGATAATTCAGAACCTTATAAATTCTTCTAATGGTAAAAATCACCTGGGATGCTTGTTAAAATCACAGATTCCAGGTCCCACCCATGGAAACAGACTTTTCAGACAAATCTCTCTTTTTAACAAGTATCCTAGGTGATTTTATAATCAGAGGAATTTAGGAATATAAGGTTAATAATAGTTTTCCAGTTTCATTTTAGGATAATAAAGTACTTTCATGAAACCCTTTCATGAGATTATCATCATGAATTTGTGACAAAAAATATTATTCCTGTTTTACGTAAAAGCAAACTAAACTTTTAAAAGGTAAAGTACCCTGATTAAGGTGATTCAGGGCTGGAACTTGGCTCCAGGCCGTGTGGCTTCTAGTCCAGGCTTTCCCCACCAAGCCCCACTGCCTTTCAGGGGCTTATGATAATGATGGTGATGTTGGTATCCAGCAAGTCTTGTCTGAGCAAAGAAAGGAGAGGAGGGAATTATGATAGAGGCTCTGAGAGCACCTGAAGAGCCTTGAAGGAAGAGAAATCCTTTAATAGTTGAAGATGAGAGAAGAGAGTAGATGAACAGTCATGGAAATGTGAATGTCAGTCTATTGTTGGTTAATGAGATGGTGTTGAAAATAGTGGGACCCTAAGAGTTTTGTAAAGTCTCCTCTACAGAACACTTCTTCCTCAAGATACTCCATGAAACGGGGGTTCTTGATTCAAATAAATTTGGAAAATGTAGTGAACTTTACTCTAGCAAATAGATTCCCAAAGTACATTAACATATTAAAGGTCTGAGAAGTCCAGCAGGAAAACAAAAATTAAAACTTTAAGCCTGCAATATCACAAACTTATTTGACATTGGAACCCTTTCCCCTTCTTTCTATAAAATATACATAAACATCTGACTGAGCCCACTTTGGGAAATGCTGGCCTAAGGCATAGATTTGGAGTTGGGAATATATAACTGGGGGTAATTGTAGTATTAACACCCCCAGAGATTGTTGTTGTTGTTTTTTCTAGTGTGTATTTTCTCATTCTGGAGAGAAACACTACCACACATAAAATAAGTAACAGAATATTTATTGCTATGAAGTTTGTTGATACTTTCTTATTGCTAACACAAAGCAAATGTATGGCAAGAGAATCAATCAGGAGCTGAGCTAAGCTTTGTGATGGAAAAACATGGTCTCTTTGGACCCCCTGACTCTCTCCAGGCATCTGGATTGGAAGCCCAGTTTATCTTCCTTTCTGCCCTCACCAATTTGCCTCTTTGGGAATGAGAGAGTCTAATGATATCTCCTCATGTGCATGCTTCCTGCACTTTGTGTTTAACTGTATTGATTTAGAGGAATTCTGCATTCCAGAAGCCTCTTGGGCTCCAGAACTGCCTAAGCAAGATCCGGGTGGCCTCTGGTCAGAGAGAATAGCAGCAGGAGCATAACTACTCAGGCTTGCCAGCTGCATCAGTCTTCCCAATATGAACACCACTCTGGCAAGAATGGAAATGCTATTGACTTGTGGTTGTAAGTTCCACATGTCAGAGCCCGATGGCACCCAGAGATGCCTTCTTAGCTTAAATGGGTAGTCAGGTAGAGATGGGCATGGTGTGCAACAGTTCAGATAATTGGGATGGGGCTCACAAGAAGAGTGGAGGGTTAGGGAAGAAAGATCTTCCTTCTTCATTTTTTTTAAAACTTAGCCTTTATACAGGGAGAGAACCTATTTCATTTGCTTGTGTTTATATGCTTTGGAGATGATTGATTTCTCAAAAGTGTGAACTCTACTGTTATTATTCAAGTGGGCCCTGACCTTGACCTGTCATAGGTCTGACACAGCAAAAATGGCAGTGGGAAGAGGGTAGAGTGAAGAAGTTTTGTTTAGAAGGATAGTGTTTATATGCATAGAATTTTATGCATTCTCAAGTGATGGTTGATTACCATCTCAATGTCCCAGTTGTTTGTTGATGAATGTTTAATGACCAGTTCTCCAAAAAATAATAAAATGTGTATATATGGGTATATATGTATACACACACACATACATTACTGATAAAAAGGATGTGTAGCATAAAATTTGTAAATAATAATAAAATATACAATATTCTTTATTGTAAATTTCATAAAGCCAATTGATTCTCACAGGATTATTCTATGCCTTTCATCAAACTCTTTTATCCATAGCCAACTGCAACTGACAAGTACATTTCCAACGTGAATGTTTGTTGATATTTTTATCTATGTTAACACGTAAGATAAAATTGCAACAACGAAGATATATGTCTAAGATTGCCAGATTTGACAAATAAAAATACAGAAGGCTCAGTTAAATTTAAGTTTCAGATAAGCAAAAAATAAAATTTTAGTATAAGTATGTTCTGAACAATAGTTGAGACATACTTAGGCTACAAATATTTTTGTCAGTTTAAATTTAAATTTGACTAGGCTGCCTGGCTGGCTTAGATGGAAAAGCATGCAACTCTTGACCTCAGGGTTGTGAGTCTGAGCCCCATGTTGGGTATAGGGATTACTAAAATAAATAAATTAACTTAACTAGACATCCTGTATTTTACCTAGCATTAAAGAACTTCACTGGTTCTTCAATAACACAAGTGACTTCTTTACTGAATCACAAACTAGGTTCTGAATACTAGAAAACTATTGCCTCAATTTTTTATGCTACTCATCATGTAATGACTGAAAGGTAATACAGTTTTACTTTTATCATCATTAATGACATTTTTGTCATCACTCTCTTCAGTAGAAAATCAACAAAACAATAGGCCAAACACTGATTTGTAGCGTTAGCCAATTTCCTTAATGTCCAAACTCCCACCATAGCCAGTTTCAACCAACCAACTTGACATCACTGGGTGAGGACTGGAAAGAGATGCACAGGAACACACACTATGGCATTTCCATCATACTAGTACAATAGACACAACCTCAGAAACATAGGTAAGGCAACACATTAAAATAGTTAGGAAGGGATGAGTTTTTAGTATTCATTACCTTTGTTTTCTAATGTAATTTATGTAGTGGTAAGCTATTAAAGCTTTGTTTAAACTGGCCCACAGAAGTCTTCACAGTATAACAATTGGCTCTTAAACAAGCTGGTAAAACCACTGCAGTGTACTAAACCTGTCCAAATCACCCTATACCCAGCCTGTTTTATTAATTAACAAGACCTGCTTGGTTCCTAGAGATGTTTGAGTTTGTGACCTTTGTTAAGTTGTTGAGATTTAAAAAAAATTTTTTTTTTAACGTTTATTTATTTTTGAGACAGGGAGAGACAGAGCATGAACGGGGGAGGGTCACAGAGAGAGGGAGACACAGAATCTGAAACAGGCTCCAGGCTCTGAGCTGTCAGCACAGAGCCCGACGCGGGGCTCGAACCCACCGACCGCGAGATCGTGACCTGAGCTGAAGTCAGACGCTTAACCGACTAAGCCACCCAGGCGCCCCTAAGTTGTTGAGATTTTAAAGACAAAAAAAAAATGATACATCCCTTCTCTAGGGAACTTTTAACTGTTCAAGGGAGGACTTAACATTTATTGAGCATCTTCTCTATTTGAGGCACTGCTCTCTACCACAAATTTAAGATTACAACCTTATAAGATACCATGCTATATAAAAGCTAGAAAGGTAGACGGGGCGTGCACTCTAGACATAAAAATGTCACTAACATTGTAAGGTAGAAAGTTAAAAGATGAAGTCAATTTGCATTTTCACCAACAGTACATAAGTATTCCTTTCTCCCACATCCTTGCCGACACCTGTTGTTTCTTCTGTTGTTGATTTTAGCCATTCTGATAGGAATAAGGTGATATCTTATTGTAGTTTTGACTTGTGTTTCCCTGATGATAAGTGATGATGAGTATCTTTTCATGGACCTGTTGGCCATCTGGATGTCTTCTTTGGAGAAATGTCTGTTCATGTCTTCTGCCCATTTTTTAATTGGATTATTTGGTTTTTGGGTGTTGAGTTGTGTAAGTTCTTTATATATTTTGGATACTAACCCTTTATCAGATATATCATTTGCAAATATCTTCTCCCATTCTGTAGGTTGCCTTTTAGTTTTGTTGATTGTTTCCTTTGCTGTGAGAGGCTTTTTTATTTTGATGTAGTCCCAATAGTTTATTTTTGCTTTTGTTTCCCTTGCCTCAGAAGACATACGTAGAAAGAAGTTGCTATGGCTGATGTCAAAGAAGTTACTGCCTGTTTTCTCTTCCAGTATTTTTATGGTTTCAGGTCTCACATTGAGAATTTTTAATTTATTTTTGTCTATGGTGTAAGAAAGTGGTCCAGTTTCTTTCTCTTGCATGTTGCTGTCCAGTTTTCCCAATGCCATTTGTTGAAGAGACATTCTTTTTCCCATTGGATATTCCTTACTGCTTTGTTGAAGATTAATTGACCATATAATTGTGGATTTATTTCTGGATTTTCTATTCTGCTCCATTGATCTATGTGTCTGTTTTTGTGCCAGTACCATACTGTTTTGATCACTACAACTTTGTAATATAATTTGAAATCCAGAATTGTGATGCCTCAAGCTTTGCTTTTCTTTTTCAAGATTGCTTTGGATATTCAGGGTCTTTATGGTTCTATACAAATTTTAACATTCCTTGTCCTAGTTCAGTAAAAACTATTGCTGGTATTTTAATAAGGATTGCATTAACTGTGTAGATTGTTTTGGGTAGTATAGACATTTTAATAATGTTTGTTCTTCTGATTTATGAGCATGGAATGTATTTCCATTTCTTTAAGTTTTTATTCAAATTCCAGTTAGTTAACATAAGGTGTAGTGTTAGTTTCAGGTATACAATATAGTGATTCAACACTTCCATACATCACCCTGGGCTCATCACAGCAGATATACTCTTTAATCCCCATCACCTGTTTAACCCATCCCCAACTCATCTCTCTTCTGGTAACTGTCAATTTGTTCTCTATAGTTAAGAGTCTCTTTCTTGGTTTGCCTCTCTCTCATTTTTTTCTTTGCTCATTTGTTTTGTTTCTTAAATTCCACACATGAGTGAAATTATATGGTATTTGTCTTTCTCTGACTGACTTACTTTGCTTGGCATAATACTCTCTAGCTTTATCCATGTTGTTGCAAATGGCAAGATTTCATTCCTTTTTATGGCTGAGTAATATTCCATACATACATACATACATACATACATATATACACACACAATTGTATATTGTATATATATCTCCATGATGTTTTGTCTTTTGATTTCTTTGTGTCATCTTCAGTTTCTTTCATCAGTGTTTTAGTTTTCAGAGTATAAGTCTTTCACCTCTTTGGTTAGGTTTATTCTTAGGTATCTTATTATTTTGGATGCAATTATAAATGGGATTGTTTTCTTAATTTCTCTTTCTTCTGCTTCATTATTGGTGGGAATGCAAACTGGTACAGAGATGGTGAACAACAATACAGAGGTTCTTCAAAAAGTTAAAAATAGAACCTACCCTGTGATCCAGTAGTCACACTACTAGGTATTTACCCAAAGAATTCAAGAACATTAATTCAAAGGGATACATGCACCCCTGTGTTTATAGAAACACCATTTACAATAACCACAATATGGAAACAGCCCAAGTGTCCATCAATTGATGAATAGATAAAGAAGTTGTGGTACATATATAATGGAATATCACTCAGCCATAAAGAATGAAATCTTGCCATTTGCAACAACATGGATGGAGCTAGAGAGTATTATGCTAAGAAAAATAAGTCAGTCAGATAAAGACAAATGCCATATAATTTCAGTCATGTGTGGAATTTAAGAAACAAAACAAACAAGCAAAGGAGAAAAAAAAATAAGAGAGAGCAAAATCAAGAAACAGACCCTCAATTATAGAGAACTGATGGTTACCAGAGGGGAGGAGGGGGGTTGGGGGCTGGGTGAAATAGGTGATGGGAATTAAGGGAGCACATGTGATGAGCCCAGAGTGATGTATGAAAGTGTTAAATCACTACATTGTACTCCTGATACTAAGATAACGCTGTATGTTAAATAATTGGAACTAAAAACTTAAAAAAATAATAGAGGCATACTTTTAAAAAACTGATGAAATCAAAATTCCTAGCATAGTTATAATATTATTGATTATCTATACTCATAATTAAGGATTGGAAGGGATTTGTGTAATTGTTCCTTTAGGACAATGGTCTTAAGGAGTGATGCATTTTCTTGTATATTTTTCTTTGAAGTTTTGTGAAGAGTTTTTGGACAATAAGTACTAAAGTCTTCAATTCAGACAACAAAGACATTAAAGTAATTTAAGGGGCATTTCTCTGTGCTGGGACAGCTTTGAGGGAGCACATGGAGTATAAGTTAGGCCTTGGGGCGCCTGGGTGGCGCAGTTGGTTAAGTGTCCGACTTCAGCCAGGTCACGATCTCGCGGTCCGTGAGTTCGAGCCCCGCGTCAGGCTCTGGACTGATGGCTCAGAGCCTGGAGCCTGTTTCCGATTCTGTGTCTCCCTCTCTCTCTGCCCCTCCCCCGTTCATGCTCTGTCTCTGTCCCCAAAATAAATAAACGTTGAAAAAAAAAAAAAGTTAGGCCTTAAAGAATGGGAAGGATTTAGAGAAGTACAGAACGCATTCCAAGCAGGACAAATGGCATAAGGGTTAGAGACAGGTATTTCAAAGGAACAATAAATAAAATAGTCTGTCTGGAAAAGGTTCAGATGTATTCATGTATGTGTCAGCTGTATAAAACCAGGCCCTAGAAAGTCTGCTTTTGGCATGAAATCAAATTCAAATAAGTAATAGTTGGAAAAATTGAAACTAATTTGAAGCTTTACTACAGCTGTTTAAGGAAACACTAAGGCTCTGCTCCTCCTCACCAATCTTTCTCTCCTCTTAGGTTCTCATTTCTTCTGGCAAATTATTCTCTCCCTGTTTCAGCCCTTCTCTACTTCATTAATTACCTCAGTCTTCCCATTAAGTTTCAGGACAGAGTCGAGTGGCAACCAGAATTTTCCTTAGTAGGCCCAGGAGAGAAATGGGCTGGATACTAATGCAGATATCTTTTGTTTGGTACACCTGGTAATAATAGTCACACCCACACATAACAGTTCTGTCAATAACCAGTTTCTCTACACTTCCTTTCCTTTCCAACTCTGTAATATTAAATTATGTTCATTTCTTCATTTTTTGGTGTGTTCACCCTTGCATTAGGTCTTGTACTTGCTACCAACCTGCATATAATATGCAATTCCTCTATCTTTTACCTACCCAATTAGTGGTAATCCTGAAGGATTAATTTTAGAAGTGACTTCACCCAGAAGTCTTCCCTGATCACATGAGCTGGATTAGTTGCCTCTCCCCTTTAAACCCATAGTACCAGATACTACCTCCTAGTACCTTACCTGGTACCTGGTACCTGGTACTCCTGGTACTTTAGCACTTATTACATTATCTTATCATTGCCTATTTTACCTGTTCTGTCTCTACTGGACTGTGGAAGATTTGAGGACAAGCCCTAAGTCTTATTTGGGGGATGTGTGTTTGTAATTATATATAGGCATATATAACAATATATTTATGTTTATGCATGTAGCATACATTTCTGATGCATTTATATACATATATATTTATTTTTTAGTGTTCCTTTTATATTTTTGGATAAACTAATGCATTTATAAGCAACTTCTATGTAGCAGGCACTATATTAAGCAATTTGCAAATATCTCTTTTCCTACTCTGACCAACCGTATAAAGTAGAACTTACCCTTTATTATCAGAAGAGAAATCTGTGGTGCTGGGGTTAGTTAAGCCTCAGTTGGTTAAGCCTCTGACTCCGACTCTTCATTTTGGCTCAGGTCATGATCTTGAGGCTTGTGAGATCGAGCCCTGTGTCAGATTCTGCACTGACAGTGTGGAGCCTGCTTGGGATTCTCTTTCTCTCCCTCTTTTTCTGTCCCTCCCCAACTTGTGCTCACACTCTCTCTCTGAAAATAAATAAATAAACATTTTTAAGAACACAAAATACAAAAGAGAAATCTAGGGCTCAAAGAGATGTGGTGCTTGCCCAAGGTCACACAACCAGGAAATGGCAACAACAAAATTGAACCCCAGACTGTGATTGGTTCATGTGCATGCCTCAGCATAAGGCTTAAAAAGTCCATCATGAGACTGCCTTCAGTGGGGTGGAGGGAGAAGATGTGTTATCAGACCAGAAGGTAGGCTCTGCTTGGGACTGTCAGCCAGGCCTTTGGTTGGCCGTAGGAAGAAGAGCTTGTGCCAGCTAGCTGTTGCTGATTCAATCAAATGCTGCAAAAAGATGGGTGGAGAATGGATGCAACCACACATTCATCACCTGTGGTTAAGGGACTCTTGTTTATTGATTTTTTCACTTCCCTTATGATGAGACATTTAAATATAAACAGCACTTTTTTTCAATAATGATCTCCTGTCCTCCCTCAAAGGACTGTGAATGAGTCTGTATAGTGGGTCTCTGAAGTGACAAGCATATATTCTCTTTTAAAAGTTATAACAATTGTATAAAATAGTATGAGCTTCATACAGTGGCTGTTACTAAGAACCACATACTTAGTGGCTAAAACAACACAAATTAAGTTCTGTAGGTCAGAAGTGCAACATGTGTGTCGCTGGGCTAAAATCAAGGTGTCAACAGAGATGCATTCTTTTTTAGAAGTTCTAGGGGAGAATCTGTTCCCTTGTCTTTTCTAGTTTTTTTATATTTATTTATTTATTTATTTATTTATTTATTTATTTATTTTAACGTTTATTTATTTTTGAGACAGAGAGAGACAGAGCATGAACAGGGGAGGGGCAGAGAGAGAAGGAGACACAGAATCTGAAACAGGCTCCAGGCTCTGAACTGTCAGCACAGAGCCCGACGCGGGGCTCGAACTCACGGACCGTGAGATCATGACCTGAGCCGAAGTCGGACGCTTAACCGACCAAGCCACCCAGGCGCCCCATCTTTTCTAGTTTTTAGAGATGACGTATGTTCCTTGGCGTGTGACCCATTCCTCCATCTTCAAAGCCAGCAACATTAGGCCAAATTCTTCTCATGCCGCTATCTCTCTGGCACACTTCCATTGCCACACTGCATCCAACAACAACCAGGAAAGATGCTCCACCTTTAAGGATTCATATGATTAGATTCCTACCCACCCCCACCCCCCCGGGATAAGGCAGGATAATCTCTGCATCTCAAGGTCCTTATTCTTAATGACATTTGCAAAGTTTCTTTTGCCACATAGGGTAACATATGCCACAGGTTCTGGGGATTAGAATATGGACATATTGCGGGGGGGGGGGCTATTTTTCTGTTTGCCACAATGTAACCCATTCTGCAAATGAGGAAACTAAGACTCAGAGAGGTGAAGTGACTTTTCCACAGTCCCAGATCTAGTTAAGTGACAGATTTGAGGTTCAGACTTGCGTCTTTGTGACTCAAAAGTGCTCACTCTTTCTGGAACAGCAAGCTGCCTCTTCTAACCTTTCTGTAGAGGTCATAGAACTGGGTGTCAGTCTTGAAGAGGTGGCAATTTATAGAATGTAATGAATGGATGTCTTTCTAATTGGGAGCAGGGAAGCATCCTTGAATAATGAGAAAACAGAGACCCCTTACTGATCAAAAGGATAATGTTGCATTTTATCTCAGGGGTCTTTTTACGGTTTCCTAGCACAAGTTACACTGGGGGTGAGCACTACCACATATTAGCTGTCAGACCATGGCACATTTATTAGTCAGCTTGGGCTGCCATAGCAAGATACCACAGACTGGGTGGCTTAAACAGAATTAGTTTTCTCAAAGTTCTGGAGGCTAGAATTCTAAGACCAAGGTATTGCCAGGGTTGATTTTTTGTGAGGCCTCTCTTCTTGGCTTATAGATGGCCAACTTCTTGCTCCATCCTCACAGGGCCTTCCTCAGTGTGTGCAGAGAGAGAGAGTGCTCTGGTGTCTCTTCCTTTTCTTACAAGGATACAAGTCCTGTAAGAATCGGTCTCTACCCATATGCCCCCATTTAACCTTATTACCTCCTTAATGCCCATATTTCCAAATACAGGGGGTTCAACTGATACAGATTTTGAGAGGACACAATTCAGTCATAATGCATTCAAGAGATAGTAAATATTGGCTGAATAAAAGACTGAATTAATTAATAAATTTATTGAGCAAATATTACATACCAGATATTTATGAGGACTCAACATTTGTTGTTCTTTCAATCCTTAGAAAAATGTATGGTATAAGGCTTATTATCCATACTTCTCTAGGCGTTGATACATTGAGCTGTAATCCAAAGTAGTCTCATAATTTCCTTTCATATTTAAGAATCTGTGGTCCTCTTAATTGCCTTCTGTGTCCTGTTCAGGGCCCTGTTTTCCAGACCAAAGATCATGATTTTTAAGAGCCTTGGCTTCTTTTAGACAAGATTTACAAGTTATTTTCCCTTGATCTTGTATGTAGATCAGCCTTCCACAGGAGGTATAATAATCCGAGTCAGCATTTTCATTGACCTGGAGGTCAATAGAGCACATTACCTGGAGTGCATTACCTAAAGAGGTTATGATGGAGGAGGCCTATGTAAGCAGAGAAGTGTGCCACATATACCCCTGCAGAGCACCAGCCTACTCAAGTGCTTGCTTTGCATTGACTCAGACCAACCTATTGAACATCTGTTATATCCCAGGTGCCAGGATTATAGAAATTACTCTACCCTAATGTGTTTCTAGTCTAGCCAGATAGACATACAGGTAAATTAGCGAGTGCAATCTAATATGCTACAGAGTGAAGAGCTAGGGCTATAAAAGTATAGAATAGGGGCATCTAAACAAGTCTGGAAGGGTTGGGAAAGGCTTCCTGGGAAAGGTGATGCTTGAACTGAGTATACAAGGATGACAAATATGTAGCCAAAGGAAGAAAGTGGAGGGAGGAAGAAAAGGTGATTGAATTATAACTGTCATTCCTGTGTGTGCACAGCAAGAAAGAGGGCAGTATGTATCCAGGTACTTCAAAATGAATGTAACTCTTCATCTGTTAATTCCACTTCTATGAATTTACCCTGCAGAAGTTACTAGACATGCATGTAAAGATTTATGTGTATAGATGTTCTTTTCTATATGATTTATAATAACAAAAATAGAAATAGCCTAAATGTTTATAGTGAATTGGATAAATGAACCCATATGATAGAATATAATGTAGCTATTAAAAGCCATATTTAATAAGAGGAAAGTGCTCAAGCTGTAGTAAGTAGGGAAAAAGTAGTTTGAAATATGATCTCAATATTGTGTTAAAATTGGATGTAAAGTAGGACAAATGCATATTAGTTATATAAGTTCTGCATGAAAAAATATTGGAATGAAATACATCAAAATATTGATTAAATATTGATTAAATATTGATTAAATATTGATTAAATTTTTTCTCTTTTTGCTCTTTTAGATTTTCTACAGAATAATTCATTATAACTATAATTTTAATGTAAATTTAACCCCTCAAAACGGTAAAGTGTTGTTATTTGCCACTCACGCGTCCCTTCACATCCTGTCAGTGCTATATATCCCACTCATGCTGGGGCCCCAATCTCTATGTCACCATCTCTACTTGGTTTTGTGCACTTGTCTGCAAGAGAGACCAGAAACACAATTTAGAAATGGTACTTCTATTCCAGTGCCCACAGCTTTCTTTTTTCCATGTCCCTTTCCACCTCTTCTTGATCTCTTTTCCCCAGAAGTGTCCCATTCTGCCCACGTGACTTTCTTGATCAACCCTACTTTTAGGGAATAAAATAGAGCTTTAAGGATAGCTAAATATCCCTAGATATTATTGTAACCTCCATTTTACTGATGGGTGCACCAAGGCCTGAGGGAAATTCAAGAACAGGCCCAAATTCACCTGATTACTAAGTGCTGGAACATGGATTTGAGTGCAGGAAGTCCCTGTGCACACTACAGACTCCTGAAGAGATGTTGATACGTAACCAAAAGCAGAACCTTTCCCAATAAGGTGTGTATTTTAGTAGAAGACAAAGTTTTCAACTGACTTAGACCAGTGCAAAGGGACTGAGACAGAGAAGTTAATATTAGGGAGTGCTGGGTCTCCCATTCCGATGAGATTCTCAGGGTCTGCTGTATACCTGTTGACATGTGGATCTTTATGTTCCTATTTCTTTGAAGCTCACTTCTGGGCAAAACGCCCACAGAATAATAAGAATTAGGCTCCTGCATGTAGCTGAGAGGGTGTGCCTGTAGAAAGGGCAAATAGAACTGCGTTCCGTGATTCTGCAATTTCATGAGCCTCCCTGTTATTATTTTTCCTCATGTCATGGAGGGGAAAACCCAATCTGTAAGTAATGATATGAAGAAAAAAAAAAAGAAGAAAAAAAGCTAGCTTGCAAAAGAGCCTAGCCAGAGCTTTTAGCAGGTTGAGTACCTTGGATGGATCAGTTCCTGTGTGAGCAATCCTGAAGAGGTCCCTCAGTGGGACAAACCCTTTCTATTAAGGTCAGCATGGGCATCAGAGGCAGAGGCCTAGGCCTGAAGGCAAAGTTAGCACCCAGCTTTGTATAAGCTGAGGTTTCAGGGAGCTCCAGCTCATTGGCATTCACCAACTCTACCGAGTCCAAGGTGACCTTTTATATTTATGCCATGTGTTGTATGCGGTCAGAGTGCGTGGTGGTTTATGCAGCCCTCTAAGAGAACTTTTTGGACTGCCTGAAAAGGAAATCAATTGTTAGAGGGCCAGGCTTCTGGCCAGGAGATGTCTTTTCAGCTTTAATGTAGGTAGCCTGAAGCCGAGATAATGGCTGCAGTAATATTAATAATACCCAGTTCAGTTTCACATACATTGACTCAGGGGCAAAAGAAGCATTTTAAAGCCTACATTGAGGTGCTTGGCCTATTGTTTTTGTCACAGGAAGGCATTGCTTTATCAGTCATTTTGATTTCCTCTCCATATTTGCGTTGTACCTTCAGTCAACAGGATAAGATGAGTATGACCCTAAAGGCCTGTCCCCACTCCACCCTGTTTCTGATACAAGGCATGAGTCACCCACTACAGAATCAAGATATAAAGGCCATAAGCCCATGCTATCAATTTCCAAAATATGGAACAGAAGGAGCATTCTAATGGATACCTGCAAAATAGTTGCCCCACCTTTTGACTGGAAAAAAGTCATTGGGTTGAGAAAAAAGGAAGGAGACTCAACAATGTAAGACTGATAAACACAGCAGACTCCATTTATCAGAAGGAGCCAGGTGGCAGCTAAAATAGCACCCATTTCTCTTTGTCACAATCAGTGAGGATGACCAACCATTGGCTGGATGGTCCCCAATAACCAGGAAATGATTTTCTGGGCTTAAGACCTCCATACAGCCACCCCATGCAGACAGCCCTCATTTAATGGCCCAGGATTCTCAGCATCCTTGAATGGACTCTGCACTCCTAGAGGCCATGTCTTAGCATGAGAGGGAAGCTCCTGTCTCATGCTGGTGGGACTAGATAGAACTAGACCTGGAATTCTTATGATACCAGAGGCAGAGGTGGAAATCACAAACACAGTTTTATGTGCGTGCGTGTATGTGTGTGTGTGTGTGTGTGTGTGTGTGTGTGTGTGTCTGAGTGTGCGTGCCATGCGCTCTGTTATCCTCCCTGTCTCAGCAGTGATGAATAGTTGGAAAGAGTCCCAAGCAGGGCATAGAATCTTCACTTTTGGTACTTACTCAAAAGGACTAGCCTATGCATTGGAGTAAGTCCTTCCAGTTTCCTCTCTGCATATTGGCTACCTTAAGCAAAAATATCAGGCCAAGTGATTTCCATCAGCTCTGCAGTTAAATCATCTGCTCTCCTTTTTCCTAACATATGCCCTTGGGCAAACTGACCTTCACCTCTATGAACCTCAGTTCCTCATATATGCATTGGGGATTGAAATACTTATTCAGAAAACAAAATAAGACATACATAAGACAGTTGTTGTCAACTCTGGTGCATGTTGGAATCCTCTGTAGAGCTTTAAAAATACTGATACTTTGGTCCCACCTCCAAAAATATAATTTAGTTGGTGTGCAGTACAGCTTCCAGGTGATTCCAATGTGAAGCCAAAGCCGAGAACACCTAATATAAAAAGAATAACACATTTTCTGGCCCCCAAATACACATTTGATGCTGGAAATTCTTCGATAATGCCCCCCAGGAAAGTTCCTGATACTTCAGGCTTGGTGAAGAAATCTACGGCCATTAATGTGGCCACTAAAGTCATGGCAAATGCAGCCAAATGTGTCCACGGCAGAAGGGTTCAGATGCAATACTATGTGTTTAAATCCTGTTTTTAAAAAATAAGTAATACTTGTTCTCAATGTAGAAAACTTGGAAGCCACAGAAAATTATGAAGAATTCCATCACTGAGGGCCAACCACCATTAACAATTTGATGTATCTTCTAGGTTTTCCCCACCACAGCTAAACTGAACAATTAATTTAATCAATAGGTATTTACTAGTGCTTCTTATGTATCTACAACATACCAGCACTTTTTGGGCTGCTAAACTAATTTATCACAGTGAACAAGACAAACTAGAATATGATTTTGCATTCTACTTTTTTCACTTGACATTTTAGTTCAAGTGTGTTTTACCACCTTATTAAATATTCTTTATAAATCCATAGTTGTTAAGGACTAGATTATAATCCATTTCATGATCATACTACAATATAGCCACTGTTGGACATTTAAATTATTTCTTATAACTGCTCAGATCTTGGAAATAAATTTTAAAGCATTTCATTGGAGAAATTTTAAAATATTATTCCTACATCTTAGCTGACTATCTTTTACCTTTTGAACTAGGGATAGAACTCAGCCACTTTTCGTGAAGCTTGTTTCCCCTGATATCCACATGGCTCCCTCCCTTGTTGCCTTCAGATCTTCACTCGAGCTTCACCTGTGGAGTAAGGTCTCCCTCTGGGTCTCCCTACCCACATCCTGCTTTATTTAACTCCGTAGAACTTGTGTCATACTGTCTATTTTGCTTTTTGAATTTTGTTTATTATTTGTGTGTGTCTGCCTGAACATAAACTCCACAAGAGTAGAGATGGTTCTTCAGTTCTGTTCACTACTATATCCCTGGTGCCTAGATAGGGGATTTGCTGTGTGAATCAGAACATTTGTCACAGACCATGCCCAGCAAGGATGGGAAGGATGGAACATATGCTGTTGGAGGTACTGAGAGAAGGCTTGTGTGGCAGAAACCCAGAGAACAATAGAGCCCAGTTTCAGAATAATGGTTGAGAGTAAACTCTCTTCTACATTTGACTGTTCTCTTACCAAACTTGTACTGGGACCTAGCATTAGAAATGCCTTGCTCTGGGAAGCTGAGAGTAAGTTTCCTGCATCAGCATTAGAGCCTTTCTTTCTTCAGAAAAGTTGACCCTGAGATTGTTTACAGTGATTGGTCCAGCTCAGTATCCATAGATAGAAGTAACTCCCAAGAATTAAATGGCCCTAAGGAGCCACAAGGGCCTGGGCTTAAGATGTCAACTGTTGGTAGGAAGTGTTCAATATCAGCCAAATCGAGACCTTTGTCTTTTTGGCCATGGGTCCCTGGCAAGGGTACCAGATGCCTGTAGCCCAGGTGAAAAGATGGCTCCTGTTCCCTGTGCCTGAGTCCAGCCTCCTTGGGGAACCCTTTGTTATTTACGCGCAGAATGGCAGACAGATCAATGACCTCATTCTTAATCCCTAAACCTTGTTAAGCCATAACAATGACCCAGCCTAGGACTGAGGCATTTAGTGAAATGTTCTAAAGACAGCAAAAGGGCAGGGAAGGTGACCGGTAGTTATGTCGTGTCTGCCAGAGCCAGGATCTGATTTATTTATTTGTTTATTATTTGCTTATATACTATAACTCAAGATAAAGCACACACAATTTTTTAAAAATCAAATAAGGTAAAGGATTAAGAGTTGAAATTTTCCTTTCCCCACAGCTCTCTGCTCTCCTAGCTTTCCCCACCCAAAGGAAACCACTGTTACAATTTTTTATACAATCTTTTCAGAAATGTGTGCTTGTGTGTGCATGTTTATGCAAATGGAAGTATACTATATGTTTTATGCACCTTGCTTTTTTCCCTTAATGTAGCGTAACAAATGTACCATAGCAGATGAAATAGATCTTAATTTTTAAGTGTTTTATCATAATCTATTATTTAACTGAACTATAATTCATTTAACCAACTTCCTATTGATGGAGTTTAGATGTTTTCAATTTCTGCAGTTATAAAAATTGCTGTAATGAATAACCTTACATATGTTTTTAATAATATTTTTTCCTGATTATGAAAAAAATACTTATCTGTATAGATAAATAAATACAGATAAACAAAGAAAATAACATTTATCTAGAGATCACCATCATTAATACTTATTTCCTTTGCCTTTCTTCTTAGTACTTTGTTTTCATGTTAATTTGTATAGTATAATATTCTATTCTTCACTTAACTTTTACTTGTTGTGAGCATTTTCCCATGTCACTAAACACTCTTCAAAAACAACATTTTAGAACACTACAGACTTTTCCATAATATGGCTATATTTTGATTTATTTGACTATTGTCCTGCTATTGGACATTCTAGTTGTTTTTGTTTGTTTGTTTGTTTGTTTGTTTGTATATGTAGCACTTCAACACACACATTTATTCATAATCTTTGCCTGGGTTTCTACTTCTACTAAGGGAAGGTTACTTGAAGAGGAGAATGAACTTCCCTTTAGACCCTTAGCACACATTTTCAATTTGCTTTCTAGATAATCTGTGTCGATTTACACTGCTATCAAGGTGCCAGTGAATGTCCATCTCACCTACCTCTTGCTAATGTTGTATGGTAGTCACTAGGCCTGCTCGCAAATATTTTCCTTCTCCTCCTTCCAGGCATGTCAAAGGGCACTTCCCTGCTGCCTTAAAGTTAGAAGTGACTGTAGCTTGGTTTGGTCACTGAAATGCAAGTGGAATTGACATGTGTCATTTCTAGGTGGAAGTTTATGAGGCGTTGTGAAAATCACTGTTTTTCCCCCCTGTCACAGCAACCAGAGACATTCTGGATGGTGAAGGCATTATCTGCCTAAGTTTCTGAAGGAGGAAATGTGGTGCAAAATTCCCAGCCAACCGTCATTAGATACTTTGCATGAATGAGAAATAAACCTTTGTTTGTTTGGTTTTTTGTTAATATAATTTATTGACAAATTGGTTCCCACACAACACCCAGTGGTCATCCCAACAAGTGCCCTCCTCAATGCCCATCACCCACTTTCCCCTCTCCCTCACCCCCATCAACCCTCAGTTTGTTCTCAGTATCCAAGTGAGTATGGTTTGCCTCCCTCCCTCTCTGTAACTTTTTTTTCCTCCATTCCTCTCCCCTATGGTCTTCTGTTAAGTTTCTCAAGATCCACCTATGAGTGAAAACATATGGTATCTGTCTTTCTCTGACTGACATCACTTAGCATAATATGTTCCTAAACCTTTGTTTTTAAAAGGCACTAAAACTTAGTTTTTTTTTTTTTAATGGGGTTTATCATGAGAATTAAGCCTTCATACCCTAAGGATCTGTTGTATATGATGAATTATCTTATCTCCTATTTATCTAAATGGTACTAGTTATGCATTTTCCCCAAACCTTGTATATGCCTCTATAAATAGAACAATTAAATTCCTTCAGTTAATATCTTTAAATGTACATCTTTTTCCTGCCAGGACCTCAACAGTTCTAACAATTAACATTTACTGTGCTCTCACTATGTACCAGGTGTGGGTTGCTCAATGCAATGTTTCTATGATTTTATTCCTGTTTTAAATAGAGTGAGATTAAAATTTAGGAGCTTAACTAATCTGCTTTTAAAAAGTAACCTTATTACACATTAGTGGTCAATGGTGAAGCTAGTTTGAAACCATATCTTTGGTTGGTTTAAATCCTATCTGACTCCAGGATTTATAGTTGATTAACTCTGCTTCTCCATTCCCAACCGTCTCCACTGGACATCAAGAGCAGGAATCATAAGTAGATCTTTTTCAGATAGGACCTAGCCATCAGATAAATTTAGTTTTATTTTTTCTGGGTGTTAAAAATTGGAAATTCTCATAGAAATCTCTGTTTCTGGCTTCTACTGATAAACCAGGTCTGAAATCAATGAACCTGAATTGTGTGGAAACAATTGTCTGGATCCAAATAGCAGCTTCCTCCTTTAGACGGAGTATGAGATCTGCTGTCTCTAGAGTCCCCACCACTCTCTTTAATCTTATAACTAAATCACTGTGTTCATGGCTGCTACCCATTCAGCCTCTAGAGTCATTGGGTTTGTGAATCCTGACCTTGAATCTCATTATGATATTATGCAAAGAATGCCTCACTAGAAAGTAAGCTCCCGAAGGCAGGAATTGTCTGTTTTCCAACTGTATCTCCAGGACTTGGAATAGTGCCTAGAGGATTCTAGACTTGCAATAAATATTTGTGAATGAATGAATGGTGTCTTTGTGTGGACCAGGTGTTTTGAGGGTGGAGCTGCAATCCAGTAGGAGGCCGTCAGTAGCAGCAGTAGTCAAGAAAATTCCTCTGATTAAGAAATATGTGCAGAGCCATCTCATATTAAATCTCTTTCTTTGTCTGACTTCATACCATGGAGGTTCCAGCTCTTCTGCTGGCTGAACTTGAGTTTGGACACAGATGCGCTAAATGTTACAGACTCCGCTTCCCTTACCTTCCCTTTTCTGCCCACTGGACTATTCTACTCTGTCATCCTGAGGCCCCTGCAAGTATAAAATTGTAACATGTCTGAATTACAGGCAATTTTCATTATCTTTCAAGAGCTCTTTTTCCCCATCCTCCTATGTGAGATTCTACCATCGAAGAAAACTGCTTTGCATTCAGAACTCAAGATGCATTGGGTGGGTTCTTGCAAAGAAAGGATATTTGAACCTAGATGAAAAGTGTTAAGAATAACTAGGCTTGAAATCACTGGGCTGCTGCATTAGTGGAGATAGGACTTTTTTGGATCCAGATGCAGGGACAGAGATCTTTGGAGACTTTCTCTTCCTCTACTTAGATCCATGCGGAGCCCAGAAGAAGTGAATTTCATCCTCCTGGCTCTATTGTGACTCCATCAGAGGGGATTCAGGCACACTGGAACAGTAGATCCTCTATGTCACCTCTATAGTGTGACCCACACAAAGCATTTACCTTGATTTGAAGTGGCAGCACTCATTCCTCAGCATGCGCTTGTGGAAATAAGTTTTCTCTGCATGTGTTGGCAGAAGTAAGTTTTGCTGCAATATAGTAGCAACTTTCTGTCCATAATGCGGAGCCTTGCTTGAGAAGAAGTGAACCGCAGTCACTGGAGCTTCTCAGGGGAATAGCAATCCTCCATAAGCATGTGCTATATGCTTGACAGAGAGCTAGCTGCATATCTGTTATCTCTTTCAATCCTTATGCTATTTCATAAATAGAGAAGCAGAGGCTCAGAGAGTTTCAATGACTTGCCCAATGTCACATAAACAGTAAGTAGAAGAGTGTCAGAATTTAATCCCAGAACTCCAAAAATGCTTGTTCTTGGTGTCTGTATTTGCCATAGAGAAGAAAAAAGGGCCATCTCGGAAGAGATGCAATTTGCATGTGTAAGACAAATATATGAAAGGATGGGATATTGAAGCAAGTGGGAAGACTAGATTGCAAATTGCACCAAGGGTACCTGTCGTGGGGAGAGAGGCCAGATTTCTTTTTTAAACAACTTTTATAATACTTTTAGAAATATGAGAACCAAATACATAAGCTGTTCTTCTTGGGTATTGCACTAAAAGAAGCTGAAAGATTTTTAAGATCCAGACAGTGAATAAGGAGCCCATGTTCACTTAACATTTTCACCACTTAATCCTTAAATCTTCCCTCACCCGCCCACACTCTTGCAGCTAGGGCCAAAGAGGCCTTGGCTTCTCTTACCCAGAAACTGGAGCTGCTTCTGTGGTGAGCCACAGCTCCCTGGGGCCTGGCCTCTGATGAGGGTTAGTGACGTCATCTTCAGCAGGAGTTTCAGATGGAGAAGTCCCCAAGGACCTTACAATCAATATGTCTCCTGCCCCCGTCGCCTTCCCAGACAGAAAATATGTTCATTCCATAAGTTTTATATGTTGCTGTAATATCTCAGCTTGCCACCAAGCTTGACATCCCTTCTTACTCTCAGCTACACCCTAGCCCCACCCTATTTCATTACAGCCGAGCTCAAGTATGGTGAACTTCAGAGCATTTCAGCAATAAAAATGCCTGAAGTTGGAACATACTCCCTTTGTCCTGTGTGGCTTCTTCAGTGACCAGGGAGGGGAGATGGGGCTCCAGAGTAAATCCTCCCTCCTCACCTCTTTTTAAGGATGGCAGATGCTCTTTTATCTGTTTTAGATTTTGAGCTTCTGCATATAATTAGTTTTGAACTGAGACTGAAAGAATTCAAAACCTACCTCCTTACAGAACATCTCTGCAGAGGTGGTAGGGGTTCTTGGGAAGCTGTCTGATTCTACCATATTTCTCAATCTTCCTTTCCCTCCTGTTTTTCCTTTTCTGGACAAAGCCGTATGGGACCCATCTGGCAGGGCAAATGGGAGCCATAATGTGAGCTCATGGAAGGAGCATGAATAACTGTCACTTCCTGGCCCCACTTGCATTACTGAAAAGGTGGATGGAGGAGAATTATCATGCATCTCATTAAATCAATATTTTATTTCCTCCCTGCCCCCAGCTACTTTCCCAGCTTTGATTTTTTTGCGTCTAGAGCAAAGCTGGACAGGTGACTTTCACAATGCAAATTAGGATCACTGGGCTCTCTGCCCAGTCTTTGATCTCCTACCTAAGGAGAAGGCTGGTAGGGAATGTCATGTGCCCTGGTCCTTTCTCACCCACTATAACCTTGGGTTAAGGTGGAGCCTGTGGAAGGACTTTCCTTTCATCACGTAGAAGAGTAATGTGGCTCATAGCAGCAGTCATTAAACTATCTGAGTTATGATAATTTACACCATACGAGGCACTGGGGGGGCTAGAGAGGAAAGGGCATCTTGTTGAAAAGATTTTATCTATTTACTTATTTTTACTCAAATACAGGTTAAGAAGCTGAGTTTAGAGCAAGCCAAGGGCATTGGGAAATAATAGATTTCCCCACCTGTCTTATATTGAGGGTTGCTTTATTGAGTCTGATACAAGCTATATACCCTCCCCCATTTCCCAAATGTTTGTACTTCTGATGGTCCATTTTATACTATCTGCCTTGGTGCTTAGCCATGAGTCTGGGGTAGAAGAAGGGCAAGACATAGAGGGAGTGGGAGGTCTGGAACCACCTTTCCCTAAGGGAAGTGCATGTTGATCAAGAAAGGGAGATAAAAGCAACTCCTAACCTTTTCAGTTCTGGGGCTTGTGGGGAGAAGCAGAGAGATGGAGGAGAGTGAAGGAGAGAGGTACGAATGTTGCCAACTCTTGATAACTAGGAATTTGGTGATGAATGCTTGGGAGGTGGGGGATTTGATACCATCCTACTTCCCATTTCAGACTCTGAGTGCATCCACTTGCCTTCATTAATTTAGGTTCATGAACAAAAACTCCTACATTGTGTTTATATTTCTAATTACATTACAGAGTTGTGGAGACCCTATTATTTCAAGTATTTATCCATGGACTAGCTTCTGGAAATCCCTGTCCTCCACTGTTACCAGGTATTTACTTCAGTCTCTTTCTAGTTGTAGTTTGTTTGATTGATTGATTAGATTTTTAAAGAAAAGAGATCTTAAGCTTCTTCAAATAAGTGGTATCTTGAAGATAGATGTGGCTCTGCTAAGGGCTAGAAGTCTTGGACACCACAGAAGTCCTGGGAACTGACACTTCTCTTGGAAACTACTTCTCTGTGTCCATCTTCATCCTTTTCTGTGGAACTGCTCTGGTTATCTATTGCTGCCCAATCCACTCTGAAACTTAGTGACTTAAAATAACAATAATCATTATCTTTCCTGGTTCTGTGAGCTGACTACACTCTACAGTTCTGACCTGAGTTATTTTGTGGTTGCAGTCAGATGGCAGCTGGAAATAGAGTGATCTAAAGGCTCAACTGGGCTAGACTTCCAAAATGTCTCTCTCACATGGTCTGCACTTGATTCTGGCTGCTGCTGCTGGCAGTTCAGCTGAGGCTGTTGACTGGAAGAACTACATGTGGCCTCCCTATGTGGCTTGGATTTCTCTTTGCATGGCATCTGGGTTTTCTAAGAGAGACCATCCCAAGACCCAGCATTCCAAGAGATGTAGGTGGAAGCTACATCCCAAGACCCAGCATTCCAAGAGATGTAGGTGGAGGCTTCTTGTGGTCTATCCTTGGAAACCACATTCTATCACTTTCACCATATGTGACAGGTTGCAGGGTCATGCCAAATTCAAGGGGAAAAAGACTACAACAGAACATGAATATCAAGTTGGTATTGGGGTTGACTGGGAAGGCCATTTTTGAAGACCAGTTACCATAGGACCATTTATTTGCTTACCCATAGTTTCTGCTCCCTCATAACTTTGGTTTGCATGTAATTCCTCCCAACTGCTGCTCTGCTTTTCTAGACTTTTTTCAAGACATTCTTTCAAGTTCCTATCCCTGTTCTCACTGGTTTAATCACCTAGTTCACAAATTCCAATTTTTTTTATAATGGTTTTGTATTATGCTTTATTGGTCCCAACACATTTTTGTATATATGTTTTTTTATTATTAAAGTATAGTTGACATACAATGTTATGTAAGTTTCAGGTGTACAACATAGTGATTTGACAATTCCAAACATTACTCAGTGTTTACTGCAATAAGTGTAGTCACCATCTGTCACCATACAACATTATTATAATATTATTGATTATATTCCCTAGGCTGTACATTTCATTCCCATGACTTATTTATTTTGTAATTGGAAGTTTGTACCTCTTAATCCCTTTCACCTATTTCTCCCATCCCACTACATCCCATATCCCACACATACATTTATCACATCTTTTATATCCATTCATCTGTTAGTGGACACTTAGGTTCCTTCCATACCTTGGCTAATATAAATAACGCTGCAGTGGGGTGCCCAGGTTTTGTTCAGTTGGTTGAGCATCCAACTTTGGCTGAGGTCATGATCTCATGGTTCATGGGTTTGAGCCCCATGTTGGGCTCTGTGCTGACAGCTTGGAGCCTGGAGCTTGCTTCAGATTCTGTGTCTCCCTATGTTTCTGCCGCTCCTCCTCCTTCTTCTTCTTCTTCTTCTTCTTCTTCTTCTTCTTCTTCTCTCTCTCTCTCTCTCTCTCTCTCTCTCTCTCTCAAAAATAAACATTAAATAATGCTGCTGTAAACATAAGTTTGCGTATATCTTTTTGAATTTTTTTCATTTTCTTTGTATAAATACGCAGTAGTGGAGTTACTGAATCATATGGTATTTCTATTTTTAGTTTTTTGAGGACCCTCCACACTGTTTTCCACAGTAATTTTACAAATTTACGTTCTCACCAACAGTGCATGAGGTTTTCCTTTTCTCCATATCCTCACCAACACTTGTTATTTCTTGTCTTTTTGATTCTAGCCACTGTGACTGGTGTGGGGTGTTATCTCATTGTTGTTTTTATTTTCATTTCCCTGATGATTTGTGATACTGACAAATTCCAAGTTCTTGATGGAGCACTCTGTCCGAAGTTTCTCTGGACAGCCAATGGATTTCTTGTTTAATTCCTGTCCTATCAGTTGTAGCCAGCTTTGTGTGGGGCCCAGTGGTGTTAACATAGCCACCCGGGTTTGCCTTCTCATTAGGGTTATGGGTAGGACAATCACTCTAGAAGACACATCTCATACAAATTGTTTTTGCTTTTCGCTTGCTCATAGGATTTGATAATTAGCTTTTAATAACTCTAAAGGGCCCAAGAGTCCAGAGAGTTCACTTCCAGAGCTTCTGTCTTATGTCTGACATACAGTTTGCAGCTCTTGAATTCTGCCACATAAATCTATTATGATGGCCTCTATAAATCATAGCATTTAACTTTGGCCTTTGTTGTGTCTTAGTTCTTGAATAGAAGATGTGGTCATGAATTCTAGACCCCTCCTTTTACAGATGAGGAAATAGTGACTTCAGAAGCATATTGATTACAAATTCCCTAAGTACATAAAGACAGAGACAGATCAAACTCATTTCCCAAGACTCCAAATCTAGCATTCCCAGTGTACCCTGATGCCTCCCTGGGAGGAACAAGCAACTAAGGGACCATCAAAAGTAAATACACAGAGCAAAAAGTGATAGCAGGTGGGCCTATGTTTATGCCACCTAACCCCATTCAGACAGAAAACACTACTCACTTTCCTCACAACCAGGTTTCTACTCTGTGGTTGGACCCTCACTCTTAAGTTGGTATGCAAGTTTTGCTTAGCTCAATTCTCTACCCATCCTGGTGACCAGCATTGGCTCTGAATCTCCCATATTTACCCATGCTTCTCAAAGAGAAAGAAGTCAGCATCTTGGCACATCTCTTTAAAGCCATTTTCACGTGCTGCTGTAGGCTCTCTGGGGATTTCAATAATATTCTGGGCTCAGTGACTTCAGCCTATATAAACTCATGGAGTATTTACTTATATGGGATTTTTCAACCCCACTTTCCACTCTGGGCTGAAGAATTAGGCAAAATGCCTTGAATTTATCCTGGGAATCATAAAATGGATTCTGCAGAGCGGTATTGGTTAAAAAATAGTTCTCCATATGGAACATAGAAGAGTGCTGGAGAACAACCTTCCTTGAAGATTTTAAGATAAAAACAACAATGTTTATGGTTTAGGAATGAATTGGGTGACAGGAGGAGCAAGATTTGTCAAGGTTCTTTCCAGGTACAGCTCTTAGGAAATAGTGTTTTTCTTAAATATAGTTAGAAGAAGATACTACAGTTCCCAATTTGATATATTTTTAAGTCCTTGAGGCAGAGCTGTGGCTTTAGAGTCAATCAGCTTTAAGGTCTACTTGGACAAAATTGTGAATTCAATTGATCTACTATTTTTACCATTCCTTTAGGCACGTTTTTACTCCCATCATGGAAATCCTTTTCTCCCCCTTCCAGAGGAATTCCATTCCTTTAATCTATTATCAAAACCTGCTAAATTTCAAGCATAAGATCATCATCTAATATATTAATTAATTTAAGAGAGGGACTTCTCTGGTATTTCTAAAACTATGAAGGCAGAAAGACTCTTCCACTTTGTTGATGTGTTGACGCTGGACCTCTCTGCCTGGTATGGTATCATGGAAATAGCCAGACAGACCTTGAGTGAATTTGAACAGTTATCACTTATTAAGCCTCACTTTTCTCCTTTGTAAACCAATAGCTGTTAGGGTGAACTCTGTGAAATTGTCAGTTTAGTGTCTCAACCTGATATTTCTCATGGTTGTCATGAGTTTTAAGTGAGATAATGTATGCCAAGTGTGTAGCACATGGCTGGTCACATGTCAGATGCTCCTCCGGTGTTAGTTCATTCCCCTTGCTTATTCAGTCTGTTCCAAAGCCATGACAATGGTATTACTCTTTCTTTCTAAAAATGAAAAACAGGTCCCACCACTTCTCTATGTAAAGTCCTTTTATCTTTCACTTCTGTTTGTGGTTCACATGTTGAAACTTTGCTCATCTAAATAACAGAGAGCTACTGAAGTGGTAGGATTTCCTTATATCCAGAATTTTCTTATAAAAACTGATAATGGCCTCCCCTCCCTTTCCCTTGCTTCCCCCCCCCCCCCTTGAAAATATGCTTTGACCCAGAAACTGGTTATTTACAATACGTATGCTCCAGAAATCCCTTGTAATGAACCATACAAATCTATTTGTCCTGCTGCTACTATAATTGCCTATATCTTATTATAACTTAATATGTAACAGATTTTTTTGGCGAGGCCAGAAGCAACTGAGCATTCACTGAAAATGCAGACGCTGAAGGTTGTTGAGGAGCCAGTGAACCCACTAATTGGATAAAGGGGGGATGGTGTGGAAATTTAATTAAACTGGCATTTGCTCTAGCTGCTGAAAATATTAATCAGAAAATGAATTTCACAAAAAAAGTAAAAGGTGGGGGTGGGGAGCAAAATGAAAAATGCCATAGGTGCCAGGCTTCCTAGCATTGATGAGAAAGTGATTCTTTTTTTCCATGAGGCGTGGGTCATCTGTCCAGTGAGCTCTGCCTACAGCTTATTTGGGCAGAGATCACAAAGAAAGGCGCTTGGAAAGCTGTGAGTTGGGAGGAGGAGTGTGAGATTCTTGATTTGGGGACCAGATGCATCTCTTGGCAATCCTTGATACAAACATAAAGATAAAATATGTGTCTGGAAAAAAAAGAAAAGAAAAAGAAAGAAGAAAAAAGACAATTTCCCCTTTTCTTCTAAAGAAACACTCCTCCCAACATGAGATGAGCTGAACATCTGCATCCATTCAAGCAATAATGCTTAAACAATTGTCAAATTTGAGAGGGGTGGATGAGGATTTTGAACAAGGCATTTAAATACATTCCATAACCCAGGAGCCATTGGGAAGACATTGCCCTCCCTAGGCTTGCAAACAAGAGTGGTGGAGGGCAAACACAGATGGGGACTCTTGTGTTTGGTTTAAGAGCTGCTCTCATAGGTTTGTTTAAGTGCTTTGAGTGGCCTGGACAGTTGTTCCCCTAGAGACACTTGCCCAATCTCCACTGGGACAGCTGGGCCCTACAGGAAATTCTGGGTTAGCTAGAGAAGCAGAGGAAGATAATTCTTCACTCAGAAGGCCAAAGACCCCAGAGCTTTCTCCTCAGACTTGGCCATTTGGACTTCAGCTTCTAGAAGAGACTTTGTGGGCAATGGATGCTTCAGCTCAAGATTTAACCTTGCTCCAAGAAAACCTATTATATGAAAATGAGAATGTACAAAAGCACAATGTTCTTGCTACTTTGTCATAGTTGCTTTAAACATTTTTTTTTTTTTATCAATTGGGAAAACTATGATGACCAATGCTGATCTGGGACAGAATGTGTGGCCATACTTTTACATAAATTTTTGACTATTCTTGTGAGTGGCAAAGGCCCTGAGAACCACAGCCCTCAAATGAGCAACTGCTGAATGGGGCATATTTTTCTATAGCCTCTGATGTGCAGATCGTCTGTCACCTCCCCTGCCCTTTCTTTGGCCATGTAGCAAGACAGCAGAGCCAAAAACAAGGAGGAGAGGAGATATTTTTCCTTGGCTTCTTTCACTTTACCCACAATAGGCTCTGTATTAGTTTTCCTAGGGCTGCTGTAACAAAATACCACAAACTGGGTAGTTTAAAATAACAGAAATTTATTGTCTCACAGTTCTGGAGGCCAAAAGTCCAAAATTAAGGTGTTGACAGGGCCAACCTCCCTCTGAAGCTCCTGAGGGGAAATCCTTCCTTGCCTCTTCCTAGCCTCTGCTGGTTCCTGGCAATCCTTGGCATTTCTTGGTTTGCCTCCATCTTCACATGGCCATCTTCCTTCTGTGTGTGTCTCTGTATCTGTGATGTTCTCCTTCTTCTCATAAAGATACCAATCCCTGGACTAGGGCCCACTGTAAGCCATTATGACCTCATCATAACTTGATTGCATCTACAGAACTATTTCCAAAAAAAAAATCATATTCTCAGGTTCTAGGAGTTGAGACTTCAGCATATTTCTTTGGGTGATACAATTCAATCTACCACAGTCTTTACTGAAAGAAATGGTATTAGTTATATTGTTTCCATTTGTGTGCACATGCTTAAGTCAACCTGGATTTTAAATAAAGTCCATGATAAATTTTTAAAAAAATGAATGTTTGAACTTTAATTTGTGTTCTCCTGGTGAATGTACATTTCTAACTTGACCAAACTTGTACCAAAAATAACATGCAAAATAACACCACAAATTTAGAACATATCCTGAAATTCTTCAATATTTAAAAGGTGTTTAAAGAATCATTGTATTGTACTATATACTCCAATCTAATATAACACTGTATGTTAATTATACTTGAATAAAAAAAACAAAATAAAAAATAAATACATAAATAAAATTTGATGTAAAAAATCTATTTGAAAATCAGTACATCACTGCCAACTGTTGTTAATTCTTTGCTAGTTTATGGCCTTTTTGCATTTTGGTGTTCAAATGTCCCTCCTGTAATAAGTAATGGTGATTCTAAATGGTATTCATTTAAAATTTTTTATAATGTCATTACTTGGTAAACTAAAGTGTTGACAGTCTTGTCAATTCCTAAAATACTTTGGGCAATTTTGTCTTAAATTTATTTTTATTTACTTTTTAAATTTTGTAATTTTTTTTTAATTCCAGTATAATTAATATACAGTATTATATTATTTTCAGGTGTACAATATCAACAATTCTGTACATTTCTCAGTGCTCATCATATTAAATGTACTCAATCTCCTTCATTTATTTTACCCATACTCCACCCACCTCTTTTCTAGGCAACCACCAGTTTGTTTTCTACATATAAGGGTCTGGGTTTTTTTTTTCTTGTATCTTTTTTTCTTTGCTTGTTTTGTTCCTTAAATCCCACATATGAGTGAAATCATATGATATTTTTCTTTATCTGACTGACCTATTTCACTTAGCATTATACATTCTAGATCCATCCCTTTTGTTGCAAATGGCAAGATACAATTCTTTTTTATGGCTGAATAATATTCCATTACATATATACCACATCTTCCTTATCCATTCATATATTGATAGACCTTTGGGTTGCTTCCATATCTTAGCTATTGTAATGCTGTTATAAATACAGGGATGAATATATATTTTCAAACTAATGCTTTTGTTTTCTTTGAGGGAAATACTTAGTAGTGGAGTAGTAGAGTCATATGGTAATTCTGTTTTTAACTTTGGTCCATTTTACAACCCAGTAAAATCCCAAAGTATGGGAATCGCTGTAATAGGAGATTTCTATTTTCATTTTTATGTTTAAATTGTTCTTTATTAAAGTAATCTCTTAAATAGAGGCCATCACTAGTTCCTTAAAGCTTGGATTTTTGTTGTTGTTGTTGTTGTTGTCATCCAAAAATTGTCTAGGGATGGGATGGGGTGGGAATTTAGAGATAAACCCAAGACTGACATATTGAATCAGAAATTGAGGATTGTTAAAATGTAATTGACAATACATATGGGAAGTTAATTCTGGTTTACAAAAATTCTGCATATTCCTGGCTTTTCAGAGACTCATCTTCTGTATCAAATGTAGTGTGTCATTTTAAAATTGTGATGCTGATGCCTAAATGTGTGGCAGTGATTCAGTATGTCTATAAAAACTAAAATGCCACAAGCCTCCATGTAAGTGGTCTGAACATCTCTTACAATTAGTCATGAGATTGGAAGGCCCAGCATGGTTATAGTCTTGAATGGTCCAACAAATAAGTAGGTCACAGGTAGTATAGCTGAACTAATCATATAAAATAGGTCTCTAGATTTTTTTTAATGTGAAAACTAATTCAGATGTACACACTTCAGCAGGAACAGCTTCTCATCATGAGAAGGAGGTTAGGCAAACATTAGACCTGATTATTAGACAAGATTGACTCTGGATATCATCACTTAACCTTATCAGAGATCTTTAGAGCTCTCAAGAGAGGTTGATTAATTATTGACAGGCAGGATATGAAGAAATCCTGCTGATTGTGGTTACCTAGTGACAGAAATAAAAGCTAAGGAATGACTTAACAAAGTCTGTCATATGACCTAAAGAAATAAAATGGATTCCAAGTGCAATGAGGGTGGGGGAGAGATAGGACAACTGGAAGAACTTCCTACCAGGACCTTGAGGAGTTTTCAAGTTTAATTGTGATGTTATTTTCCCAGAGATCTTCTGGGTTTAAATGAAGTGACACATCTGGGATGGGTAGACATTTTCTCCTATGTGGGTAGGGGAGTATCTCTGAGCTGTATACCACTGTAATGATAGGGCTGGGAATTCTTTTTTCTGTCTTTTTCCATGGTCCTGTGAATACAGGAAATGATGACTTGGCTGTCTCCATCAGGGCTCTCTCTCAAGCTATGTTCATTGACTGAGTAAGTGCATTTAATGTGTAGACACACCATCCCTCACCTATACACAACCCAGGGTCAGTTTTAACTTCAGTGAATGATCTTTTCAAGATTAGGTCATTCATAAATGGCATAGGTTTGTTTGGGACAGCCTAAATTGAGAAAAGTCCTTTGTATAGGGAAGTTGATTTTCTGTCCTTTCCCTCCACAACTCTACCTAAGTCTGGAAGGGAGAAAACTGCATCCTTCTTCCCATCTCCACTTATATATTCTATCCTTCCCAAAGAAGTGCTAGTAATTCGATTGATAGAATAAAGAACATTCACTGGGCCACCTGATGCTAGTGGGTGAGTTAGCAACATCAGGCCCCAGGTATAGTCTTCCTTCTCTTTCTGCCTTGCTCTTTTTGGACAGGCTGGTCATCCCTGGCCATAAAGATTGTGGTGTTAATAAATTAGGGATCTTCTCTGCAGACCTAGCTATATCTATTAAAGGAGTAAGTAGACAAAGCCACATTTTCTAGCATCATCCACCAGCTATGTTCCAAATTGTGGGAAAGAAAAGGAATGGAAGGTAAGAAGGAAGTGACTTGGTGGGACTTTTCTACATTTCACCCACAGGTTTGCAGTTAGTTTCTTTGTAAATAAACCTTATTAAATGAGTGTGCCCCTGGGGTCCTAACTGATAGAATAACCCTTGTATAAATGTCAGTGTTAGAAGATTGATTTTTGTATATTATATCACTAATTACTTTTCAAAGGAGATCTATCTTCAAATTTGACTTTTCTTACATTAGTAGCTTCAGAATTCCTCACCTTTCTCTAACTATTACCTTTGGATTACTGAATGGTAGACATGCTATGTTGTTTTAGAGAAGTCAGTTTTCAGTGCCCCACCCCCTGACACACGACTTTGGAACCTCTTGGGGAAATAGATATAGAAGACAGAGAGGAATCAAGATTTTACTTTTATTGCCTATTGAGAATAGACTTCTCCCTGGGTGCGGTGGCACATGCCTGTAGTCCCAGCTACTTGGGAGGCTGCGGCAGAAGGATAGCTTGAGCCCAGGAGTTCTGCGCTGCAGTGCGCTATGCCAATCGGGTGTCCACAGTAAGCTTGGCATCAATATGATGACCTCCCCGGAGAATGGACTTCTCCCTTTCCACCTGAAATTAATTATATGCCCACCCATATGTATGGAGGAGAAGCCCTGCTCAGGTGAGTTTACATTCCATGGGACTGTAGGAAAGCAAGGAACACTCATGTTCTGTGGGCAGGTCCCAGGGAGCCAAACCAGAAGGGGATGAGCCTCTGCAAGTTTTGCTCTGTTTTCTATTTCATGAGTCAGACCATTCCTTCCTCATTGGCAAGGGGCAGAGAGGGACTTAAAAGGAGAAGAACCTGTTGTCTTTCAAGTATTTTGGGAAAATGAGGAGTTTCTATTTTATGGAACAAGGTAAGAATACTGGGAGCATTATACAAAAATAGTCATCTGTGGGTGGGAGGATGGGCTAAATGGGTGATGAGCATTAAGGAGGGTACTTGTTGGGATGAGCACTGGTTATTATATGTAAGTGATTCATCAGTACTCCTGAAATCAATGCTATACTATATGTTAACTAACTTGAATTAAAAAAAAAAAAAGAAAGAAAGAAGAAAGTCTTCTAAAATCAAAACCTCCATCTGGGTTGACCATAGGTGGCAATGGTGTGACTTTCCTGATGTTTTAAAATGAAAGTTTCCTCCCCAGTCTGGTCCCCATATGATGGGGGAGACAAGGGGAATGTATCATGCCCTGGGTTGCTATCATACTTCTATTCCTCAGGCACTTTTTGAGTAAATTTAGTATTATTTTTCAGTAAGAATGAATGAATGAGATGCTCTTCAACAAACTTCGTTGAGTGTCTGTCATATGCTAGGTTCTATACTAGATGGTGATACCCTATACTGAAGATGTTCACAGATCAATGGGAAAAATTGGTGTGTAAATATAAGGTGACCATAACAAATGATAAGAATAATGGTAGCTCATACTTATTGAGTGTTGAATGTGCCAGATATTGATGTAAGCACTTTACATGTACTATATAATTTAATCCTCATACAAGCCTACAAGGTGCATAGTTTTATCATCTCATCTATTTATTTAAGAATAAAATAAAGTCACCATCCTCACAGATGAGGAACCTGAAGCACAGACGTATTAAGTAACTTGTCCATGGTAACAGTAAATGGCAGAGTTGGGATTTGAACTCAAGCAGTTTGACTAATGTCCTGAGCTGCTGATTCATATAAACCTGCTATGTTTGCTATGGGTAACTTTGGGTGTGCAGAGGAAGGGTCCCTAACCAGGACCACGGAGGTTCAAGAGATTCTATCAGGGGACCTCTGGGGTCACAACTTGTTTCTACAACCTTTGGGGGCAGCGGGACCTTACCATGGAAAGGAGAGCTTCTGTTCATCCTAATGCAAGGTCCAGGGGAGTCAGAGTCTCCTCTGAGATCCACTTGGCTTTGTCTTCACATCTTTCCCTTCTAGAGATGGACTCAGGGACTGAACCAGAAGAACCAAGCTCCCCTTCCTTCAAAACATCCCCAGGGGTTAAGTCAATGTGTCTCTATTAGGAATCCAGAAATGGATCCTCTCTTTTTGCCATCCTTTGTTACAAAGAACAGAGTTTCATGAGCAAATCTGGCTGCTTCCTGCCTAATGACAAACTTGTGAGCATCTCTCTGCTGTAGCCAAATGTGACCATTGTGTGATTAAATCAGCTTATGCCATTGTAAGATCTTGGACATGCAGAGCACTCTGGAGAGTGTCTTATTGTTCCAAGACTTATTGCTTTGGAGATGGGTTGGGAATCCTATGAGGAATTCCATTCAAATTCCCCCATGGACTGCAGAGTAAATGCTCTCTGTGCCGACACCCACAAAGTGACAGATGTGGTTAGCAACTGTGTAAAGTCTCTCTTTGCTCCCAACTCAGCTTCCTGGAATCCCTGCAGGCCAAGGCTGTTGATTATCTCCAGGACACACTTTCTGTTCTCACACTTTCCCTTAACACTGAGGTGAAGAGAGTAGGATTTGGAGTCTAGGAGCCAGGGCTTGAGCCCCTTTCCTCCACCTATATTGACTGTTGGACCTTGTAAAACAACCCCATATGATTGGTGGGAGTGTCAGTGAGCATGGCAGGCTGTGTTCAGTATGTTGTCAGCTTCCAGTAAGCGATGGCTAGTATTATTACTGTTACTGTTTTAGCTATTAAGTATTAAAAAATAAGTGTATATAAATATCCTAAACCGAAGACACACCTTATCCTCTAGAATTCTCGGAAGCCTACCTTTCCCAGTCTCATTTTTTCATGGCTGTCATCATGGGACAGGTCGTCAAGGACCAGGCTACCTGGGGCCCAGGTAGAAATTGATGTTCTTGATGCCAGCTCTATATCCCAAACATACTTCTTTTTATCTAGGAGCTTACCAAAATCATTCTTGGAGTTATTTTTAGTTGTATACAAAAGCTAAAGAAGATTCCTGTCTGATTTGTAAAGTAGCATTTCAGCTGCCACTGATCTGATCCTATGAGGTCTAGTTTTCTAGGACTGCATGAACCTATCTTTGCTTGCTCTATCCATGCCCAGTATGATTTTACACACCTGTATTTGGTTCTTTCCTCTAAGGAAGAATTTCTTCACAAGTACTGATGCCCATTTAAAGCATTCATGAGACGCCTGGGTGGCTCAGTTGATTAAGTGTCCAACATGAGCTCAGGTCATGATCTCACGGTTCTTGAGTTTGAGCCCTGTGTTGGGCTCTGTGCTGACAGCTCACAGCCTGGAGCCTGCTTTGGATTCTGTGTCTCCCTCTCTCTCTCTGCCCCTCCCCTGCTTGCGTTCTGTCTCTCAAAAATAAATCAACATTAAAAAATTTTAAAGAGCCATTCACACATCTCTCTCTTCTAATATCTTTGGTGTCCTATAAGAGGCAGCAAGATTCTACAATTTTGGATTATCTTTCTTATGAATTTTAACTCCATTCTTGACTGGGCTGCCTACATCCCAAAGGACAGGATAATTTAGTGGCCAAACATATACTTCACTATGTAGTTTCCTTCAAGTACCAGCAATATGAATTCTCTAATCACACATCCTTATATGTAAATAGGGATGATAATAATAATTTCTACTTTGTAAGGCTTTTATAGGATTTAAATGAAACAAAGACCTTGGTACAGCACCTCACTCACAGTAATCCTCAATAAATGGAATATTAGGATTAGCAATGCAAATTGGAATTGGGATTAGTATTAGGATTAATATTAGTACTCCATGTCTTCACATATTCTATGCCTCTGTCTGGTTGGCCCTTCCCCTGTGTTCTTTGTAGATACCAAATCATCCTTCAAAATCCAATTTTTTTTTCCTTTTCAGAATCTTTAATATTAATTAATATTAATTATTTTTAATGTGAAATTTATTGTCAAATTGGTTTCCATACAACACGCAGTGGTCATCCCAACAGGTGCCCTCCTCAATGCCCATCACCCACCCTGCCCTCCCTCCCACCCCCCATCAACCCTCAGTTTATTCTCAGTTTTTCAGAGTCTCTTATGGTTTGGCTCTCTCCCTCTCTAACTTTTTTTTTCCTTCCCCTCCCCCATGGTCTTCTGTTAAGTTTCTCAGGATCCACATAAGAGTGAAAACATATGGTATCTGTCTTTCTCTGTATGACTTATCTCACTTAGCATAACACTCTCCAGTTCCATCCCAAATCCAATTTAGATGCTGTCTCTTCTAGGAACTTCCTTACTCTCCCAGGTAGAATTTATCCATTCCCTAATACCTTTTAATCTTCCTCCATTGTAATACTGATGTCTGAAGATGGCATTCATGTATTAATGTGGACTTTCTCCAGCTAGTCTGCTTCCTGAGAGAGGGCACCGAGTCTAGGTCATGTCAGCACGACCCGTCAGAAAATCTGTTAGAGCTGTTCTTTCTTAAGTGCTCTATAATTTGAAAAGAACTGTAGAGGCTGCTCAGGAGATAAACAGACCCAGAAGTGCCCAGAGATCTAATGACTATAAGAAAATCAAGATGGAACCCTCAAACCCAGCTGCATTGTGCAACTTCCAGATAGTGTTTCTTTTCACAGGAGCTAGGCCAACTGTACCAGTGTTGGGACCCAACAAGGAAGTTTCCAAAAGTTACACCAAGTCTCTGCCTGCCCTGAGAGACAGGACCTAGTGAGTGACTGCCTTGTCATGCTGTTAGATGCAGTGAAGACACCACCCAGGGCACATGATGGAGTGTGGAATGGAGGCACATCACTCTTAAGTTGTTGGCATTGCTTTATTTATTTGCTTTGTAGGAAGGCGAGTTGTGTGCTTCATGGCAGTCTCACTCCTCTTTTATTCATGAAGGGCTTCTTTCTTCTTGGTATTTATTGCTGTGAGTCACTTCTCTGTGTGCCAGATGGAAGATGCAGAAGGCTCAGGCTCCTGTGAAGAAACATGAAGTTTGGTGGGTGGGGGGAGGGGAGGCGGGGTTTCAGGCTGAGAGTGGGGGATGGAAAGAGAGCTGGGATGGGGACATGCAGATTTGTTTTTAGATGGAATCATGTTCCCAGTCTCCTCCCTCTAATCCCACAGAATTTGATCAATTCTCTAGAGATGGTTATTTGCATGTGTTTTTTTCTTGCTCTTTGAGCCCATCTGCACATTGCAGAAAAATTTAATCCTTATGGGCTCATTCATTAAACTCATTAAGCTGTTGTTTAATGAGAACAATTTTGTGACTGTGAATCCTTCAAAGTTGACTTCTAGCAGCTATGATTTCCTGTCTGTGAAGAACTTGGGCACTCAGGTCTGAAATGGTTGTTCCTCAGGCATCTTGTTCCAGAAATTAGACCTCTCTATTCCAGAGAGGGCTGGAGAGGCTGTGTCTCCTGATTACCAGGTACAGCACTGGCACCATATCTGGCCTTCTAGGTCAGGATGACCACATATATCTAGACCTGAAAGATTTTAGAATCTAAAAAGCCAGGGTCTTTTGGATTTATGACAAGTTACATAACTTCTGTGAAGCTTGCTGCACTAATTGGGCTGAACATGATTTCCTCCTTGGTTTGATTCTCTTTCTACCTTTATCTTCAATTTTAGTATATGTGCTGCCAAAGCAAACACTCTACCTTTATCTTCAAATTTAGTAGAAATACAAAAGTATTTCCAAAGTGTACCAAATTATAATTCTATCAGTGTATGAGAATCCCATTACTTTCCATCCTTACCAACACTCGATATTATCCATCCTTTGAAGTTTCAGCCATTAGACTAGGTGCGTGATAATATTTTATTTTGGTTTTAATTTTCCTTTTCTTGATTATTGATAGATTTTGTACCTTTATTTATGCTTATGAATTATTGGATTTTCTCCCTTCTGAAGGACCTGTTAGAGTCTTTGCTCCATTTTCCTTTTATTAAAACTTTTCTTTCTTTGCCTGTTTTTCTCCTGGATTGTCCATAATAATTTTATCAACTTATAAGAATTCTTTATATCTTCTGAATATGAGCCCCTTTGGGGTTATATGTTTTGCTACTCTCTATTCACACTCTGTGGTATGCCTTTTTATTTGCTTACTAATACATTTTGAAGATATGAAGATCTTAATTTGAATGTGGTCAAATTGATCAATGTCATGCTTTTTACATCATAGTTAGGAACTTTTGTCTCAAACTAAAGTCATAAAGATAGTCTTCTCTATTATAATCTAAAATGTTATTGTTTCCTTCTCATATTTAAGTCTGTAATCCACCTAGAATTGTTTTCTTTTTTGTTGTTGTTGTTTATGGTGTTAAGATAGTAGTCAAATTTATTTTTTTCCCATGTGCATACATAATTATCCCAGCACTGTTTACTAAAAAGACCATCCTTACCTTACTTCTCTACAGTGACATTTTAGGATAAATCAAATGTCCCTTTATTGTGTAGATGTGCTTCTATTGTGCATTATTGATGTATTTGTCTAAACTAATACTAATACTAATAAAATATTGTTTTAATTATTATAACTTTATAATAAGTCTTAATATCTAGTACAGCAAGTCTCCCCACCTTGTTTTCTCTATTTAAATCGTCTTTGCTATTCTTATATGTTGACATTTCTATTTTGAAATCATATTGCAAAATTCCACAGAAAAAAATTTGGGATTGATTTGAAAGCAGAATCAATCTGGAGAGTATTGAATACTTTGCAATAATGAGTCTTCTACTTTATAATCAAGATATATCTGTCTGTTTAGGACTTTTAAAATTTTATCATTATATTCTATTATACTCTAGTAGGAAGTTTTTCACAGATTTTGTTAGATTAATTCCTAAGAATCTGATATTTTGAATCTATTGTGAATGGTTTCTGTTCATAAAATTTATTTTCAAACTGCCACTTGAATTTAGAAATGCAGTTGATTTTTGTATCACCTTTGTTAATTTTACTTTGCTTAGTCATTTCATTCAGATTATTTCCCATATTGAGCATGTTAATTGCTCCTTGTTCCTTCCTGCACCTCACTTTCCTTCTGTCTTAAGAGCACCCTTTAGTATTTAGTATTTCCTATAGTGCAGATCCACTGGCAGCGAATTCTATCACTTTTCATGGTCTGAAAATGACTGTATTTAATCTTTTTTTTTTCCAGTTTGTTTGAATTGGAATTCTAATAAAGTCTATATACATGGTAACTTCTTAATAATATTTTAAATTATTTTCACCTATAGTTTCTCTTCATGTCTTCTTTTTTATTGCATTTTAATTTTTGAAGCTATCGTGATTTGTCCTGTAGAATTTCTCCATAAACTTAGTTTTGCTGATAGCATCCCTGGAGGGTTGCTTAACATGTCCCTCTCTGCCTCTATTTCTCACAACTTAGTAGTTAATGGATTTATTGCATGCATATTCATTTGGCAAGACTATTCAGATATGCTATTGAATCCTTTCATCAGGAGGCACATGATACTGATTGCTTTTTTTTTTTTTCCTGATGAGAGCGGTTATCCATCAAGTGTAATTATATTATGTCAATAACTCTCACATTATGTTAGAAAAGTCACTTTGGTTGTCTGAAGCCTTTCATCTAATACTTTCTTCCACACGTGCTAATGAGAATAATAGTCCTAATGTTCATGGTTTGTTTGGGCCTTTATTCTTAAAATACAGTGTGAATGACTAAATGATCAGCCCACATTTCCCTACATAGGAATTTTAAACACGTTACATCATTGTCCTCTGGCATAATGTATAGCTATTAAAAAATCAGATAACTATAGGATTTTTTTTCTTATAAGCGACTTGGTAATTTCGTCTGTATAGCCAAAAGATTTTTTTTCCATTTCTATAAAGTTCTACTGTTTTTTTTCTAGAATGTGTTTGGTGTTGGTTGTTCTGGTTTGATTTTCCCAGCCAAGAGATGAATCGTTTCAATATGTACTTTCATGTCATTTCTTTTCAAATTCCACAAATTTTTCTTTTATTGTAATTCAATATTTTCTCCATTGCTTTATTTTTTAGAGACTTCAACTATGCATTCAGAGATCTTTGCCTACCTTCTTTATCTTGTATTGTCTCTCAGTTCATTTCAGTCTCTTCATTTCAGTTTTTTATTCTTTCCATTTCACTTTCCAAGTCATAATTTATTTTGTTTATTCCTATGCTACTTCTAGTTTAATCTTCATTTCTGAAATACATTTGTTTTCCTTTTCTTTCTCTTTCTTTCCTGAATTCCATCACTTCATTTCTAAGTTTTTAAATTTCTGATGTATATTATCTTTTTATATCTTTGTCAATTTTCTTGATCTCTCTTAGCTTGGTTTGATATATAACTTTGCAATCTTTAGGTGTGGGTTAAAATCTTTATCTTTATTTCTGGTGTGGTTTTCATGTCTGTGGGATGTTATTATGCTCCTCATTTTCTTTTTTCTCATCATATCTTCCAATGGGTAATGCACAAAGGTCTTTTCAGTTTCTTTTTTTTTTTTACACATAAAGTTAGTGTTATTGGACTTCCAGAAATGAGGGTGAATAGTTTTTCTAGCTTTGCTACTCAAGAATTTGTCCTTCTACACCAAAACAGACACATAGACCAATGGAATAGAATAGAAACCCCAGAACTAGACCCACAAACGTATGGCCAACTCATCTTTGACAAAGCAGGAAAGAACATCCAATGGAAAAAAGACAGCCTCTTTAACAAATGGTGCTGGGAGAACTGGACAGCAACATGCAGAAGGTTGAAACTAGACCACTTTCTCACACCATTCACAAAAATAAACTCAAAATGGATAAAGGACCTAAATGTGAGACAGGAAACCATCAAAACCTTAGAGGAGAAAGCAGGAAAAGACCTCTCTGACCTCAGCCGTAGCAATCTCTTACTCGACACATCCCCAAAGGCAAGGGAATTAAAAGCAAAAGTGAATTACTGGGACCTTATGAAGATAAAAAGCTTCTGCACAGCAAAGGAAACAACCAACTAAACTAAAAGGCAACCAACGGAATGGGAAAAGATATTCGCAAATGACATATCGGACAAAGGGCTAGTATCCAAAATCTATAAAGAGCTCACCAAACTCCACACCCGAAAAACAAATAACCCAGTGAAGAAATGGGCAGAAAACATGAATAGACACTTCTCTAAAGAAGACATCCGGATGGCCAACAGGCACATGAAAAGATGTTCAGCGTCGCTCCTTATCAGGGAAATACAAATCAAAACCACACTCAGGTATCACCTCACGCCAGTCAGAGTGGCCAAAATGAACAAATCAGGAGACTATAGATGCTGGAGAGGATGTGGAGAAACGGGAACCCTCTTGCACTGTTGGTGGGAATGCAAATTGGTGCAGCCACTCTGGAAAGCAGTGTGGAGGTTCCTCAGAAAATTAAAAATAGACCTACCCTATGACCCAGCAATAGCACTGCTAGGAATTTATTCAAGGGATACAGGAGCACTGATGCATAGGGCCACTTGTACCCCAATGTTCATAGCAGCACTCTCAACAATAGCCAAATTATGGAAAGAGCCTAAATGTCCATCAACTGATGAATGGATAAAGAAATTGTGGTTTATATACACAATGGAATATTACGTGGCAATGAGAAAAAATGAAATATGGCCTTTTGTAGCAACGTGGATGGAACTGGAGAGTGTGATGCTAAGTGAAATAAGCCATACAGAGAAAGACAGATACCATATGGTTTCACTCTTATGTGGATCCTGAGAAACTTAACAGGAACCCATGGGGGAGGGGAAGGAAAAAAAAAAAAAGAGGTTAGAATGGGAGAGAGCCAAAGCATAAGAGACTGTTAAAAACTGAGAACAAACTGAGGGTTGATGGGGGGTGGGAGGGAGGAGAGGGTGGGTGATGGGTATTGAGGAGGGCACCTTTTGGGATGAGCACTGGGTGTTGTATGGAAACCAATTTGTCAATAAATTTCAGAAAAAAAAAAGAATACATTATATAATTAACACACACACACACAAAAAGAATTTGTCCTTCTATTATTTTTGTAAAGTGTTTAAAAATATGGCATCATATTTTATGAGACCTCCTGGCATTTTCCCCCTTCTCCACTTTTATCTGGCTCTTTTCTTTTCTTTGCCCCTATTGACCCTGCCTTACTCAATTTTTAACTCTTTTTCTAGCCCTTTTCCTACAGTGGAGGGTTTTATACTGAAAGGAAACTTGAGTGGTTAGTTTTGAGAATTGGTAAGGCCCTGGCTGCTTCAGCCATTCACACCTTCCTACAGATCCCTTGCCCTCAATTGTAAACTGCAATGTAAAAAAAAAAAAAAAAAATCCCTCCCAGTTTTGTCTCCTCAGTCTCAGTTTGGACTCTTAATGCTTTTCAGAGAATAACTGTCAAGGATTTTATAGTTCTTATTTCAGGACAGTAAATGCCCTGTTGCTTCCCTCTGCTGCCATTCATATACATGCTGACAGTATTAATGTCCAGTAGCTGCTGTCCAATGATTCATCTAAATCATGTATGTTTGGATAGGTGGAGGTACCTTAATCTCTATTTCTCTTATAGATATTATTCTTGGTCTCTTAGTTTTTCAATCTTAGTTGCTCTGAATATTTTTATGGGGTGATTCAGAGAGACTAAAAAACAACCATCTCTCATCTTTATTATTGAAGAATATTTTTTTGCTGTCAATTGTTTTCTTAAAGCAAATAAAATGCTGTCATTCCACTCTCTGCTGGCTTTCCCTGCTGATGTGGAAAGTCAGCTGTCACTCTCATTGTTACTCCTTTGAAGGTTATCTGCATTTTCTTTTAGCTACTTTAAAGAATATTTTCTTTAAAAAAATTCTATATGATATTTTTAGGTGTAGGTATATTTTTATGTTATGCTTGTTATTTATTAGGTTACCTCAAATCGGTAGATCAGTACTTTCATCAATGTTGGGCCATTCCCAGTCATCATCCCTTCTTCCATCTTCTCTTTTCTCCTTCTGGTTCTCCAGTTACAGGTATGTTAGACCTCCTCATTGTATCCTTTGGGATCCTACTTACTCTACTCTGTTTTTATATACATTTTTCTCCCTGTAATACTTCCTGAATAATTTCTTCTGACCTCTCTTCTAGTCTTATTTTCTTTAGATCTATTTAATAAACTACTGAATCCAACCAATGTGTTCCTTTTTTAATTCTAGAATTTCTAGTTATTTTCTAAATCTGCAAAGCTAGATTTAATAATTTCTAGTTCTTTGCTGAATATACTAAGTTCAACTTTTATATAGGTGAGAATAGTAAGCTAATTCTTTTTATAACTTATGCCTAGAATTTCCACTATTTGGAGCATTTATCTATTTAAGTTTTTGTACTAGTTTCCTTTTATGTTGTCTGGTCTCCTATTAGTCTGATTATCATTGTATACTGGCTATTGTGTATGAAAATTAATTTTTGAAAATAATTTTATGGCTATTCTGTTCCTATCTTTGTCAAGACAGGGTTCTCATTTGCTTTTTGTAGATACCTGGGGTCACTAGCATCATAGGATCATCTGAATCCAATTTCAGGGCTTGAAATTTTTCTTGGCCATCCAGGTGAATTAAAATTATTTCATATGACTGTGATTTCTGCATTAGTTCTTCCAGGTTCTAGTCCTTAATGTAGCATGTTTTCTTAAGACCCCTAAGTTTGGCAAGCCTGGGATTTCAACTTTTATTTCCATGAACCTGTATGATGCTGTGAAAAGTATTGCTCAGCCTCTTATCTACTTCTACTGCATTAGTATATATAATATACTAATACTATATATATATATAGTATATATATAGTATATACTAATACTATATATATATATAGTATATATATAGTATATACTAATACTATATTAGTATTAGTATATTAGTATATTAGTATATTAGTATAGTATTAGTATACTATATATATTAGTATATATATAGTATATACTAATACTATATATATATATATAGTATTAGTATATTAGTATATATACTATTAGTAATTAGTATTAGTAATTAAGTAATTAGTATATATACTATTAGTAATTAGTATATATATGATATATATAAAATATATATTAGTAATATTAGTAAATGTCCTCTGGGATAAAGTGGAACCAAATGTAGTCTCCCTTTTCCTGATGTTTGTTTTACTCCATATCTTTGCTTAGTAATTCCACTCTCTAACTTGATTCCTCTTTAATGCTTTTAGAGGAAGATGGTTTACATATTTCTTCTAAAATTTTTAAAATTGCCTTCAGCAAGAATATCAGCTTGAGCTACCTAATCCACCAATACTCAAGACTTTATTTTTTCAAGTGTATAAAGAGTTCATAAATACTGATATTATGGTATGGCTGTGAGGCCCAAATGATACATTGATAAAATATTAAGCAAACTGTTTCACACATAATGAACTCTCTTTTTAAAATAGCTATTATTGTCCTTCTGTCATTGGCAAGGACAATGTCTTACTAATTGTTACACCTATGCAACAACTATTAACTCTCTCTGGCAGGAGGGAAAATAGTCATATAATTGGCAAATTATTGAGAATTTCAAAGTATGTGAATGGAAAGAATATTTTTCCAGTCCAAGATTAACCTTGTACCTAAGATAATCAGAAATGGATGGGCAGAAATCATTAAAGAATAGTTACAATACATTCTTGCTTCTTAAACATTTCAACCAATTATGCATTGATTATGGAAGGGACATGGGTTAGTATTTTTTATCTTGTTTGCGTTTTATTCACTATCTTGCTGGAAAATAAACTCCTTTGGCCTTTCTAGTCTTCATCTACTTAACACTCTGTAAGATTACATGGTAGGTAGGAGAGACAAGAAAATGCATTAATTTCTTAAAATATGGAATGAACAAAAGGTCATGAAGCCTATAGAGTAATTTAGTTTCCTCCTGTGATGTATTTCTGCTGAAAATTCTTCATTGGCAGGAGTGACTGCTGAGTTTAGTGACACTTGAAATGAGATGATATCAGTTTGGAGATTCAGATGCGTCTCCTTCCTTATCCAAGGGCTCTAACGGCTTTTGGTTTCTCGGTCAGGAGAAATAAAAGGACACTGAACTCTCTTGCCCCATTTATCTGAGTCTAAGGCTTTCTTAAAGTAGCAATCCTGTGTTCCACTCAGACCTATTACTGAAAGCTATGAAATAATGACAGTAATACAGCTATTACTGAATCACTGAATTACTAAGCACTTTAAATGGTTTTCTGTTTGTATATTTTTAAAGTTTATTTATTTATTTATTTTGAGGGAGAGAGAGAGCAGGGGAGGGGCAGAGAGAGAATCCCAAGCAGGCTCTGTGCTGTCAGTGCAGAGGGCTCAATATAACACAGGTCTCAATCTCACAAACTGAGCGATCATGACCTGAGCCAAAAATCACAAGTCAGACACTTAACTGATTGAGCCACTCAGGCAACCCCCTTCCTTTTTTTTAAAGTTAGCACTTTACATGTTTTAGCTTGCTATACTCATCACAAGAACTCTAAGCATTGAATGTTATTATTATATCTATGAAGAAATGGAAGCAAATAAAGTGTGATCATCCAAAGTCACATATTGAATAACTTCTTGTTAACCTTTCTGACTTTATAGTTTACATCTCCAAAATGGTAAATAGTAATTAGTGTTGATAGGATGATTGGATAAGGTAATTATGTAATATACCTGGCTTGTGGTAGGTACTCAGTATTGTTAGTTGCCTACATAGACAGAGACATGTCATAGAATTATAGACTCCACTGAACTACTTTTCCCTTGGGTGGGTTATTTGTATCATTATAGTATCTCAGTGCCTAACACAGTGCCAGGTACATTATTTGTACCCAATAAGTATTTGTTAAAATGTAAGCACACAAATGTTAGAGTTAAAGGACGTTAGAAGACATCAAATCCAATCTGACTCATTAAAGGAATCCTTTTTTAGGGAACCTCCAAAGAGAAAAGGCAACTAATTCACCATTTTTATAAGCCAATCACTCGATTGTTGAAAAATTCTTATTCTTAGAAAATTCTCTCTCTCTTTTTTTTTTTTTTATGTTAAGGTGAATCATCTATAAACGTAGGGCATTAGCTCTGGTTCTCCCCTCCAGCAGTGCATGGAATAAATTTGCTTGTTTGTTTTAAATTTTATTTTATTTTGCCTGAGATACTGCACTACAGTTCATAGATCCACTCGGTATCTTCCATTCCAGGCCAGATATGTCCAATAACTTCCATCACTCCTCATATAAACCAGATGTCAATTCAGGACAGTCTTTCCTTTGAGATTTAAATAAAATTGGCTAGAACCTTATATCCCACATCCTGTGGGAAATCCAGGGCCCAACCCAAGGTTTCTGTGAATTCCTGGGAATTTATATTCTTAAGGTAATCTCTGGCTTTGAGTTTCTAGTTCCATAGAACTGTCTTACTCATTTCTTTGTCTTGGATTTTCTCAACTCTCTACCCAATCATGATCTTGACATAAGCTCATCCTCTTGAACCCTTAAAACCACACACGTGTCATACTTGGGTGCATGAGAGAATTTACTGATAGTGATGATAGAGGCAATTTCCACTGTTAAACACGATTTGATGATATAATTCTTTAAATCTCTTATTCATTATGCCAGTGGAAATTTATTATTTGCCCCCTTTTTCCTTGGATTATGTCTTTTAGCATATTGCCCTCATTCCCCTCTCTTCATTCTCTCCCAATTTCCTACTCTTTTTTTCCTAACAATATTCAAATTTCTGTTTATTACTTATGCAGTGCTCTCTCCTTTCAAGGTATGCCCATAGAGTCTTCCATACGAAAGCTATTTATCAAAATATTTTCCTAAACAACAAGAGTATCTTCCTAAAAGGGCTCCTGCTTAATAACCCTTCTTCTGTCTCCTAGATGTGCTCATTAAACAAGCTTTGCTTGTTAATATCTCTCCTGGAATAGAGCTCCCAGATGGGACACAAGAGGTCTGAGAAAATACCTTCAATAATGTAAAAACTGCACCTGATAGAGTTCCAGAATTGTGCCTAGATAGGGCCTACATGTAATATAAATGCCAGACATGAATAACATGGTGTCTGTTATTTCTTCTCCCTCAAGGTATTTCAGCCAGCTAGAGATTTAATTTACATATGCATGCACCAGTAGAATCCTTAGTTGTTACTCCAGCAAATATTCTGCACTACGAATGAGATGCAGACAGGACACCCTAGGCACATGACTCCCATTCTGAGTGATGGACATGTTTTCTTATCTCTATGTATCTGGGGAAAGTTATATTAATGTCACATGCATACTTTTAAATCTACATTTGATTGCTTCTGGATGTCAAGATGTGACTTGGACTTTTTAAAGCATAAGAAAGCAATCAGAGAGATCCAGAATGATAAATAACAACTTGGGAAAGCCCCAATTTTGGTCCACCAGTTATCATGTCTGTAGACAGTTTTGGAGTTCCCTGGAATGCTAAGTTGAAGTTGCATTCATAAGTGGTGGTTTGAAGGACAGAGGAACTTGGGATTCTTTCAGGTATAGTTGTGTGTATTTCCTAAGTACCTACTTTGGGCCAGGTGCTGTGCTAAATGCATTATATCTATTATCTCATTTCTTCCTCACTAAAACCCTAGACTATACGTAACTTTATTCTCCCCATTTTATAGATGAGGAGACTAAGATTTAGAGAGGTAAAATAGTGTGTTCAAGGGGACACAGCTAAGGAGCAGGAGAGTGAGCTGTGGACTCAGCCTAGCTTGGCTCTCTGCACTGTTCTCCCACCCCTCCTACCCTGAGAGGTGGGAGAACAGAGATCAGGTAGAACATTTCTCTTTTTAGTTTTAATTTTTATGCAGGATGTCTCAACAGCCTCCTTTTGGGTCTTTTACATACCATTATTGGCACATCTATACCAGGTGGCTAGTAGATTTTTTAAAAGGAGCCTGGAAGAGGAATTGCTTTTTTGTCTTTCCCTTGTGGGAGACAGAGCTGCACAAGAAGTAATGGGAGAGTTCACTGAATTTTAAAGAGGAGAGAGGCATTGGCCCAGAGGGGCCATGAAGAGGTTACCAGGGAGATGCAGGGGTGACAGCTATCAGAGATGAACTGGCCCCATCTTGGTCTCTGTGGAAATGTCAGTCCCTTTCTGAGAGGATTATTTTGCATCTTTATTAAAGTGTCTCAGGAGATGAACCTTATTAAACAGAACCAATGGGTTGAAAGCATGTAATTAAGCTAAACCATTTTTGTTCTTAATGCCTTAAATACCTGTTTGTGTGGGGGACTGAACATCAAATAGCTTCCTCAGGCAAAAGACAGTGGAAACCATAGAGTTACAGTAATAAGAATTCTCTGGACAATTAAGAGTCTTCAAAAAAAAAAAAAGAGGCCTCATATTTCTTCAAGGGCTGAGCTCACTTTCTAAAACTTACACAGAAAACACATACACGCTCACAGTCTGAAATATCAGAATCAGAGACAGTTCTTGGAACATCACCTACCTCATTGATTTGCTTATTGAATCATACAGTATTTACTAAGGGCCTAATGTGTATCAGGCACGAGGAACCCAGGAGTGAATAAGGCATATTCCTGGTCTCAAGGAATGTATACTCTAGTAAACAACAAAGCAGCCTTCTTTTAGTATTCTTTAGGAATCCATTCTATGTTTGTTTCCTTTTCTTCTACTTTCACTTTATATTCTCACCTAGGTGATCTTAGCCATTCTCACAAAATCACACCACTTTTATGAAAATGATTCTCCAATATATATTACCTGTCCACTCTTCTCTTTGGAACTTCACATCTATATACTTAACCATCTATATGTTTTTTCAACTTAAATGACTCATATGAATCTTAAAGTTCACATGACCAAAACACAACTTTCAGTTGTCCTCCAAAATCCTTCTCCAACCGTCTTCCGTCTTGATAAATGGGCCCATAATCCACCTTGGGCTTCAAATCAGAAACCTGGGAGACACACTGAACTTTCTCTCCTCTCTTACCCTCCAGTCCAATGGATACACAAGCCTTCTTCCTGCTCCTTTCAAAGCTTATCTCATTAGATTATGTCTCCTCATCCCTCTTACCACTTCATTACTCTAAACCTCTAGTATCTTTCACCAGAGCTACTACAATAGCCTCCTAACCAGTTTCCTTGCTTCTGTTCTTATCCATCTCCAACCTGATCTTCACACAGCAGCCAGAGTGGCCTTCTCAAAGTATAAATTGGACTATCCCTATTCTGCATAAATTAGCATAATGTTCACAATAATTACAATGTTCTACAAGGCCTCTCAGATATGGCTCTACCTACCCCAAAACCCTTCTTAGAAATCTCAGCCCTCACAGGCCTAGTTTGGCTTGATAGTGGGTTGCAGTGGGGGAGTATATGTGAGAGATTCTAAAGTCCTTATTATAATAGCTACCATATGCCCAACTTTGTACTAAATGGTTTACTTATAGAATTTGCAATCTCAAATCTCACTCCCCTGCAAGGAAGCATTAATATACCCATTCTACAGATGAATAAATATAGATGTGATATCATTCAGCTAGTGATTGAAAGAACTTGGACTTGACCCTAGGCCTCTCTCACTTCAAAGTGGACCCTACATCTAATTTATCTCTGCTGTTCTGCTTAATGCTGCCTCAAATTGTACAGTATCAGTAACTCTTTGAAATAAAATTAGAACCCAGAACTCCAAAGCCTGTGCTGTTTTGATGCTACTGGGATAACTCTTCCTCTTCTACTAAGAAACTTTCCATGGAGACCAGGAAGCCACTAGAATCATTCTGGCTGTGCAGAAGAGATTTTAAATGTCCTTAGAAATTATAGTCAACCTTAGCATCATAAGCTCGTGGAGAACTTTCATAAAATAATGATATGCAGGCTGCCTCTTCAGAGAGTCTGATTGAATTGGACTCTGATAGAATGTGGGCTCTGGATATATTTTTAAAATGTGTTCTAAGTGATTCTAACTTGTATTCAGAATTGAGAAGCTATTCTAACTTGGTTGGAAGGTGCCTGGTTCAAGTTGAGATGATCGTCATAGGCTGTTTCTCCCATTTTAAGCCCACTGGATAGTTCAGGTGAGCAGGCAGCTTCAGCACCTGACTGACTAGAGTCTGATGGAGAGCCCACATCACTTCCTGGATAGTACTCTTGGACAGGGAACACTTTGAGAGGCAAATATGATAAAGGGGGTTTCTAGAGCCTATTTGGTTACGTGGGATCATTTGAACACTAGTTTCAGATCTCCTCCAAAAATTCATTTCATGCTGAGCAGCTTCTGAGGAAATGAAATCAATGTCTCTCTTCCTGCCATCCTCCTGCTATTTCTTTTCAAGTAGATGAATGATTCCTAAAGGTTGAGGCTCCATTCATCCCTCGGGGTAACTTTGAAAGCTTTGTTAAGATCTGCAGGGATGCATCCCAAAGCAACAGAATATACTTTCTTCTCGAGTGCACATGGAACATTCTCCAAGATAGATCATATACTGGGTCACAAAACAGCCCTTCATAAGTTTACAAGAATTGAAATTATACCATGCTTACTTTCAGACCACAATGCTATGAAGCTTGAAATCAACCACAGAAAAAAGTCTGGAAAACCTCCAAAAGCATGGAGGTTAAAGAACACCCTACTAACGAATGAGTGGGTCAACCAGACAATTAGAGAAGAAATTAAAAAATATATGGAAACAAACGAAAATGAAAATACAACAATCCAAGCACTTTGGGACGCAGCAAAGGCAGTCCTGAGAGGAAAATACATTGCAATCCAGGCCTATCTCAAGAAACAAGAAAAATCCCAAATACAAAATCTAACAGCACACCTAAAGGAACTAGAAGCAGAACAGCAAAGGCAGCCTAAGCCCAGCAGAAGAAGAGAAATAATAAAGATCAGAGCAGAAATAAACAATATAGAAACTAAAAAAACTGTAGAGCAGATCAACGAAACCAAGAGTTGGTTTTTTGAAAAAATAAACAAAATTGACAAACCTCTAGCCAGGCTTCTCAAAAACAAAAGGGAGATGACCCAAATAGATAAAATCATGAATGAAAATGGAATTATTACAACCAATCCCTCAGAGATACAAACAATTATCAGGGAATACTATGAAAAATTATATGCCAACAAATTGGACAACCTGGAAGAAATGGACAAATTCCTGAACACCCACACTCTTCCAAAACTCAATCAGGAGGAAATAGAAAGCTTGAACAGACCCATAACCAGTGAAGAAATTGAATCGGTTATCAAAAATCTCCCAACAAATAAGATCCCAGGACCAGATGGCTTCCCAGGGGAGTTCTACCAGATGTTTAAAGCAGAGATAATACCTATCCTTCTCAAGCTATTCCAAGAAATAGAAAGGGAAGGAAAACTTCCAGACTCATTCTATGAAGCCAGTATTACTTTGATTCCTAAACCAGACAGAGACCCAGTAAAAAAAGAGAACTACAGGCCAATATCCCTGATGAATATGGATGCAAAAATTCTCAATAAGGTACTAGCAAATCGAATTCAACGGCATATAAAAAGAATTATTCACCATGATCAAGTGGGATTCATTCCTGGGATGCAGGGCTGGTTCAACATTGGCAAATCAATCAACGTGATACATCACATTAACAAAAAAAAAGAGAAGAACCATATGATCCTGTCAATCGATGCAGAAAAGGCCTTCGACAAAATCCAGCACCCTTTCTTAATAAAAGCCCTTGAGAAAGTCGGGATAGAAGGAACATACTTAAAGATCATAAAAGCCATTTATGAAAAGCCCACAGCTAACATCATCCTCAACGGGGAAAAACAGAGCTTTTTCCCTGAGATCAGGAACACGACAGGGATGCCCACTCTCACCGCTGCTGTTTAACGTAGTGCTGGAAGTTCTAGCATCAGCAATCAGACAACAAAAGGAAATCAAAGGCATCAAAATTGGCAAAGATGAAGTCAAGCTTTCACGTTTTGCAGATGACATGGTATTATACATGGAAAATCCGATAGACTCCACCAAAAGTCTGCTAGAACTGATACATGAATTCAGCAAAGTTGCAGGATACAAAATCAATGTACAGAAATCAGTTGCATTCTTATACACTAACAATGAAGCAACAGAAAGACAAGTAAAGAAACTGATCCCATTCACAATTGCACCAAGAAGCATAAAATACCTAGGAATAAATCTAACCAAAGATGTAAAGGATCTGTATGCTGAAAACTATAGAAAGCTTCTGAAGGAAATTGAAGAAGATTTAAAGAAATGGAAAGACATTCCCTGCTCATGGATTGGAAAAATAAATATTGTCAAAATGTCAATACTACCCAAAGCTATCTACACATTCAATGCAATCCCAATCAAAATTGCACCAGCATTCTTCTCGAAACTAGAACAAGCAATCCTAAAATTCATATGGAACCACAAAAGGCCCCGAATAGCCAAAGGAATTTTGAAGAAGAAGACCAAAGCAGGAGGCATCACAATCCCAGACTTTAGCCTCTACTACAAAGCTGTCATCATCAAGACAGCATGGTATTGGCACCAAAACAGACACATAGACCAATGGAATAGAATAGAAACCCCAGAACTAGACCCACAAACGTATGGCCAACTCATCTTTGACAAAGCAGGAAAGAACATCCAATGGAAAAAAGACAGCCTCTTTAACAAATGGTGCTGGGAGAACTGGATAGCAACATGCAGAAGGTTGAAACTAGACCACTTTCTCACACCATTCACAAAAATAAACTCAAAATGGATAAAGGACCTAAATGTGAGACAGGAAACCATCAAAACCTTAGAGGAGAAAGCAGGAAAAGACCTCTCTGACCTCAGCCGTAGCAATCTCTTACTCGACACATCCCCAAAGGCAAGGGAATTAAAAGCAAAAGTGAATTACTGGGACCTTATGAAGATAAAAAGCTTCTGCACAGCAAAGGAAACAACCAACTAAACTAAAAGGCAACCAACGGAATGGGAAAAGATATTCGCAAATGACATATCGGACAAAGGGCTAGTATCCAAAATCTATAAAGAGCTCACCAAACTCCACACCCAAAAAACAAATAACCCAGTGAAGAAATGGGCAGAAAACATGAATAGACACTTCTCTAAAGAAGACATCCGGATGGCCAACAGGCACATGAAAAGATGTTCAGCGTCGCTCCTTATCAGGGAAATACAAATCAAAACCACACTCAGGTATCACCTCACGCCAGTCAGAGTGGCCAAAATGAACAAATCAGGAGACTATAGATGCTGGAGAGGATGTGGAGAAACGGGAACCCTCTTGCACTGTTGGTGGGAATGCAAATTGGTGCAGCCACTCTGGAAAGCAGTGTGGAGGTTCCTCAGAAAATTAAAAATAGACCTACCCTATGACCCAGCAATAGCACTGCTAGGAATTTATCCAAGGGATACAGGAGCACTGATGCATAGGGCCACTTGTACCCCAATGTTCATAGCAGCACTCTCAACAATAGCCAAATTATGGAAAGAGCCTAAATGTCCATCAACTGATGAATGGATAAAGAAATTGTGGTTTATATACACAATGGAATATTACGTGGCAATGAGAAAAAATGAAATATGGCCTTTTGTAGCAACGTGGATGGAACTGGAGAGTGTGATGCTAAGTGAAATAAGCCATACAGAGAAAGACAGATACCATATGGTTTCACTCTTATGTGGATCCTGAGAAACTTAACAGGAACCCATGGGGGAGGGGAAGGAAAAAAAAAAGAGGTTAGAATGGGAGAGAGCCAAAGCATAAGAGACTGTTAAAAACTGAGAACAAACTGAGGGTTGATGGGGGGTGGGAGGGAGGAGAGGGTGGGTGATGGGTATTGAGGAGGGCACCTTTTGGGATGAGCACTGGGTGTTGTAGGGAAACCAATTTGTCAATAAATTTCATAAAAAAAAAAGATCTGCAGGGAGTTTGGGAGAAGGATGAGGAATTAAGGACAAGGCTTAGGTAGAAGGAGACATTAGTAAGCTCTCTCACTTTCCTATTCCACTGAACTGTCCTCATGGAGATTTAAGATGATCCCTCAGCAGGTTAAACTGGGAGTTTAAATATACTACTTTTCACCCTAAGGAGGAAGACGCATCATATTGTTTCCAGTCTGCAAATCTTACCTTGTAGTGTGAAGATTACCTCGACAATGGGTACCTTCCTCTTTTTTATCATCATCATATCATTGCTGAGTACTATGAACAGAATCAAAATAATTGAAGTCTCACTTTACTCCCTTTATAATGGTAGAGCTGTATGACTAGAAGCCTGAACTCTGGAGCTTGATTCTTTAGCAGATTAGATTCTTTAGATTCGGAGAATGTACTCTTTATTAATGGATTACTTTAGGCAAATTACTTTGCCTAGTTCCTCTATCTATAAAATGGGCAGTCTAATTTATTTGGATTAAAATAATCAATATGTGTGGAGTACTTATAATTGTTCCAGACACTTAGTAAATACTACATAAATATTTATTTTAAAATATCATAAAATAAAGCTCACAACCACCCAGATTAACTGCTAGCTTGTTAAACTCTCATGAGAAATCTAGGAGAATGTTCAGTCTTTGAGTTTGGTGGTATTCCCTATCTTATATCTATTTTATTATGAGGTAGAGAGTAGAGAATACTTCTCTATGTTATTATTGTCATCTTTCAGCTCATAAAAAAAGCCTGGGTTATTAGCTGTGGCCTTCTAAGATGCTCTATGCACCATTGCTAATGTCAGTAGAGACACCTACCATCCCTTCTTGGGTACTATTTCATCTGTCTGCTCCTGCGCTTTCTTAATCCTTTCAATTCCTTTGTTTCCCCCAAACTCCACTCTTTAGATTCTGCCTAATCATCTGCTCAGGATGGAATAATATATCATTTGTATATGTCCCTTGCTTCCAACACTGCTTAAAAGTTGGAGGTTAGATCTTGAGAATAGAGGTAGGAAGACAAGAAGATGCCCTCACCGTGGTTTGGTCACAGAATGAGTCTCTCCATGACAATCAGACCTTTCATTCTATCAATATTACATGCTTGCTGGTGTATTTTTTTTTATTCAGCAACATGCTAAATTTTTTTTCTCTGCCATTTATTTTCTTGGATTGTTATGTGTCAGCTTCCATGGCAAATCTATCCATCTCACTGTGAAATAATAAATAATAGCTGCCATTTATTGAACACCTACATGTACCGCACACAAACTATATTGACACTGTGTATGCCAAGATGCCTCAAAAGTAGGCAAGTGTTATTATTCTAAGTTAGAGTCAAAAAAATCAAGGATATAGGGACTCCTTCATCTACATAATGCTGCTTTTCAAGAGCTTAAAAAGGTGAGTCACTTTAAACACCACAGGCACTAAAATATTTAAAGACTGCTTTAACCACATTTTAACGTTTATTCTTTGAAACATCACAAGGAAGCATTCATTATCTTTCCCATTTTTTAAATTAGAAAACCAAATTTGAGAGGATTTAAAGGGCATGCCCTAGGTGACACAGCTAGTACAAAATTGGGACCAAAAGCCAGTTCTCCTGACATGAAATCCGCATCCTGACCACTGCACCAGTTGTTGTCATTTCTTTGTGGCTTTTCTTAGTACAAGATTGGAGCCTGGCATGCTGTAGGTTATCATCATATATTTTTTGAATAGATGAATGAAAAAGTAAAGCCTGTCTTTAGTCCCTTCTTCACCTCTTTTCCATGTACCCCCTAGATGGCTAATCTTAGTTAATACTTAGGAATTTCCAACCCTGTGGCTCTCAGGTAGCTTCCTGTTCCCGATGCCCATTAAGAACTTAGCCATTTTTGGGATGCCTGGGTGGCTCAGTCGGTTAAGCATCTGACTTCAGCTCAGGTCATGAACTTGAAGTTCATGGTTTTAAGCCCCACATTGGGCTCTGTGCTGACAGCTCAAAGCCTGAAGCCTGCTTTGGATTCTGTGTCTCTCTATCTGTGCTTCCCCCACTCATATTCTCTCTAAATAAATAAATAAATAAATAAATAAATAAATAAATAAACATTTAAAAAGTTTAAACAAAGAACTTAGCCATTTTTAAATCTCATTCTTTCTAGTTTATAAGAACATAAACTATAAGACCAGTTAACATTGAGTGTGCACTATGCATTAGGTACTTACTTATATCATATCCTTAAAGCAAATTTAAAGGATTTTGGATTATTATTTCCATTTATAGATGAAAAGACTTAAAAATTACATGAGTTAGCTAAAAAGTGTGGAATCTCGTATTCTATCCCAGATTTATCTGACTCCTGAAGTTGAAGGCCATACTTACTGAACTCTCCTGCCTCCACACAAACCTGACAGTGACTGACAAGAGTTTATTTTTTTGCTCATCCTTCCCAGATGACACTTGCATTTTAATAAGGTCTTTCAACACTTTATCCCAAAAGTTCTCAAAGTGCACTCCATGGGCCTCTGGGGTCCTTAAGAACCTTTCAGAAGGTCTACAAAATCGCAACTATTTTCATAATAATACTAAGATGTTATCGGGCATTCTCACAGAGTTAACATTTGCACTGATGGTACAGAAGCAACTGTGGACATAACTGATGCCACTTTAGAGCAAATCAAGGCAGGATACTCTGCACTCTTCAACACCACACACTCATGGGAAAGACAAAAAGGCAGTTTTCTTAAGAATATTTGTGATGAAGCTGTATTAGTACTTTTATTAAAATCCCAACCCTTGAGTATACATATTTTTAATATTTCCTGTGACAAAATGGGAAGCATACGTAAAACAGTTTTGAGACATACCAAATTCTCAAGAAAAATAACTTGTGAGATTTTTTGAGCTGTGAATTAAACCAGTCACTTTTTGCCATGGAACACCATCTTTTTTTTTTTGAAAAACTGACTGACAAACTGGTTATTCAGACTTGAGTATCTGGCAGACGTTTTCTCAAAAATGAACAAAGTGAGTCTGTCACTTCAAGGAAAATAACTGACAATATCTGATTTCAATGATAAAATTTGAGCTTTCAAGTGAAAATTAGAATTAAAAAAATTTTTACCTGCTGCTATGAGCTTGACAAGTTTCCAATACTTAAAGATTTTTTCTGATAAGATCAGTGGTGTTATTAAGAGATGTGAGATTTTTTTATATTGTATAATGAAATGTACCAACATTTAGCAGATCTGCATACCTCAGTGAATCAATATTTCCCAAATGATTAATGAATAATATTACAAAACCATGCATTGGTAAAAGATCTATTCAAAGTGCAGGACAAATCAATAGATTTTAATGTAATAGAGTATGAAAAGTTCATTGACATTGGGTCAGATTCCATACTACAACTAACCTGTTTTGGTGTAATAAAAAAAATAATAAAATCACCACAGTTATCTAAAAAGGCTATTGCAATACTCCTCCCTTGCCTAATTACATACTGTGTGAAGTGGGATTCTCTTCATAACCTTCATCCCAAATAACATATCACAACAGATTGAAAGCAGAAGCAGATCTTAGAATCCAGCTGCCTTCTATTAAGCCAGACATTAAAGAGATTTTCAAAAATGTAAAACAGCGACAGTCTTCTCAACCAAATATTTTTGTTTTGTAAAATATATTTATTTTTCAGAAAAATATTGTGTTAACTCAGGATAGTGTATTGTTATTTTAAAAAGAATTCATGAAGTTTAAAATTTTTCTCAGTTTTAATTTCCAATGTGATGAATATTGAGAGGTCTAAATCACATAAACAAAAGCTCTTTGGGAGCCTATATTATTCTTTTTTAAACTTTTTAAAAAATTTATTTATTTATTTTGAGAGACAGAGATAGCAGGGGGAGGGCCAGAGAGAGGAAGAGAGAGAGTATCCCAAGCAGGATCTGCACTGGCAGCGCAAAGCCCCACTCAGGGCTCGAACTAACAAACTGTGAGATCATGACCTGAGCCTAAATCAAGACTTGGGACACTTAACCGACTGAGCCACCCATACGCCCGTATTATTTTTAAGAGTATAAATGAGATTTGAGATCAAAATGTTTGAGAACCATTGCTTTAACCCAAGGAAGTGATGATTAGGTATTTCTGACCAACCAGCGGGGTGGGCATTGAGCAGAAGGACTTGTTCTCTCTAAAAACCAAATGTACAATCTATGCATGTTCCTCTGAGAAAATTTGCTTCCAGGGAACCCCCAGTCAAGATTTGGGTTACATTACCATTTCACAGTGCCAGTTAAATCTGTGCTCAGGCAAAAGCTCAGCGTGGCATGCATTTAATCTTTTCATGGATCATGACCTTCAAACTATAGGAGTGAGTGAGGGAGGGAGTTTCTATGTAGTACCACTGGGAGGGTATCTTTCACCCCCAGTGTGAATCTTAGTCTGAGAACATTTCGTGGCGGGTCCTGAGAGTCTGTGTCTAATTAATCACCTTTTCAGACACTCAAGTGGATAGCCTTTGGGGCAGGAAGGGAGAAGCCTGGGAGGCAGAGCAGAATAAACATCTTAATCCAAATCGAGACCGAGGCCAGCTGTCCAGGCTGTTCTTGTGGCCACAGCTTGCAGGGCTACTGCCCACGGCTGCCTCTACTTTATTCTGCTTCCCCTTGAAAGTGCCTCCTTCCTTCTCCTTCCCACGCAAGCAGCCAGTCCAGTGCATGAATTTGTGGGTTGGACTCTAATTGCTAGCTGTGCTGGGAAGCCCGCCTCCCTCTAATTCAGCCTTGACACAAATAGCTAGAAAGTTCACTTGCAAAGCCACAACTCCCACAGCAGTGCACTGAGGGGTTCCCTTCTAGAGAGAGGACTTCTATTCCATGCAAATCAACAGATACTTACCAAGCACCTATTTGGTACTTAGCACGTCCTGTGAAGAATGAATCCAAAAAACGTATTTGAGAAAATCATAGTAGCTTGGAGTTCCCAGTCTTCTCATCACAGTTCTACCCTCACACAGTGCCCACCAGCTTCCACTTGGACTACTTCAGTGATGAAGACCTGGCCACCTCTTGTAGCATTTTTAGAGAGCTATAGTTGGTAGATAATTCTTTCTGCTGCTCTGGGAGAGCCAGCATAGCACAGAGGTTAAGCCACATAGACCTGGGTCTTAATCCTATCTCAGTCATTTATGATCTTGAGCAAATTTGCTTTATCTATCTATGCCTCAGTGTCCTTATCTGTAAAAGGGAATAGCAATACCCATCACAAGCCATTGTGGTATTAAAATAAAGTATGCTTGTAAAATGTATTGCCCAGGTCCTGGTACAACTTGTTTATTAAGCCAGTTCCACCATTTAATTACCTTTGACCTTTAGCAAATTTGGTAATTCAGGTTTTTTTGTAACTGAAATTGTACCTACATCATAGGGTTGTGAGGATTCATCCCTGATTAAGAACTTAATAGTTTTAAGACCTTGGGCAAGTAATTTTAATTTTTTCATCTTGGATTTTTTTTTTAATCTGTAAATAGAGGTAGCAGTGCTTGTTACTTAAAGGGGTTTGTGAGAAATAAAGTATATAAGGTACATATTAGCTTTGTGCTTGGTAAACAGTAGGTTTCATTGTCATTCACTTCCATCACTTTGCCCTGAGAGATGTCTCCCTTGCATGGTCTGTGGTCCACTATTTGGATCTACACAAACTAAGTCAAATCTTTCTTCTAGTTGGACCTTTCATTATGTTTCCCACATGTTTTCTTTCCTCTGGTATAGACTTCCCCAGTATCTCCAAAGCATTTCTTGCATAAGATTTTGAGCTTTTCACTATCCTGGGAATGTTTCCCAGATGGCCTTTGGTTTGTCAAGGTTCTTTTCAAAATATGTTTAGATTTTTTTTAACGTTTATTTTTTTCTGAGAGATAGAGAGGATAGAGCATGAGCGGGGGAGGGGCAGAGAGAGAGGGAGACACAGAATCTGAAGCAGGATCCAGCCTCTGAGCTGTCAGCACACAGCCTGATGCAGGGCTCGAACTCACGACCATGAGATCATGACCTGAGCTGAAGTTGGTTGCCCAACCAACTGAGCCACCCAGACACTCCTGATGTTTATATTTAAATGTGAAATTCCAGGTGAAGATTGATCAGCCCAGAACACTTTGAGACCATCATCTTCACTGTGTATGATGCTGAATTTTTTTTTAATGGAGCCAAGTTTAAGTGAAAGATATGCCAAATTATTGATTCATATTGAGCTTGTAATCAACTTAAATCATAGAATTGTTTTCATATTTTCTGCTGTTAAACCATGTATCCCCAATTCTCTACTCGTGACGTATAATAAGAAAAAATTGGAACACTTCACAAATTTATGTGTCATGATTGCACAGGGGCCATATTAACCTTCTCTGTATCATTCCAATATCAGCATATGTGCTGTTGAAGTGAGCATGTTTAATTTTCTAAATCATAAATATGGGATTATTTTTCTTGATCTCTGGTAAAATTGGTTTCAATATTTTGACTCACTATTCTTATCTATTTATTTTAAAATGAGTTTGGATTTTGATGTCCAGCATATTGCCCACTTGTTGCACTCTCTGTTTGCATATTTAATCAGAATTCCCTTTATTTAAGTTAATTAAACTGTTGAAGAAGATAGGCCACTCCGGAGCTCTATGGGGTGAAAGAGTGTACCCCATCCCCAACCAGGTGAATTTTGATCAACATTATGGAGGTCTGGTCAATTAAATTCTGTAAACTCTCCATACTGTAATATCATTCAGTTCTTAGTTCTTTATAATTTCATGTAATCCGTGCTTAAGAAATGAAGAAATGAAGTTATCTCCCTCCTCCATGGCATAGGGGAAAGCATATAGCCAAGAACAGGATTCATATCTTTGTTCTTTAACATACTTGTTGGGTGTCATATGAAAAATCACTTAAATTTACCCTGGATGTTCTCATATGCAAAAAAAGATAACACTATTACATTTTTCACTGCTTACTGAGAAAATTAAGAATGGTAATAATTAGAATAAGTTCTGCATGAAATGAAGATATTGTTTATTTCAGTAACTGGATCGGGAAACAGATCATCTTTTATTATTGTATATGTTTTAAACATGCAGATGAAGAAAAAAGGCTCAGAGAAGAAAGGTGTCACCAATATTCAAACTCATATCTGTTTTGCTTAAAAATATATTATCTTTCCATAATGCTGTGGTACTTCACTGAGAATTACCTGTTTAAAGTGCTTTGTATTATAAAGTCCCAGATTAATATGAATTGTTGTTATAATTTAGTTTACCAGTTAGAGAAGACAGTTAGGTTCATTTAGCATAATTTATCCTTTGTGAATGCAAGTAGCCTCTTGATGATTACAGATTCACCTTTTGTATACTCACAAATCACCTTTCAATAGTTATTGTTGCTAGTTTTTTACTTTAGACACAATAGGTTTATAAATTCTAGAATCATCCCTTCTTTCTCAGAAAAAATCTGACTATTTATCCTTCTCCAGGTTTCTGGTACTTCTGACATTGAGAAATATGCTATGTTATTGTTTGTGCGTGCGTGCGTGTGTGCGTGTGTGTGTGTGTGTGTATCTGTGTGTGTTTTCTACAAACTGCTTACATGTAACTGTGGAGTTACACAAAACGTAGTCAGGTATTAAAATGAATAACAGAAGGGCTCTGGGGTGGCTCAGTCAGTTAAGCATCAGACTCTTGATTTCAGCTCAGGTCCTGATCTCATGGTTCAGTTCATGAGATCGAGCCCTGTACAAGGCTCAGTTGTGGACAGTGTGGAGCCTGCTTCAGATTCTCTCTCTCTGCCCCTCCCCTACTTGCACGTGTGCACTCTGTCTCCCAAACTAAAACTGAAACTAAACTAAACTGAATAACAGAAATAGAGAATTATCCTAGATGATCAAGAAAGTGAACAGTGTGAATTGCAGGTATCAGCAAAGACCTCATAGTAAGGACTGTAATTCTAGACTCCAAAAGATCAGTCCTTCATTTTGAATTTTCCCTGATCAAGCAAGGAAGCATTGATTGTGTTCCTTGGAGATTTCAAGAATCTGTTTATACTTTCCTGTGCTTTTTGGGCTCCTTCTGTCTGCATTGATACCCAGAAGCAGTGCTGACTGTCAGAGCTGTCTGGTTCACTCCTCTCAGCCTGTGGTCCATGAACTGAGATACACTGAGCTGAGGGAACCATCAGAAGAGTCTGGGGGAAAACTTGTGTTGACTGAAAAGCAGGGGGTAGTTATTGCCCACAATGTCTGAGAAGATGGAGCTGCAACAAGCCCAGGCACTTTTGCCCAAAATCTGTAGGTTTGTAATTTATTTATATTATAAACATGTATCTAACACTTACTCTATACTGGGCACTGGGCTAAATGTTGGAGATAAAAAAAAATCAAGCCAAATGTGTCTTCTAGGAAGTTTCTCACAGACGATGAAAATTGAACTTCTTAGTTGAGTTTTGAAGAGACACTAGCTATTAGTTGGATGAAAATGTTAACAGAGGTAAGGTATACCAGAGAGTGAAAACAGGTCAGGGGAAGCAAGTAGAAAAGCATGAAATATCTGGGAAAGCATGTCAAATCTGGGAAACTGAAAATGCTTCTGGATGACTAGACAATGCATTGACTGTGAAGAAGTGATGGGGGCAAAGTTGGAGGAGTGGTCAGGAGCCAGATGATGAAGAATTTTTGTTGCTAAATATTATCCTAAAAGCTGTGGTGGCCTACTGAAGGAATTTAATCAGCATAATGAAATGATTAAAGCTATGCTTTTGGAAGATGTCTTTTATGAGATGTGTACAGAGTAAATGGGAAAAGAACCATTTTGAAACCCAGAAAGTCTAGTTAGAAGACTATGGGAGTAATCAGATTAGAAACTATGGCTACTGACTAGAGCAGTGGCCATTAGTGGGAGTCAAGTAGAAGGAACAAATGCAAATGATATTAAAGGATGTATAATTTGCATCCTTGTGTTAAGAGGGATGACATGGGAAGAAAGGGATAATAATACAGTGAAGAGTCTGGGTTAATTCTCACATTTCCTATATGGCTCAATGCATTGATTATGATTCCTTTCATTGAGATAGGGTATGAAGCAGGAGGATCAAGTTTTGGGCGGTCAGATGATGAATTCAGTCTTTGACATGTTAAGATTTGGGTCTACAGGATTTCTAAGGAGATATTTCAGTTGGAAGTTTTATATAAGAATCTGAAGCTCATTTAAAAAAAAGGGAGGAGAAAGAAATTCATCAATATATAAAAATGGTGGTTTGAAGCCATGGATTGACATGGAAGGAGGAGATACCAATAACCATTATTTTGGAAGATATGTCCAAACATATACTTCTTGCCATTTGCAATGTTGTGGATGGAGCTAGAGTGAATTATGCTAAGCAAAATAAGTCAGTCAGAGAAAGACACATACCACATGATTTCACTCATATATGGAATTTAAGAAACAAAACATATGGAAAAGGAAGGGGAAGAGAAAGGGAAATAAGTGATGAGAGGCTCTTAAAGGTAGAGAACAAACTGAGGGTTGATGGAGGGAAGTGAGTGGGGGATGGGCCAGATATATGATGGATATTAAGGAGGGCACTTATTACAATGAGCACTGGGTGTTGTATGTAATTGATAAATCACTGAATTCTACTCCTGAAACCAATATTGCACTCTATATTAACTAGCTAGAATTTAAATACAATTTTGGAAGAAAAAAAAAAACCATACACTTCTTCTCTAAGAACTCTCCCTCACCTGATCCACAGGTGGACATATTTGAACTGTGTGACTTTGCCATACTGTCCTAATAATCATAACTAGTGGGTCCAAACTGGACTAATCAGAATATATCATCTAGGGGATCTGACATTGAAACATCCTTGCACAATATCTCTGCATGTTGTTTGGCTGGGGAAATGTAAATGCAGGAAGTATGGGGCAACCATATTTAAATGGCTATGAAAAAGCTAAACAAGTTGAGAGGAATGGAGGCAAGCCTGGGGAGGTAAGAGAGAGAAGTTCCCTATTGCCTAATGGTTTTTGAGACTCTGAAAACTCTTCAAGAAGCCTTGGTTCCTGGAAATACCCCAAAAATTCTTCCAATAAATTCCAGTCCACCCCCTCAAACACCCTTTAATCTTGTATGGAATGAACATGTTACTTACGAACAGAGGGAGAATTAGACTATAACTACTTTGAGCCTTAATGAAAGTATGAATCTAGGCAGTAAATAGTGATAGCTGCTAACAAAACAAAAACTAAACAATCAAATATTATGTGTCTCCTAGGTAAAATTGGACAGCATTACTTATGGTGAATCACTGCTAGAAAATCAACCTTGGGTCTGATCAAGTCTCTAAATCCAACTAACAGTTTACAGGAAATATAGGGTTAGAGGAGCATGTTAAACTCTACCATGGGGATAAAACTGGTAAAACCTAGACAGTGGCAAGCATTACTAAATTACCTTACTTTTTTCATGCAAATAAAGAGGTGGGAAGAGGTGGAAAGGTGATCCAAAAAGTTAAATGAGAGTTAAGGGACACATGAATCAATTTTAATATATAGACCTGATTTTGATCTTGAGTCAGATTTTTTAACTAAAGAAATTTTTTCACTGGACATTTTATTATATTAACGAATTATTTTAATTATGATGATATTATGACTATTTTTAAATAGTCTTACACCCTTTGAGATACATACACAAATAGTAACAGATGAAAAATATATTTTTTTGGATTTCCCTCAAAATTATTAGAATGTGGCAGAGCTAAGCAAGGAGTATAGATGAATCAAATTGGTCCTGGAGTAGATAATAATTGACACTGAGGGTTCACTATATTATTCTCTCTACTTTTTATGTGTTTGAAATTTATAACAACATAACAAAAATTTGGTTGCTTTTTTAATAATAGCTTGACATACCCAGGAATTGACATCTGAATATCAATGTAATATACACTATCAATAAAGGATAAAACCCACATGATCCTTTCAATAGATGAGAAAAAGCATTTGACAAAATCAACACCCCTTCATAAACACACACACACACACACACACACACACACACACACACACAAACTTACCAAACTAGAAATATAAAGGGACTTTCTCAACTTAATAAAGGTTGTCTACAAAAAAAAAACCCAATAAATACGATACTTCATTGTGAAGGACTCAATGCTTTCACTCTAAGATCAAGAACAAGACCAGGATGCCTGCTTTTGCTGTTTATTTAACATTCTGCTAGAAGTTCTAACCAGCACAATTAGACAAGAAAATTAAATAGACATTTAATTTAAATTTTAAAATAAGAAATATTTAAGTTTAAAAAGACATTTAAGTTTTAAAGGAAGAAATAGAACAATCTCTATTTATAGATGATATGACCTTCTATGCAGGAAATCCTAAAGAATCCACTAAAAAACTATTAGAATAATAAATAAGTTCACTAAAGGTTCAAGACATAAGATCAATATACAAAAATCAATTGCATTTCTATACATTAGCAATGAACAATCTGAAAATGAAATTAAGAAAACAATTGTATTTATATTAGTATCAAAAAGAATAATAGAGGGGTGCCTGGGTGGCTCAGTCAGTTAAGTGTCTGACTTCAGCTCAGGTCATGATCTCACAGTTTGTGAGTTTGAGCCCCACATCAGGCTCTCAGATGTCAGCACAGAGCCACTTTGGATCCTCGGTCTTCTTCTCTGTGCCCCTCTCCTGTTTGCTCACGTTCTCTTTCTCTCAAAAATAAACACTTAAAAAAGAATAAATGGAATCCAAAAAATAACACACTTAACAACTGATTTAACAAAATACTACAAAACTTATAATCTAGGGGCCCCTGGGTGGCTTAGTCAGTTAAGTGTCCAACTTTGGCTCAGATCGTGATCTCAGGGTCCGTATGTTTGAGCTGCGCGTTGGGCTCTGTGCTGACAGCGCAGAGCCTGGAGCCTGTTTCCGATTCTGTGTCTCCCTCTGTTTCTGCCCCCCCCCCCCCTCATGCTCTGTCTCTCTCTCTCTCTTAAAAAATAAATAAACATTAAAAATTTTTAAATAAAAATAAAAAACTTACAATCTGAAAACCATAAAACATTGATGAAAGAAACTAAAGAACTGAATAAATGGAAAGAAATGTCATGTTCATGAATCAGAGGCTTAATATTGTTACGATAACAGTATGTCCCCAAATGATTGACAGATTCAATGTAATTACTATTCAGATCCCAGTTTGCATCTTTTCAGAAATTAACAAGCTTCATATAGAAGTACAAGGGAATAAGCATGGCCAAAACAGTTTTGAAAAAGAACAATGTTGGAGGACTCATGCTTTCTGATTTTAAAATTTTGTACAATGCTAAGCAAAATAAGTCAGTCAGAAAAAGATAAATATCATATGATTTCATTCATGTGGAATTTAAGAAAGAAAACAGATGAATATAGGGGAAGGGAAAGAAAAGTAAGGTAAAAACAGAGAGGGAGGGAAACCATAAGAGATTCTTAAATACAGAGAACAAACTGAGAGTTGTTGGAGGGGTTTTGGGTGGGGGGGATGGGCTAAATGGGTGATGGGCATTAAGGAGAGCACTTGTTGGGATGAGGAAGCACTGGGTGTTATATGTAAGTGATGGATCACCAAATTCTTCCTGAAATCATTATTACAGTGTATGTTAACTAACTTGGAATTAAATACAATTTAAAAATTAAAAAAAACAGTACATATCTATGCTAATCAAAACAATGTCATACTGGCATAATGATAGACATATAACTCAATGGAATAGAATTGAAAGTCCTGAAATAAGACTCTCACTTTCAAGAATGGAAAGTTCTCTTTCTACTTAACAGTGATGAGTATTAAGAACAGAGTGGTTGCTTTTTACCAGGGGAGAGGGAAATGTAGGCCATTTGACCCTACTTAATTTTGATTGCTTTAATATATAGGTCATTAGAAAAAACTTAAAGTCTTGTGCATATGTAAAACAGTTCATAAAAATCAGAAGACACAGAAAAAAAGGAGAGAAGACACTAATTACAACTACAATGGTGATGCCAATTACAGCCAACATTTATATAACATTTACTAAATGCCACTCCTATTTCCAAATATTTTAAATTTATTAAGTCATTTAATACTCACAAAAATCATAACTACCATTATTATTCTCATTATGTAGATGAGAAAACTGAAGCACTAAGAGTTTGTATAACTTACCCACAATCAGAGAGTTGGAAGTGTTAAGACAGGGGTACTCAACACTGACTGCACATAAGAATCATGTCAGGAGCTTGTAAAACACTTAATGATCTACCCATACCTCAGACCAATTAATTCAGACCCTGGTGGGTTTTTAAATCTCCCAGATGATTTCAATGTGCAGCCAAGGCTAAGAACCACCGTATCAAGGCCCAGTTCTTACCCAATGACCAGAGTAAGAGGCCGACTCACCTAATATTACGGCATCCTCTGGGTTTAAAGACTGAGTTTTCAGAAGGTAGTTCCTAGAGCATTGCGTGAACATTGAAATGCAAGTGAATTGAAAATTGTCATGTCTCCAACAAGACCTTGGATCTGTGTTTTAACTGTCCTACAAGGTAATTCTGATGCTTATTCAAGTTTGGGAACCAGTAATATAAGGATTAGGACAAGTTTCTCCTCCTGTCTTATATCATGGCCTAGGAGACCAAAAATCTGAATTTAATGCAGAGTTTTGTCTATAGATGTTTATCCACCAGCAAGTGTTTTGACCATGAAGTCCTCAGATTTCTTCAGTTGTGAAGAGAAAGACAAAATCTCTTTCTTTTTAAAAGTTTTTTTAATGTTCTTATTTTATTTTTGAGAGAGACAGAGTGCTAGCAGGGGGAGAGAGGGAGACAGAATCTGAAGCAGGCTCCAGGCTCTGAGCTGTCTGCACAGAGCCTGACATGGGGCTTGAACTCACTGACTGTGAGATCATGACCTAAGTCAAAGTCGGACACTTAACTGACTGAGCCACCCAGGCTCCCCTGAAGGACAAAATTTCTAAGATATTCTCTGAGGTTAAAAGTCTGCATTCAGATAATTCTTCCATAGGTTTCAGAACTGATTCAAGTTCCCTGGTGGAAGGAGATTTTCCTAAACCATAAACAAATGCATAGCAAAGTGATTAAGAGCATGGCCTCCTGGCTCTATCTAGGTTTGAATACCATTTCTACTTCTTCCTATCTGATCTTAGAAAAGTTTTTAAATCTGTGAGCCTCAGTCTTTATTATAAAGTTGGATTCCTATTCATACTTAGGCTTGTATCAAGGGTTAAAAAAAGTGCTTATAGAACACTTAACATCAACTCAGGCACACAGTGAGCTCTCAATAAATGAAAGCTATATTTATATTTATAATTATTTTTTCATACTGGTTATTGCACAAAATTTGAATTTCAATATTGTCCCTATTTCCAGGCATACTTCAGAGGCAGGTATGAAATGAGAAAGCTTTGAAAATTAGAAGAGAAAGTGACTGTAGAGGACATGGGGCTATGAGCAGAGATTATATAACAAGAATGAGATCCTAAGATCATTTAGTCTTACAGCTGCCAGGGACCTTAACTGTCTTCTAGATCAACCTTCCAACCCTGTGGATCTGGGGAAAGAGGCCATGTTAGAGTAGAGTCTTGGCCTTGGAGGGGCATCAATTTATGAAGCCTTAATGGGTGGGGTCCTATTAATGGATGTGACTGGGATTGGGTTCCTCCAGAGGCTTTCAGCCTACAAATAGACTACTTTTAATTCAAAGTGAAAAGAAAAGCCAATGTAGGAGACAGAAGATTTTGTATTGAGGAAGACCCATATTGTCTTAACCATCAAACCAAAATTTAAGTGTCCTCTCAGCTCACCAGAATGGCTCCTGGAAGTAATGCACCTTGCATACTGACAGGTGTTTCACCTATCAGAAAATTCTATGTCAGACACCTACAAGATTTACCACTTGTGCTACAAAATTATCAGTATCTTTCCAGTGCTAAATACTAATTTTACACACACATGAGATGAAGGCCAATGAGAGGGAGGATGCAGAATGGAATTAAGGTTGAAAGAGTAACACAGGGCTGAGGAGGGCACTGGAAGATATTCTTGGCTATGAGAAAGCAGAGTGGGGTGCTGATACCTGAGGCCAGAGGCATGAGAAGGAATTGTCGGGTGTAGAAAGCAGATGTGAGAGAGTGTTGAGGGCAAACTGTACTCTCTTAACACTCGTGTATTTTTAATCCCTGGTCTGTGATAGTCTGCTACTTTCTCAAAAGCAGAGGAGGGTGGAAAGTAAAAGACCCTGAATCACTGTAGCAATATAGGTCTTCTGGGAAACAGCCTCTAATAATTTTCTGGGGCTGCTTAAACAAAATTCAGAGGCTAGAAGTCCAAAACCAAGGTGTTAGCAGGGTTGGTACCTTCTAAGTTCTGTGAGGGAGAATTTGTTTCATGCCTCTCCTAGCTTCTGATGACCTCAGGCATTCCTTGGCTTACAGATGGTATTCTCCCTGGGACTTCACATTTGCTCCTTCTGTATATGTCTGTCTCTGTGTCCAAATTTCCCCTTTCATAAGGACACAGTCATATTGGATTATGGCCCACCCTAATGACCTTATATTAATTTGACCATCTGCAAAGACCCATGATTTCTAAATAAGGTCACATCCATAGTTACTAGGGGTTAGGACTTCAATACCGTTTGGACAGAAACACAGTTCAAACCATAACATAGCCCATGCTCTGCTCCCATCTTCTGGTTAACATGAGGCCTACAGAAACTTCCCTTGGTCACTAGATTTCTTGAGTCCAGTTTTCTATCTCTAATTCAGGGCTGCATGTCTTTCAGGCACATTCCCTATTGTCTTCCACGTGGAGAAGTGTAGGGGATCCTGTACCTCCCTGAAAGGTACTCTGTCTAGCAGAGAAAAGCCTCAAAGTCCTCTCCCTGTAGCTGTTGACAGGCAGCTGTTGCACAAAGAAAATGTAGATCTGGGAGGAACCTCAGTACTCATGTGGTCCATACTATAGAAAAGTGGAGTGGGACCCAAAAAGTCATTTTTGTTCAGGTGCATGGCAGAACCAGTTACAAACTCAGTTTCCTCATTTGAAGGGCAACACTCTTCCCATTCCACTTTTGACCAACTCAGTATTGTGTTAGGCACTGTAAGAGAGTCAAAGTATAATATTCCATTAGTTAAAGATGTGCATTATTTCATGTTTTTAAAATCTTTGGAATAGAGATGCTATTTATAATCAATGGCAAGTGTAATTGGCAGCATTTTCTCTTTATTAGTGGAATACAACAGTAAACACACATCTTATTTAGATATCTTAAATCCAATAAAATATAGTTTAAGAAATAATCCCAGCCTTCATGGTGTCTCCCCTCTAGTTAGGAAGATAATATTTTGTCATTTGATATCATAATAAGCATTATTAAGACAGACTGTAACTTAGAAATTCATACTAACAGCTTTGGCTACAGAAAAAGAAAAAAATAATTGAAAATTCACAACTCATCATGTCCCTAACCACTCCCTTTTTAAAACCCTTCCAACAGCTTCCTCTTGCTCTTAGGATGAAGACTAAACTCCTTATGTGGACCATGAGATTTGGTATGTCCTGGCACTTGTTAAGTTTCTATCCTCATCTTGCACCACTCTTCTTCTTTCGCTCTCTCCACAGTGGTCCTCTGTTTTCCTTTCTTTTCTTTTCTTTTCTTTTCTTTTCTTTTCTTTTCTTTTCTTTTCTATTTATGTTTGTTTGTTTGTTTTAGTCCATCTTATATCTATGCCTCCCCCCCCTCCCCCAGGAATTTTCCCTTGCTGTTTCCTCTTCTTGGAGTGTCTTCCTTACATTCTTCAACCAGATAACTCTTAATCCTTCTTCCGATTTCTTTAAAAGAGTCACTTCTTTGGAAAAACTTTCTCTAATTTTCTGATTAAGTCAAATTGGTTCCTTATATGCTCTCAAAGCAATGTGTATACTTTTCTTTGTAGCCCTTGCCATGAATACATATAGTTACATATTAATTTGATCATTTGAATAATACCAGTTTCTCCTATTAGACTTGAAGCTCCTTGGGGATGGATTCCTGTCTGTTTTTCTCATTATTGTGTCCCAGGACCTAGCATAAACCCTGGTACATGGATGATGCAAATACATATGTATTGATGAATAAATGATGAATCTGTACATGTTCACAGAAGATGTCATGGTAGCTTTGTGATTTGACCCTCATCTTGCAAATGGTGGGTAGTGAGCATAGAGAATATTACAGTCATTGGGTCACACTAACATGAAGTAAAATCTCAATTCTGCCTTCAGTGGAATTATTGAGATCATTAAATTATCATATACAAAACACTTGTGCAGTATCTGGACTGCAGATAACACTTAATAAATCACAGCCTTTATTGTTGTTACTACATGCTTATGTCTAAGAGGCTGTTTGGAGGTTGGGGTCATGCCCGATTTTTGTACATTTGTAGTACCTTCTGCCTGCCACGTGTCCATAAACATCCATAACTGAACACATGGCATTAAGGTTAAAGAAATGTTTCTGGGAGCAAGTATAGGAATGATTGAATTTGTTTTGTGTCTAGGTCCATGTCTAAATAATAACTGTAAAAGTTTCCTTTATGTTTTTCAAGAAATCATTTATGAATGGTAGGAAATCCTTCTGAATGGTAGGGAGCTATCTAATCTTTCTCAGTGCAAATGTTCCTCATGCAGCATCTGTGATTCAGCAGCATTTTCAGGTTTGGCACCAGTACATGGTTTTAAAGGGGAATAGAATCCCTAAATCAAATCATGGGGCAGGGGCTTATTAATGCCCCTGGCTTATGAATTCCCACTGTGGCACCCAGGGCTGTTCACAAGCTCCTGGCTCCTGGCTACTTCATCTGGCTGTCATTTTTGGCTGCAAGCCTCATAATATAGAAAGTATGTCACAATGTGTTTAAGAATAAATTTATTTTCTCTCATTAGGCCTAGATTTTGAGGAGTCCTTTAAATCCATTAATATTGGCATTTTTCAGCAGAGAAACATTTCATCTGTTTTTACCTTTGATCATTGATTTTAGTTCCATTTTATAACACTATTTGTCTGTGTATTGGTTCTCTATTCTCTTATCTCTAATTCTCTCTAAATGTCTTTATAGTTTTGGGGTGGGTGTGTGCGTGTGTGTGTGTGTGTGAATTAACATTACTTTGAGATCATTGTAGATTCACATACAGGTGTAATAAATAATATATAAAGATCCCATATACCCTTTGTTCAGTTTCTTCCAGGGTAATATCTTTCAAAAATATAATAAAGCATCACAGACAGGATATTGACATTTCTACAACCTACCAATCTTATTCAGATTTCCCCAGTTTTACTTGTACTCATCCGTGTGTGTGTGTGTGTGTGTGTGTGTGTGCATACTTAGTTATGTGTAATGTTGTTACATGTGTTGGCCCATTTTCCACCTCCATAGTCAAGACACAGAATAGTTCCATCACCACAAATATCCCTGACATTGCCTTGTTATAATGACACTCAACTCCTTCTTGCCTGACTCCTCACTTTGTTCTTTTTTTCTACATGACTTTTATATTAGTCTACCATATTACTGATTGGATTTTCTGCAATATCAATCCTGCTCTTCACTGCTTCCAGTATAAATCGTAATTATACAGACATACTCTTTTTCCTCATAGTCCTTTTTAAAAAATCTTATTCATATCCCCTGCTTTGTTATTCCCTTTTCCCTTTGTAGCTGTTTTCACATGAGCATAAAATTGGGCAGGATCCTGGGGAGTCATCTAATCCAGGGAAGCAAATTCTTGGAAAATATGCTGACATATACTTCTGTACTTCATATACTGCAGGCTTATGGCTTGCAGTTCTCCAAGGCAAATACAACTAATCAATTGGATATGGCATACAAAAGCAAATCTGTTTGCCATTCATGGTCTTTTCCAATCTTTCATTTCACAAATGAAGAAACTAAGGACAAATATAAGAGAGTCTGTAACAAAGTATACAGATAAGATTGGGAAACAGATCCATATCTGAAAATGATGAAATGGAAAACCAATGCCATTTACATTCTTATAGTTCCAAGTCTTTGCTTGGCCTCAGGGATGTTTTGCATCTAGGCTGGATGTATGGTACTTCTGGATGACAAAGAACTCTCAGGAAGGATCTGCTGATAAAGCTATTTTTCAAAAGTGTTCTGTGCCTGAAGAATTTCCTGCCTAAATAAGGCAAAAGAACGAAGGACTGTGGATCCCACCTCTAGTTATATGTATGTTATTTGAGACTTTTCTCCCCACCTTTCTCTTCAGCCAGTTAAAGAGCTTTAAAAGCAAGTGGGATTCAACCTGGCTGTATGTAACTAACAATGTAAAATAGCACTGATAAGAATGGATAATGAAGGGTAATTTTCAATCTTGAACACAAAGGATGTGGTCATATAATATAGACCTCACTTCAGAAGAGAGGCAGTATTATTTAGTGGTTAGGGCCATACACACTGGGTCCAGCTTCTGAGATTTGAAGCCAATCTCCAGTACCTATTAGCTGGTGACTTTGAGCAAGTTACTTAACTTTTTTTGCTTCAGCTTCTTCATCAGTAAAATGGGGATTATAATATCAGTACCTACTTTACGGCAATGTTGTGAAGATTAAATAAATCAACATATACAAAGCACTTGGAAGGGTTCCTGACATATAGTAAGTGATATATTCGTGTTTGCAATGGTTATTTTCACCACATCTAGACATAATGTATGTATCTTATGAAGTATATATTGCTTTTCCCATAAAGGAAATAAAACTGAGGAAGTTACATAATAAATAAGTACCAATTTTGAATAGAGAAAAGAAAACTAATATTTCTAATTTGGGGAAGTCATAGATACTTCTTAGAAGAATAGGCAGATGAGGGGCACGTGGGTGGTTCAGTCAGTTAAATGTCCATCACAGTTTGAGGTTTGAGCAGGTTTGAGTCCTGAGTCGGGCTTTGTGCTGACAGCTCAGAGCCTGGAGCCTGCTTCAGATTCTGTGTCTCCCTCTCTCTCTGCACCTCCCCCGCTCATGCTCTGTCTCAAAAATAAATAAACATTAAAAAAAAAAGAATAGCCAGATGACTACATATGGGAGGAAGGAGACTATTAAAACAGGAATAGATGGAGAAAAGAAGAAAACATGTCATATCCTGGTGTCAGGTCTCCTGGGGGAGGGTACCAGATGCATAAGACCTAGAGCAGCAATGTCATTTCATTCCTTACCTATTTATTTGGCAATAGTTAAATATATACCATGATGCAATTATGATGAGGAACAAAAGACAATAAAGAAACTAAACCCCAGCCTCAAATATAAGTAACGTGTTCTTCCAGGAGAGAAGATGTAGAGGGTAGAGATTGGTCATTTTCATGCCCTTTTATTATATTACTTTCTAATAAATTTTTCAGCACTGAGTAGGTGAAATTTTCCAGAGAGATAATAATTTGAGGTCCTTTCCTATTACTGAAAATATCATCAGAGTTTGTCCTCTTGATGGCTTCGGAATAGGGGTTGCAAACTCAAATCCTGCAGGGGCCATAAGGGACAATAAACCAATGAAGCATTCTGAGTATAAGTGTAGGAGCACGAGAATGTAAAACTTGGGGTGTAGACCATGGAAACTTTGGGAGCACACAGACTATATAAAGGGCATCCATTTTGGAGTAGGTTATTGCCAGGTCTTTTACATTTTTGAGAGAATTCAGAAATACAGAATTTAACATGAAAGCTCTTTTTTTTATTTAAAATTTTTTTAATGTTCATTTGTTTTTGAGGAAGAGAGAGAAACAGAGTGTGAGTGGGGGAGGGACAGAGAGAGAGGGAGACACAGAATCCAAAACAGGCTTCAGGCTCTGAGCTGTCAGCGCTGAGCCCGACGTGGGGCTTGAACTCATGGACCTTGAAATCATGACCTGAACCAAAGTCGGACACTTAACTGACTGAGCCACCCAGGTGCCCCAAAAGCTCTTTATTTTTAAATACTGCATCAAATACTGTAAACAAAATAGGTGTGCCAAACAAAGTGTGTTTGGATATCATTTTTTAGCCTTTGGCAACCAGCTGGAATTTAAACAAGCAATGACATATAGTGGGTGCTGTTGTCTTTCCAGCTGTCTGAGAAAACCCAGCGTTCCTGCTCCAAAGCCCACCCCCTCCCCCAGATACCCTCTACTCTATCCTCTCACACCCACTGGCTCTCCAGACAATAAGCTGGACAACTGAAACCAAGAGTCTTACTGCCAAGGTATTGCTGCTGAGATTTTCAAGTTTCAAGTCCCTGGTTTAGAGTGAGTCATCTCAGATTCAATTAATGGAGAATTCCTCTGGGTTTGTCACCATTGGCAGAGGGGGAAATGACTCAGACAGAGGAGTATGCAGTGCCTAATGGGTCCAGCATGTGAGGGCTTTTGAGATTGCTGGGTATGGTGCTCATGGTGCCCAAAGGGAGCACAGAGGAGGGCTAGAGGTTACAACATGCTCTCAGCTAAATTCACTGCTGGCTCTTTTGGACTAAAAAGAATTTGAGATATTTGCATCTGACCTCAAACATAAAGTAGGTCCAGCATCTCAAGGAGATGTATTATTACAAGCTCTCTGTTTCCTTCCCCAGCCTTATTTCCTTCTGCCTGCCCAAACTGTGCACTTTGCATCCTGGTATCACCAAACTACTTACAGTTCTCCCAACCCCCTTTCTTGCTTTTATACCTTTGTAAATTCCATTTTGCCTTCCTGGAATACCTTTGGCCTTATATTTATATTTTGCCTTTATTTCACGGTGCCTTGTGCATGGACAAAAGTTTATAAAACTGTATTGAATTGAATACAGTCACTACACAGCCCTGAAGTGACCACAGTGTGACCTGTCTCAATCCTGTGGGTCAGACCTAAAGCATCATTGACTCAGGCTCTGCCATCTAAGCCCTTCTGAGTTATCTGCTGGCATAATTGGGGTGATTAGAGCACAGAAAGTAGGAATGCACAGATAACTGAGAAGCCAGTAGTTTCACCTTACTGCTATCATTCACTCACATTTAGGAAACATTCATTGAAAAAATACTTTGTCAGGCATTGTTCTAAGCACTGGGGATACAGCAGTCAGCAAGAGGAATCTGCTTTTCTAAAGTTTCTATTATATGTGGCAGGGGAGAAGTAAATCAGTAAATATAAACACTAGAATACCAGGTAACATTAAATTCAACGAAGAAAATCACACAGAATAATCTGATACAGCTAGAATAGTTGGGGTAGGATTTTCAGATAGAGTAGCAGTGTTGGTCTTTCTAGGAAAGCATTTTTTTGTGTGTGTGCTGAGACATACATGATTAGGACTCATGGTAAGACATAAGGGAAGAAAGTGCATTCCCATAGAAGAAAGAATGACTGGAAATGTTCAGAGCTTGGAATGAACTTGGTGTGTTCCAAAAAGAAAAGGGCAAGAATGGCTGGAACAGCATTAGAGAGGGCAAGAAATAAATTCTGAAAAGTAGTCAGGTGCCAGAGAATGAAGGGCCCTGTGAGACCACAATAAGGAATCTGAACTATTGTGAGTGTGATAGCAAACCAGTAGAGGGTTTTATGCAGCTTCCTGTATGTTATGACTTTCCTTCAGTTGGTATGGATTGCTGCATGACAAGAGGAGAAACAGTAAAATAACTGAGACTGAGATTGAGGACTGGATGCCCCTTTACTTACGGACCCAATTTCAGACCAAAGGCCTTTATTAGTCATATTGAGAAAAATGCCTTGGCAGTGATATTAGGAACTTGTAGACTCCATGAGGTGCAGTATTATTGAAATGATTGGACATGGACTGTGTCCTTTCTTATGCATACAAATATCTTTGTGGGCCTATATTCCTCCTTTGCATATATAATCTAGTAGTATACTGTTTCTTAAACCTTAACATATGTATGAAACACCCACAGATCATGTTAAATTGCAGGTTTTGATTTGATAGACTTGGGGTGCTGCATTCCCCCTTTTTTTTAGCTGCCTGGTGAATAAGTTTATTATTGTCTTTATCTGAAAAATCTTCATAGAAAATTGTGGTTTGGGGGCGCCTGGGTGGCGCAGTCGGTTAAGCGTCCGACTTCAGCCAGGTCACGATCTCGCGGTCCGTGAGTTCGAGCCCCGCGTCAGGCTCTGGGCTGATGGCTCGGAGCCTGGAGCCTGTTTCCGATTCTGTGTCTCCCTCTCTCTCTGCCCCTCCCCCGTTCATGCTCTGTCTCTCTCTGTCCCCCCCAAAAATAAATAAACGTTGAAAAAAAAATTAAAAAAAAAAAAGAAAATTGTGGTTTGGTTTATTAGCTCTCAGCAGCCTGCTCCTAAGCTCTAAGGAATCTTGCCTTCTGAACTACCTAATCTTTCTTCTGGACAAGAGACATTTGGGGGGACGGTTTCACCTCTTCTTAACTTATTTCTTAGGCTTATTCTTATAAACTGGATTCTCTCATATAGCAGTGTGAGCTTTCTTAAACACCCCCATCATGTCTGGAGTTATGTTGTTCCTTATGTAATGAGAGAATTGTTTCTTGTAAGAATCTTCATCTTTTCCCACTAGGTAATGCATATAATCTGCAACTTTCTGACCCAGGATGTTCTTCCAGTATACTTCTACACTGAATTCCTTGCTTTCTGAACTATACCAGGGAATTGTTTGAACTGTGAAGGATAGACAAGCCTCCATCCACAGCTCCCTTGAGGGCCCCATAAACTTTATTTCTAGTAGTAGTTCTGGCAAGCCCTGTATCCAAATAGCAGCTGAAGGTACCAGGTTGACCATCAGTGCTTTCCACATTGTATTCATCTCTAGTCACCTCCATTTGGCCTTCATAGGTCTTGTCCATACCAAATGAGTTAAGAAGACTGCAGGCCGGCAGCAGGCTGGTACAATATGCTGCAACATAATTTGTCAGGCCAACCTTCACACTTTGGGAGCTCAAGAGCAAAGCTACACAAACTATCATATCTCCTTCTCTACAGGCATAAGCAATCTGACAAATGATATGCATGAACTATCATCCTCTATTTAGATGTGTTGTACTTATTTTTATCCTGAATTACCAAGTGTTTCCAAGCATAGTAATCATTTTACCCTCTCATCTCTTTCTAAATTTCATTTGGTATCTCTTGAAATAAGCCTTATTCTTGACACTTTTAACAAACCCCATCCTGTGGAACAAAGGCCAGTCAGTGTCTATGGCTCACCACAGACCAACTGGGGTGCTGCATTTCTAATAATCTCCCAGGTGGTGCTGAGGTATCATGTAGTCAGATTATGCAGTCTGAGGACTACATTTTGAGAAGCCCCTTTGACCAGGATGCAATCAGAGTCCTTCACCTGTTTTCAGTTTACCTGTTCAGATTCAATCTCCTTGGTTCCAGGGTTGGAGTGACCTTGTATAAAAGGAGATAGAAGATGAAAAGTGATGTTGAAATCATACCTAGGCCCATGGGATCCTGAATTAAGTAGCGAGGCCAGATGGACTATGTCAATTCAAAGTCCTATCCATTTTAAGTGGTCATTCCAGATGCCCTCCTAAGGCACCAGGGTCATTTGTTACAGAATCTCCTAGAAGACAGAAGGCAATTTGAAACAAACCTGAGCCTTGAGCCCTGAGCCCTGAGCACCCAGGACTGGCCAGAGGGCCAGCTGACCATAATCTAATGGCACCCCATTTCTGTTTCCTAGAAACACCAGGCTCCCCTAGCCTGTTCCTTCAAGGAAAGCTCTTTGTATTGCTTCAAAGTCTTGCACAGGATATTAGCCACTTCCTTCTCTATAATTCATCCTTCCACTTTGCCATCTGGAATATTTCTCTTTTACAAGTGCCTAAGTTGTTACAGTTTGAGGCAGTTGAATCTTAAATTTGGTAATTTATTGTTTTTAATGCTTTCTTCCCCAAATTCAGATTTTGTGGTTTGAAACAGACTCCAGCCAGGATTTCTGCTTCCTAGCTAGACATCTGGTGGTCTGCCCTTTCCAGGTCTTCTCTGGGTTTATTTTTCAGCTTCCCACTAGTGACTATCAAGGGTTTCTTCAGTTCACTCCTCCCATTGCATCCATTAGTTTCTTTCATCTCATCACTGCCCTGAATGCCTAGGACAGACCCCTTATGGTGGGAGCTAAGATAGAGTTACTGGGGACCAGTAGGCTATAATTTCAATTGCAACACAAAGCTCTTGCTGTGCCTGAAATATCTTCCTACTGATACTTGAAATCCTACCTTTAAAAACCATTGGGGTTATGGGTCATATAAATAATAGGTAGAAATAAGTACAAGGTAAACAGCGAGATTTGAGAGGAAAGGGACCTCACAATTGTTGAATATTTACTGTGTGTCAAACTCTGAACTGGGATAGAATAGGTAAAATCACCCTTACTCTGCAGATGAAGAAACCAAGTCTCCAAATAATTGTCCCAAGGAATTCTGATTACAGAGTGGTGGGGTCAAGACTTGAACAAGATCTAACTCAAAGCCCATGTGTTTGTCATCAGGTTAGTATTGAAGAATTACATGAGGGACAGGACACAAGGCAGAGGATGTAAACCAGATTCTGGGAGGTATTTAAGGGTGGGATAATTGAGTACAATCAAGCCAGGAGGCAGAATGGGCACAGAATTTCCAGAACAAGGTACCAGCTACTAGATATAAACTTCATATTGAACTAACCTTGGCATTACTTCAAGATTTTTTGAGCTTCCTATTTATGGCAAGAACTGTACTTCCAGTTTGGTTAGCTTGAAGCTTGTAAGTAAAAGTGAATGGCAGTAATCTGCTTTATGGAAATTCTGAGTAGGAGTAGGACAAGATTAGTTGATCCCTGGAACTTTTTCCATGATTCTCTTTGAAGAGGTGCTTTTAGGTAACAATACCCTGGTAGCTCTCATCCCATGGAAGTTTTAGCCCAATACTTGGGCACCATCCAAGACCAACTGTTGGGTTTCTAGCTGTAGGACCCTGACATCTTTGCTCTCTGAAGATATCCAGGACTGATGAGAAGCCAGAGCTAAAACCACAGCCTCAGGATAAATGAGCTTACTATTTTTCCTTGCTCTGAAAAGGACAAATCTAAAACACAGGACAATTCTAGGAGGCAGAGGAAAATAGGGAAAGTTTTTTGGTGCTGAAAGCTAGAAAACTGAATTTTTGTCATTCGGAAGGAGAAAAAGACAAATTTTGACCATTTTACAATTTTGCCAAAAGACCAACCACCCAGAAATTCCCTTCATCTCATGTTTTGATGAGTCCAACTTCCAATGTTTAACCTTCGTGGAGTCAAGAGTCAGGAGTAGGTTCTATTCCGACACCCACCAGAAAAGCTCAATTTTAAAACTCCTTATACTACGTATAGGGTCCCCTATTTGTCTAAAGTACTTGCAACTAGGAAAAGCCTGCTTCATTGATTTTAGATCCAGAAAATCTAAGAGACACAGTGGTTATTTGTCCTGACCAAGGTTGCTTACTAAGTCATCAGGGAGCCAGAGCTAGATCTGTGCCCTCCTAGAGCTGTCTTCTTTAAGTGCAGCCACATTTAAGACGTTACTGGAGGGGTTCCTGGGTGGCTCAGTCAGTTAAGTGTCCAACTCTTGATTTCAGATCAGGTCATGATCTCATGGTTATGAGATCTAGCCTTGCGTTGGACTCGGTGCTGGGCATGGAGCCTGCTTGAAGTTCTTTCTCTCCCTCTGCTCGCTCTCTCTCTCTCTCTCTCTCTCTCTCTCAAAAACAATACAAAAGTGCTCCTGGAATGTGATGAGGAATACAATCATCCCTACAAGATTAATAGGGGATGCTGAGAGAAATAGTCTGTGTGCCCAGCTTAATACAGCCTCGTAACAGTGCCCTAAGGATCCATGGGGCACCATGGTTACAGTTACAAGTTTTTAGCAAGTCTCTGTCTTTTTGGAATTGCTACAAGACCCCAAGATGAACTATGTCCCACGAAATCAGAAATGAGCTGTAGAAGATGATGGAAACTTCAGAGCAAGATGATCCCAGCTAGCATTTATTCTTTCTTGATTTGTCCTCCGTCTATTTCTTGGGATTTATTACAATCCAGAAGAAAATAAATGAACTAGATTCACGATATGTAAATGAGATTTTTGCCTAAGAAAAGGTATGGCCAAGAGAGAAAACATAAAAATCCCAAAGAGTTGAAGTAGACTTTTATTTTTTTTTTATTTTTTTTTTTTAACTTTATTCATTGTTGAGAGACAGAGAGCATGAGCAGGGAAAGGGCAGAGGGAGGAAGACACAGAATCTGAAGCAGGCTCCAGGCTCTGAGCTGTCAGCACAGAGCCCGACGTGGGGCTTGAACTCACAAACTGTGAGATCATGACCTGAGCCGAAGTCGGATGCTCAACTGACTGAGCCACCCAGGCGCCCCGAAGTAGACTTTCATAGATCATCTAGGTCAGTGTATCCGTCAGGATTGGGAGAGAAATGAAAATGTCTTCCCCATCTCACATGAGTTCATCTTATTGGTAGAGTGTAATCCAAATGCAAAACTCACGCTTCAGGAGGTCTGAGAAGTACAGTTTTTGTCCCTAACCACTCTAAATAGAAGGATGGTAAAAAGAAGGTTTAGAGAATCAATCCAACTATTGGGCAAAAACAGCAGTTCAACCAATAAACCATAGAATAGTGAGATGTAGCTACATGTTATTTTTTAAAAAAGAGATTTTGTTCTCAAATGAATTTGAGCCATGCTTGGCAAAACAAAGTTGAATATGGTTCTTTACTGAAATATGTCTCAGGATCTTCAATATCCACTTACACAGCCCCATTCTTCATATTTTGGAAAACGAATTAGGTAAACACTTATCTAAGCCCATTTTGCAGATGAGAAAACTGGAGTCCAGAGAGATTAAATAAGTGCCTGAAATTGAATAGCCAGTTGTTGGCAAAGCTTGGACCAGAATCTATGCCTCTTAACAAGCTAGGAGTGTTCTTTCTGCTAGGAGAGAATGAGGAGGAGGTAAGGGTGGCAGGCAGGCAAGAAAGAAGAAAGAGGAAACTGACAGGAAGGTGAGAAGAGTTAGAAATCTAGAGGAAGACTATGCATCTCTGTCTCCCCCAGTTACTGAGAGTAAAAAGTACAAACACTCTGCATGCGTCCTGACCCCAGATGCAGAATGAATTCATTAAAGAAGGTCAGAGCCCTGAACCCACATCTCATCCCTTCCCACATGTGCCTGGAATATGTTGATGCTTTGGCCTCGATTAGTAACAGGGAAAACTGGTTCTGTGGAACATGTCATCTTTATAAATAGAACCAGAGGCCAGTGGTTTCTAAACAGTCAGGAGACACTCTGTCTTCTGGTGTCAGCTATTTATTTGTATTTCCGTTTCATAAAATGCACCTTCTCTGGTTCTAGGCTTTGCCCCATTAGACGTCTGCTCTCCTGCCCCAGATGTGCTACACAGATTCCTGGCCTCTTGACTCAAACCCCCGGGAACGGGGCCAGTGGGAACTTTCTCCTCTGGTCCCTGCCAAGGTTGTCACTGTGGTGAGGATGTTTGCATTTGATAGTAATTCCTCCTTTAGATGGTGCACTTAGGGAAAAGAAGAAAAAGAAAAATATCTTTCTCAGCTGCTATGCCTCAGTGGCCACATCTCTTTCTTTCAACCAACGTGCACATTTGTTAATTCTTTTTAACAAAACTTTTGGTGTGTTAGTTCTTTCTGGTTTATCACTCACAAGAAGTAGATAGTAATTCTGAAATGATGAGCAATCTGGTGATGTTATAGTGCAGTCTCTTCCCCACTCATGTCTTTCTTCCTTCCCTCCTTCCTTCCTCCTTCCCTCCCTCGCTCCCTCCCTTCCTCTTTCCCTTCCTCTGTCCATTTCTTCCTTCCTTCCTTCCTTCCTTCCTTCCTTTCTTTTTCTTCACACTATCTTCCTCAGGTAAATGGACACAAACCTATCCTCAATCAACAAGGCTAAAAAAGGATTTAGGGTTCTCCAGTGATACAGCATTTCCTTTTCTGATAGACTTAATTTTATATGAATCATTCTGGAAATGGGCAACTCAGTCCTCTGTGAAGCAACTTATACTGTGGATAGCTATTTATCTCCCTTAGCCAACACACGTTTTGCCACAAGTAATAGAAGAGCCAATTAAAACTGGCTTAAATCCCACCCCACGCATAGTTGCCAGAAAAGGTAATTTAAAGATCACCCAAAGAACAGTTAAGGAATAGACCTACTTCTTGTATTTTTGGATCCAGGAGCTAAAACAATGTTACCAATTTCTCTCTTTCTTCCTCTTAGTCCTGCCTCCTGTATGGAAATTCACCCTTAGAAGACTTCTCTTAACCAAAACACCCCCAGATGCCCCAGACTGAGGAAGAGAGATTCTATCCTCCGACTGCTCAAACAGGTCCTGATATTTGTCTCACTGTACCAAGTTCAACCATGTCCAGTCTCCTGAACCAGTCACTGGCCAGGGCTGTTCATTATTTGATTGCCAAGGCTGGGGTCATGGGCCCACTTCTGGAGCCAGGGGTGAGGTGCTATTACCCAGAAGGAGGGCAATGCATGCTGATCAGGAGAAAATACTCTTAGTTACACTCAGTTTATTTATCATTTGTTCGTTCATTCATTCATTCATTCATTCATTCATTTTGCAGAACTGAATTGAGGGCTTGTTTTGTGCTGGAAACTAGGGATAAAATCCTGGATAACTACTACTTATCTGTCATGATGCAGCTGAAGAATCATCAATTTTATGAGGAATTCCTTCACTGAAACCCTGTCCTGATGCTCCTTCTTTTCTCAGTAAATGCCTCCACTATAGCACACACCATTCAGAACTATATTAATGTCTCCTCATCTTTCTCTCTAGTTTACATGAGCTTCGGAAGGATAAGCATTGTATCTTATTTATCTTGGACTCCCCAGGTACCAACAGTAGGCACAAAGCACTCAAAAAACCTTTGTTGAGTAAATATATGAGTGTTGAGTTATTTATTTAATTATGAATTAATATATATGGCCCCAGTCCTTGGAGATTTTGAAAACTCTCAGGGGGAAAGAAATCCATACATAACTAACTAGAATACAGTGTGATCAGTGAGACAATAGCTATATGAACAAAGGGCTGGGAAGCACAATGGAAGATGACATATAACAGAATTATTGAAAAGTTTTAAGGTATCCTTTCGTATTACAAATTTATTTTTTTATTATGAAATTTATTATTGTCAAATTGGTTTCCATACAACACCCAGTGCTCATCCCAACAGGTGCCCTCAGTACCCATCACCTACCCACCCCTCCCTCCCACCCCCCATAAACCCTCAGTTCTCAGTTTTTAGGAGTTTCTTATGTTTTGGCTCCCTCCCTCTCTAACCATTTTTTTTCTTCCCCTCCCCTATGGTCTTCTGTTAAGTTTCTCAGGATCCACATAGGAGTTAAAACATATGGAGTCTGTCCTTCTCTGTATGACTTATCTCACTTAGCATAACACTCTCCAGTTCCATACGCGTTGCTACAAAAGGCCATATTTCATTCTTTCTCATTGCCACGTAGTATTCTATTGTGTATATAAACCACAATTTCTTTATCCATTCATCAGTTGATGGACATTTAGGCTCTTTCCATAATTTACTATTGTTGAGAGTGCTGCTATAAACATTGGGGTACAAGTGCCCCTATGCATCAGTACTCCTGTATCCCTTAGGTAAATTCCTAGCAGTGCTACTGCTGGGTCATAGGGTAGGTCTATTTTTAATTTTTTGAGGAATCTCCAAATTTTTTGACAAACTGTTTTCCAGAGCGGCTGCACCAGTTTGCATTCCCACCAACAGTGCAAGAGGGTTCCCATTTCTCCACATCCTCTCTAGCATCTATAGTCTCCTGTTTTGTTCATTTTAGCCACTCTGACTGGCATGAGGTGATATCTGAGTGTGGTTTTGATTTGTATTTCCCTGATGAGGAGTGACGTTGAGCATCTTTTCATGTGGCTGTTGGCCATCTGGATGTCTTCTTTAGAGAAGTGTCTATTCATGTTTTCTGCCCATTTCTTCACTGGATTATTTGTTTTTTGGGTGTGGAGCTTGGTGAGCTCTTTATAGATTTTGGATACTAGCCCTTTGTCCAATATGTCATTTGCAAATATCTTTTCCCATTCCGTTGGTTGCCTTTTAGTTTTGTTCATTGTTTCCTTTGCTGTGCAGAAGCTTTTTATCTTCATGAGGTCCCAATAGTTCATTTTTGCTTTTAATTCCCTTGCCTTTGGGGATATGTCAAGTAAGAAATTGCTGTGGCTGAGGTCAGAGAGGTTTTTCCCTGATGTCTCCTCCAGGGTTTTGATGGTTTCCTGTCTCACATTTAGGTCCTTTATCCATTTTGAGTTTGTTTTTGTGAATGGTGTAAGTGGTCTAGTCTCATCCTTCTGCATGTTGCTTTCCAGTTCTCCCAGCACCATTTGTTAATGAGACTGTCTTTTTTCCATTGGATATTCTTTCCTGCTTTGTCAAAGGTTAGTTGGCCATACTTTTGTGGGTCTAGTTCTGGGGTTTCTATTCTATTCCGTTGGTCTATGTGTCTGTTTTTGTGCCAATACCTTGCTGTCTTGATGATGACAGCTTTGTAGTAGAGGCTAAAGTCTGGGATTGTGATGCCTCCTGCTTTGGTCTTCTTCTTCAAAATTCCTTTGGCTATTCGGGGCCTTTTGTGGTTCCATACAAATTTTAGGATTGCTTGTTCTAGCTTCAAGAAGAATGCTGGTGCAATTTTGATTGGGATTGCATTGAATGTGTAGATAGCTTTGGGTAGTATTGACATTTTAACAATATTTATTCTTCCAATCCATGAGCACAGAATGTTTTTCCATTTCTTTATATCTTCTTCAATTTCCTTCATAAGCTTTCTATAGTTTTCAGCATACAGATCTTTTACATCTTTGGTCAGGTTTATTCCTAGGTATTTTATGATTCTTGGTGCAATTCATATTACAAATTTAAATGTATCTCCCTATAATGTCTCCCTGCATTTTCTTAGTTCTTCATTCTTGAATAGTTCCAAATATGTCTACCTATTTTTCTAGCACCTGGGACAATTCCTGACAACACATAGACATTTAATCAATATTTCTAAAATAATTAATTGCATTTTTTCAGCTATGTAACAATATCAGTTGTGTAAAGGTAGATATCTTATCCTACTCTTGGATATTCTCTGATAATAGTTATATCATTGTAAGCAAAATTACTCTCTTGTTGATAATCCCCTGTGTTGGTATGTCTGCAACCAAAAGTCAACTTCAAAATTGGTTGTTTGAAACCTGAATTACATTTTCTTTTAGGTAAAATATGGTCAATGGTGCTTGCTTTCCAAGCTAGTACACACTAGCTAATTTGGTGGATATTGGTACTGGTCTAGATCTCAGGAGTCAGAAACCTCTGAATAGTCCAAACCTTCATTTGAATGTGAGTTGAGTTTTGAGCAGAACTGGGCCAAATCAGTCTTGGCCTCCCTTACCTGGCGGTATCCCTCTTCCTTCCTCTATTGTCCTATTCATCCATCGCCTTCTGCTACACTAAGGCTTCCATAGCTATGGTGGCCTTAAAAATGCGCCACTTAGAATTCCTGCTGTGTCATGGGGACCATATTTAATAAATATCCCTAGATGCTATACTCCAAATCCATGCCATCTGCTCTGAGGCTTTGCTTCCCTTGGGATACTCTCAGCCAATGACTGAGCACAAGGGGGGTACTAAGGCAGGCCCATACCTGTGAGATGCTAGATAAATTGGTACTAGGGCTCTCCATCAACCTAGCCAAAAATTTCCTAGCACTGTGCTGCAGTCTGAGACTGCTAACCCAGCACTCTGTCCTTCTTTCCCTCTTGCCTTCACAGGGTCAGCCCTGTTCTATGGTCTGACAGCTCTCCTTGTCTTCTCTGACTCCACCTCTGTTTCTCTCGCAGACATTTTCCAGTAGATTGCTTGCATGTCTAATTCCATCTTGGCTTCTGCTTCTTGCAGGATGAGGTGTAACAAATTTGTGACCTTGAGATTGCATACAGGAAGCATGAAGCAGGGAGACTTCTTCAACCCCAACAACCGATGAGCATTTCCTTGCTTGGGGTACAGAAGAGAGTGGTTGGACAGTGCATCAAAGAAGTATTAATTTGAACAAGAGGGGTTGGATCTACCTAATGGAGCTGGAAAAGATCTGAGACTCTTATACATACAGTTAGCACCCAATCTTCCTCAAAACCCTAAGGTCAAACACGTGATCTGTTCTTCCTCATTTCCTGACTTATATTTCAGACTGTTTCTTGTTTTTACATTATTAAAGTTACTTTGAAGATTCACTTTGATCTGATTTAAATGGAAATAAATAGGAGTAGAAAGAAACGGTTTCCAGTGCAATTTTCTGCCCCTTCACCTCCAAACACTATGTGTGCATCCAGTCCATACTGAGACGTTGGGCATGTCAGATGAGTAACTTTGGTCCTTTTTACATGATTTTGTCTATTCTTTACATTTCTATTCAATATTTAATAGGAATGGGAAAAAAATAAAAGTAAATGCTTTTTACATTCAAAATAAAGGTATATTTTCCATGTACATATTACATGTGATTTTCTGAACTAGACAATTTATTGAGAGGCATAGTAAACTCTTTAAATGTAGACATTCTAATAAATCATCCCCAGGAAAGAGCACATACAGAATCATGAATTTTTCAGTTTCAGAATTTAAGCAGGCTGGACTGTTACAGGGAACTCCCAGAAGGCCAGTCTCAAAGTTAGTAGTGAGACCTTATACACACCATGTAAATTTCATGTATTTGACATAAAAAATATCAGCAGAGAGAGGCTGGCAGCAATAGGGAGTGTTTAATTGCAGCCAAATCCATTTATGTCTCATGAGTTTTGTCAGCAGTCATGTATGGAGACCTGAATTGACTGGCTCCCTACTCTAGTTTTATGCCAGTAGCATTTTGGTGGCCCCTATTGACTGGTGCTCTGGACAGCTGCCTAATGGCTCACCCATGAATCTGGCCTGTATCATCCTAATCCTGGGGTATAGAATGGACTCAGCCTGAAACACTGTGTCATTTCTATGAAATGCCCCCTGGAGAGCCTGGGTGCCATCTGGCCAGAGGAAGACTGGGGAGAGGGGAGCCTGCTGGAGCTAGATGAAGGGATTTGGTTTTGGTCATGTAGCTGGAAGGGTGAAGTATAGTTGTGGTAGAAAGTCACAGGTTTTTCTCACCATCTGAGAGGGAAAGTCTTCAGAGAAATAAGGGAGGTGGCAGTGCTTTTCAGTTTTGCCATTCTTACCACCTGCAAAACATTTGGCAAAGTATGGAGACTTTTTTTGTGGTTGTCACAAGTGGTGGATAAGTGCTACTGGCATCTAGTGGGTAGAGGCCAGAGATGCTGCTAAATATCCTATAATGTTTGGAACAGCCCCACAACAAAGAATTTTCTGGTCTAAAATGTAAGTAGTGCTGAGTTTGAGAAACCCTGCTAGACCCAGGATTAGCTCTAGTCCTGGGCTAGGATAGATTATGGGTGTTTTCTTTCCTTTCTAGGATAAAAGCTTTCCTACAAGGCCCACATCTCCCTTTGCTTCAACCTTGGCTTACCTTCTTTTCATCTGAGTCCTGCAGCATCTACAGTCCGTTCCACATCCTCACCCCATACTGGTGGAGAACATGCATGGCCAGAAGTTGGGAGGGAAGGGAAGGCAGAGAGCTTTGATCTAAGGTACTCCCCATCTTCACTGGCTTTCATTTGTACCCTGAGGCATTCACAGGAAGGAAAGGTTTTATAGACTAACAAGGAGACTGGGCTCAAGAATTCGTGGGGTCCGGATTTGTGCAGAGGAGGGAAAGATTCCAGGAAAGAGGCTCCTTATTAACAGTTATGTGGGAGAGGGAATGTGTGTGGTATGCTTATGTTCCATTTGTCTAAATGTTTCCATGAAGTCAGAAACATTACCCAATATTCTGACTATCCATAAATGCATAACAAATCACCCCTAAATTAGCAGCTTAAAGCAATTGTTAGTATCTCTCACAGTTCTTGAGTTGGCCTGGCTCATCCAGGTGGTTCTTGCTTGAACATCTTACATGTGGTTATAATCAGATGGCGGTGGAAGGCTGTAGTCATCTGAAGGCTCGACTGCCCTGGATATCCAAGACAACTCACTTGTATGGGTTGCACTTACTGTTGGCTCTCGGCTTAGAAACTCAGCTGAAGTTGCACCTGGAACATCTCCATGTGGCTTCTCCATGTGGCGTGGGCTTCTTATAGCAGGGCATCTGGCTTCTAAGAGGGAACATATGGAAAAGCAAGCTGCAAATCTTTTTGTGACCTAGCCTCAGAAATCCCAGATTTCAGATGGTTAAAATAAAGTCACTGAGGCCAGCTCAGATTAATGAAGAGGGAAATTAGACAACTTCTCTTGATGTGAAGAGTATCATGTACACACACAGGGAGGGAAGGGATTGATTGTTGCCATCTTTGACTGTTTACCACCTCCTACTCTTTGATGCCTCAGACTCTCCTTCCCAACTCCAACACCCCAAACAAGAAGGCCTAGCATTATGCTTTGCCAAGTAGGTGAGAGCCAGTATGGAGTAGTGGTTAAGACCATAGATGTTTAGAGGCAGGGAGACCTGGGTTTGAGTATGGGATTTTCTACTTAACAGCTGTGGATCTTGGACAATTTGTCTAACCTGTTTGAGTCTCAGTTGGCTCATTTGTAAAAGGGTATTAATATATATGTACCTCCCTTCTTTGTACCTAGTTGGGGCTGAGAAGGGTGTTGGCCTCATGGATTCCTTTGGCTTTCTGGCTTATATTTAGGTTCAGGCATTGAAGGATCCAGCAGGAGACTGGAGAACACAAGGCAGGAGAGTTTGAAATATTTAATCCCACTGGAATGCTGCAGTTCTGTCATTATCTGTGACATTTCATGACCACAGCTTCTGCAGGGCAGCTCACTTTCCTGGCTCCAGCTCTCACTGTTCCTCCCCTTGCCTCTACAGGCCTAGAGGTAAAAACAGTTTCTCAGTGTTGCTTTTCTTGGGTGCCTCAACATCCCTCCTTAGTTCCTTTAACTCCCCCCATCCCCATGAAAAGAATTCCTTCTGTAAATTACCCCAGCATTTAACCTCAAGTATGATTCAAGGAAACCAGCAGTTTCCTCCTGAGGCTGTAAGGGCTACATCCACCAATGACTTCCTATTGGTCTCAGGGTGGAGCTCAAGCTCCTCTTCACAAGACACCCACAGCCCTGCCAGATCTAGACCCTGCCTGCCTCTGCAGCCCCACTGTGCTGTTTGTCTCCTTCTTTGTATCTGGTACCTGACCCTAACTCAGTTCTTAAAATGCTCATTCCCACCTCTCAGCTTTTGGATGTGCCTTTATGTCTTCCTGGAAATCCTATCCTCATTATCCTTCTTCCCTTGAAGAGTTAACTCCACTTGCCCTCAGCTCAAATGTTGCTTTCTTCCAAAAATCTCCATAAATCACTAGATTGCGCATTATATTAGTTCTTTAGATTTCCTTCATACTTGTATCACAATTGTTGCATTTGTTTGATCAGTTTGTCTCTCCTACTAGTCTATAAGAAGGAAGGGATTGAACTCACAGAAGCAGAAAATAGAGAAGTAGTTACCAGGGGCTGGGAAGTGGAGGAAATAGGGAGAGCTGGTAAAAGGGTAAAAATTTGAGCTATAAGATGAATAAGGTCTGAAGATCTAATGTATAATATGGTTACTTTGGTTGATAACATTATATCATATAATTGAAATTTGCTAAGAAATATGTGAGGTGTTGGATGTGTTAATTAACTCACTGGGGGGGGGAATCGTTTCACAATGTGTATGTTTATCAAATCATCACATTGTACACTTTAAATATCGTACAATTTTATTTCTCAATTATACCTCAATAAAGCTGGGGGTGGGGCAGAGTTAAGGAGCGGGCACCGTGTCAATTTTGGCTTACTTTTATATCCTCAACATGTAACATGGTACCCTAGTACATTGCAGAAATTGTTAATCAATATGTATAATCCAAAATCCCAAATCTTATCACTGGAGGATAGAAAAAAGTGATTTGGTGCTTCCAAGGTCATTTTAAGAAATTAGACACTGTTAAGGACTTGAGTCACCAGATTGCATATAAGTTAAATTGCCCCTCTGCACCTCCAATTCCTTTTGGATATTTTTAGAAACCATGTGTCCAAACAAAGCTCTGCAAGGAAAATTTATACCCCTACCACCACCACGTGTGTGGTATGCAGCAGAGCAGAAAAACAATCAGAAATGCACTTGATGAAGAAGAAAACAGCAGAATGTGAGTCCCTGGGCAAAGCATCTTGGAGAAGCCAGCCCAACAGCTGCTTGCATTAAAAATGATTGCTTTATATTTATGGCGGACAGGCAACAATAAGCAGTTTATAGCCTATAATCTAACACAAATGACTTGGGAAAATAGTCTTAATAGATAGTTTAGCTGAGTGTCCCAGGGCGTTAGGAAGCCCAGCAGGGAACACTCAGAATTGGCCTTTATTGATCTGACAAATCCTCCCCGACTGGCTGCATGTTAAACCATTTCTCTGCACAATTTTGTATTCTCCCACTTAAGGAAACTGCAGAAGACCTATCAAACGCCGCGGGCACAGACTCTCCTAGGTAGTCATCCCCAGACTATCTTCTGGCTTCTTAGAAACCAAACCCTCCTCCCTGGGCTGTATCAAACCAGGGAAAATGAAGCGTGACCTTGTAAAATATCAGTCCCTGGCTGTTTTCCCCCCTAATTGTGGGGATGTTATCATGGCAAAAGAAAAATATCATTTTCCGCACTCCATTCTGGAAAACGATATCCATCTGTGGGAACGCTGAGCAGGCATGACTGCTGTGGCCAGGCGTGGTATCAGACTGACAGGTTGAGTGAGAGTTTGGTTTCCATAAGGGGTCAGCAGAAAGAAAGGAAGTAGATTCCAGGGGAATTCGAGTTCTCAGTGCCCTTTCTTCTGGCCATCTAACCATCTTCCCTTGGGCCTTCTTGCTGTTCGGTGATGCCCATTTGAGCTCAGAACACCATCTTATATCATTGGATCCTATGTTGTACACACGTATTCCTAACTGGACTGCATCCTTCTTTTTTAGGCATGCCTCAGTCCTCTTTGTCTCTCTTGGACCACATTAGGACAATCCTTTCTATTAGAAAGGACTAGAAAATAGTAGTTCCATCTACGAGAAAGAACGCAGCCTCCTACTTTTAACCACAGGTAATATTTTGTATTGCACCAATCCCCCCCCCCCCCACCGTGTTAAACTGGTCTGACCTAAACTCCTGTTTCTCTGTCCCTTTAATGATTAAGAATTTAAGATCCAGTGCTAGGGAATTAGGCGCCAGCTTTCCAGCTGTCTCATTCCAGTGGTGTGGTCTTTGGACAGTTATTTAACCTCTCAGAGCTTCAGTATTCTTATGTGTAAAATGTGGGTAAAAATGATACCTATGTCACGGCGATGTTATAAAGACTGACTGTGATGTGTGTTAATGTCGTTTGTACAGTGCATACAAATAGCACTCAATCAGTGTTAGATTCTTGCTGTAGTTTGAATGTTTATGTATCTTCAAAATTCGGTTGTTGAAATCCTAGTGGCCAGTGTGATGGTATTAGGAAGTAGGAGCTTTGGGAGGTGATAGGGTCCTAAGGGTAAAGCCCTCAAGAATGGGGTTAATGCTGTTATAAAAGAGACTCCACAGAGCTCTCTCATGCCTTCCAATGTGTGAGAACACAGGGAGAATGTGATATCTATGAACCAGGAAGAAGAGAGACCTCACAAGAGTGTGACCATGCAAGTGATTTGATCTTGGACTTCCCAGCCTCCAAAACTGTGGGAAATAAATTTTCTTTTTATAATCTGCCCATTCTGTGTTATTTCATTATAGCAGCCAAATGGACTAAAACAATTCTTCTCTCCCTTTCCTTCTTTTTCTTCTTTTTTATGAGGGTAATCTCATCTTGGCCTAAAAATACTTACAGAATGTTTAAAAAAAAAAAAAGTAGATATTTCTGCTGGAGATGATTGTCCTAATGAAGTCCAAGAAAAAGAGTTCTGAGACATGGATCTTTCCTTGAGGAGCTTGTAGTCCAGTTAGTGATAAATGTGTGCAATACAGGAAACAACAATATAAGACAGTGAGCTCTGAGTTCACAGCAAAAGACCAAATGCTTTGAGCACAGAAAGAATGAGCTCTGTGAGCATGAGAAATCTTACCAGAGAAGCAGTGTCTTCAAGTTCTCAGAAAAATTAACAGGAGGATAAATACTCTGGATAGAAAAATGACATCAATAAAAATCTTTAGGTAAGAAATAGAGTAGTAAGTTCAAAGGACAACAAATAGACCATATGACTGAATGGTCCTACATATGTTTGGCCAGTAGTGAAATATATGGCTAGAGAAAGCCTTTGCTCCATTAACCATAGCTCCCATGGGTGTTTTTACACATGAACTTGGGCTGTTCAACATCATAGAATAAACATAGTATCTTTTTCTGCAGCTTCAACTTACTTAAAAATTAAATTCTAAATGCATCATGTTTTCATTAAAATAAATCCAGATATAATGTGGGGTAGACTAAAAAATTCACATAAAAATTTAGGATAAATAATGAGAATTTATAAGTACTTTGCATTTTATTTTATTTATTTTATTTTATTTTATTTTATTTTATTTTATTTTATTTTATTTTATTTTATATGTTTATTATTTTTGAGAGAGAGACAGAGAGACAGAGAGCAAGCAGGGGAGATGCATGAGCCACAGGGAGACACACAATCCGAAGCAGGCTCCAGGCTCTGAGCTGTCAGCACAGAGCCAGATGCGGGGCTCGAACTCACAAGCTGTGAGATCATGACCTGAGCCGAAGTCAGATGCTCAACAGACGGAGCCACCCAAGTGCCCCTATAAATGCTTTGCAATTTATTGTAAGTATCTTAGAGCTATGTCGCAGATCTTATGGAGACTCTTCATGAGAGTACTTGGTAGTCAAAGTTTGAGATTCACAACTAAACCAGTGGTAGACATTGCATAGGACAAAAAGGGGTATATTTTGGGTCAGAGGAAAAAAAATGATGACATGTTAGATAACAATTCCTTTTTCCTAATTTTTATATAGAGAGAATGAGGTTTCAAGAGAAGGCAGTTTTTGCCTGGGGGTGCACAGGTAAGGCTCGCCAACCAAGAGATAGCTCATATGTGGGGTGACTGTAATATAATTTGTTTGCCTGCTTCTGAGATGCTCTCTCAAAATTAAACCTTACAAGTTGCAGTAGAAACCTTGTACAATGGTTTTGATAGCTGGTAAGTTTTCTATGTGAAATGTAAAGTTTCCCATTCAGGGATACTGACCTAGGTACCATTTACAGTCTGTGAAAGGCATGTAGGAAATCTATCCCTGGCAGCATGTCATTTGTCGCTGAAATTGTGACATTTTAGATCTCCGTCTTTTTAGCTTTCATTCTGATGGTGTCAGGTGAAGTGGCTTCTGGAGGTCCAGGGTGACCAGTGAACGCTGAATCCTACTGACAGTCAAGAGTCCTAAAGACATAAGTCAGTAAGGAAAATCAACCCAGCTTCAAGAGCAGTGTCTACATGGGTCCCAGAGGAACATGGAAATGTCACCTACTCCTATGGTGTCCACACCACACTGTAGCAAGATGGAAAAGGAGAAATGATACATTTTAGCAAATAGAGACTACAGAAATCTCAACCAAGTAAGGTTTTCTTCAGACTCTAAGGAAGTTTTACAAGCCACAAACTAGAAGAAAATACTTACAATTCACTTATAATTATAACCAGAAATTACAAAGCTTCTTCATAAATCAATAAAGGAAAGATTAACTCAAAATATAAAAATGGATAATTCACAGAAGAAACCTGAAAAAACATTATCATGGGAAAAAAATCTCAACCTCATAGTAATCTTGTAACTACAAATTAAAACCATAATGAGAGAATATTTTATATCAGATGGAAAAAAAAGTAAAAGGTCTAACAAAACCAAGTTTTGACTTGGATATTGAACTCAAGATTGGAACACCTGGGTAGCTCAGTCAGTTGAGCATCCGACTTTGGCTCAGGTCATGATCTCGCAGTTTGTGGGTTAGCCCAGCATCAGGGTCTCTGCTGACAGCTCAGAGCCTGGAACCTACTTCAGATTCTGTGTCTCCCTCTTTCTCTGCCTCTCCCCCACCAGTGCTCTCTCTTTCTCTGTATCTCAAAAATGAATAAACATTTTGAAATGTTTTTCAAAAAAATAAAAGAAAGAGGGGTATCTGCGTGGCTCGGTCAGTTAAGCGTCTGACTTTGGCTCCTGCCATGATCTCATGGTTCATGGGTTCGAGCCCAGCGTTGGGCTCTGTGCTGACAGCTCAGGGCCTGGAGCCCGCTTCAGATTCTGTGTCTCACTTTCTCTCTGCCCCTCCCGCACTCGCACTCTGTCTCTTCTATATCTCAATAATAAACATTAAAATAAAAAGGAAAGTCAAGATCATATTCTCTATCAAAATGTTTATGGCTATAAATTAGCACAACCACTTAGGATAGTAATTTGTCAATACTTAATAAAGATTTCCAAATCCTATGATCCAATAATTGCAAAACAAGCATACAGCCCAAATAAACTTCCACAAATGTGTGCAAAGAATATTCATGCATCAGTAAGTTATAACAGTGAAGAACTAGAAACAACCTATACTTACAATAATAGAAAAATCATAAAATGTTGAGTTTTTGAGGGTTTTTTGGTAATGGAATACTACACAGCAATTAAAATGAATGAGCCTGATCTGTATTAATCAGCATATTTAAATCTTCAAAATATGTTTACTACAAGAAAACAAGTTGCAGTGAATAACCACAATATGATGCCATTGGTATAAACTTTAAACCGCAGATCAATAGTTTACAGTTGTTTTAAACAACTCAAGGTATAAATACATGAATGGGAAGGATATAAGCCATCTCCAAATATGAATCACCTCTGGGGAAGAGAGTTGGGAAGGGGTAAGAAAAGTTTTAACCGAATCCTCTATGACTCAGAGAGGTTAGAAATTTCCCATGAGAAATCATACCCTGGGCTTGGTGCTTGGACAAGTATGAGCCTAAATTTACACAACTTGGATGACATACAAATCTCCACCTGAGAAATTGTTTAGAAAAAAAAAAAAGCAATATTGGACTGATGAATCCCTGAAAGCACATGATAGAAATACTTCCACAACTTGGGGTATCCAAGATTGACCTACCATACTTATGCACACTTAAATCCCTACTGATAATCAGCTCACAAACAAAAATTAAAAAATACACAACCTAGAATGTAGTCCATCATGAGGGAGAGTCAGGAGACACCACTAACTGGAGAATGAGCCTTCCAAGAAGCTGATATTGTAGAACATTCCTAAAGAAACTAAATAATAATCAAGAAGCTCCAATCCCTATTGAAGTGGGCCTTCTCATATATCTGCCCAGTGCCATTTTAGAATGGCTATAGACCAAAGACTGCTCTGCATCTTCCTTTCTCCCATTTCTGAATGGATGTGTTCATTGAAATTATCCTGCTGGTATTCTACCACAGTGTTGGGGAGAGGAGGAGATATTTGTCTTTTTGGTGTATTAACCTTAAGGCAAAGAGGAACCATGTCCAGATCTGAGGGAGTTTGGATGAAAGGACTGGATAGACCTTTGGGTAGCTTCCCTTGGGGGAGGGGAGGGCTTGAATGTGTTCTACAACTGGGAGGAGGAGGGAAAAAGAGTATTCAGTGATTTAAAAGTAGAAACACTTCCCCAGCAATTTTCTGGCCACTTATGGTTTGTCAGGACCATGCGACTATTTCTAAGCAATGGATTGTAAGTGGAAGTGACATGGGTTACTTCCGGATTGAATCATAGAAGAGAAGGCATAAGATCTCCTGCCCTTCCTTTTCATTCCTCAATGACAGTGGCAGCTCCACCTTGAGATAGTTTAGCCACTAGATGGAAACAGCTGGATTGCCAGATCACTGCTTAGAAGGAACTGCAGACTTTCCATGAGAGAAAAATAAACTTTCATGTGTCAAGCTAAAACTCATATTGCATGTGACTCTTTTTTTTTTTTTTTTCTTTTCTTTTTTTTTTTTAATATATGAAATTTATTTACAAATTGGTTTCCATACAACACCCAGTGCTCATCCCAACAGGTTCCCTCCTCAATACCCATCGCCCACCCTCCCCTCCCTCCCACCCCCCATCAACCCTCAGTTTGTTCTCAGTTTTTAACAGTCTCTTATGCTTTGGCTCTCTCCCACTCTGACCTCTTTTTTTTTTTTTCCTTCCCCTCCCCCATGGGTTCCTGTTAAGTTTCTCAGGATCCACATAAGAGTGAAACCATATGGTATCTGTCTTTCTCTGTATGGCTTATTTCACTTAGCATCACACTCTCCAGTTCCATCCACGTTGCTACAAAAGGCCATATTTCATTTTTTCTCATTGCCACGTAGTATTCCATTGTGTATATAAACCACAATTTCTTTATCCATTCATCAGTTGATGGACATTTAGGCTCTTTCCATAATTTGGCTATTGTTGAGAGTGCTGCTATGAACATTGGGGTACAAGTGCCCCTATGCATCAGTACTCCTGTATCCCTTGGATAAATTCCTAGCAGTGCTATTGCTGGGTCATAGGGTAGGTCTATTTTTAATTTTCTGAGGAACCTCCACACTGCTTTCCAGAGCAGCTGCACCAGTTTGCATTCCCACCAACAGTGCAAGAGGGTTCCCGTTTCTCCACATCCTCTCTAGCATCTATAGTCTCCTGATTTGTTCATTTTGGCCACTCTGACTGGCGTGAGGTGATACCTGAGTGTGGTTTTGATTTGTATTTCCCTGATAAGGAGCGACGCTGAACATCTTTTCATGTGCCTGTTGGCCATCCGGATGTCTTCTTTAGAGAAGTGTCTATTCATGTTTTCTGCCCATTTCTTCACTGGGTTATTTGTTTTTCGGGTGTGGAGTTTGGTGAGCTCTTTATAGATTTTGGATACTAGCCCTTTGTCCGATATGTCATTTGCGAATATCTTTTCCCATTCCGTTGGTTGCCTTTTAGTTTTGTTGGTTGTTTCCTTTGCTGTGCAGAAGCTTTTTATCTTCATAAGGTCCCAGTAATTCACTTTTGCTTTTAATTCCCTTGCCTTTGGGGATGTGTCGAGTAGGAGATTGCTACAGCTGAGGTCAGATAGGTCTTTTCCTGCTTTCTCCTCAAGGTTTTGATGGTTTCCTGTCTCACATTTAGGTCCTTTATCCATTTTGAATTTATTTTTGTGAATGGTGTGAGAAAGTGGTCTAGTTTCAACCTTCTGCATGTTGCTGTCCAGTTCTCCCAGCACCATTTGTTAAAGAGGCTGTCTTTTTTCCATTGGATATTCTTTCCTGCTTTGTCAAAGATGAGTTGGCCATACGTTTGTGGGTCTAGTTCTGGGGTTTCTATTCTATTCCATTGGTCTGTGTGTCTGTTTTTGTGCCAATACCATGCTGTCTTGATGATGACAGCTTTGTAGTAGAAGCTAAAGTCTGGGATTGTGATGCCTCCTGCTTTGGTCTTCTTCTTCAAAATTCCTTTGGCTATTCGGGGCCTTTTGTGGTTCCATATGAATTTTAGGATTGCTTGTTCTAGTTTCGAGAAGAATGCTGGTGCAATTTTGATTGGGATTGCATTGAATGTGTAGATAGCTTTGGGTAGTATTGACATTTTGACAATATTTATTTTTCCAATCCATGAGCAGGGAATGTCTTTCCATTTCTTTAAATCTTCTTCAATTTCCTTCATAAGCTTTCTATAGTTTTCAGCATACAGATCCTTTACATCTTTGGTTAGATTTATTCCTAGGTATTTTATGCTTCTTGGTGCAATTGTGGATGGGATCAGTTTCTTTACTTGTCTTTCTGTTGCTTCATTGTTAGTGTATAAGAATGCAACTGATTTCTGTACATTGATTTTGTATCCTGCAACTTTGCTGAATTCCTGTATCAGTTCTAGCAGACTTTTGGTGGAGTCTATCGGATTTTCCATGTATAATATCATGTCATCTGCAAAAAGCGAAATCTTGACTTCATCTTTGCCAATTTTGATGCCTTTGATTTCCTTTTGTTGTCTGATTGCTGATGCTAGAACTTCCAGCACTATGTTAAACAACAGCGGTGAGAGTGGGCATCCCTATCGTGTTCCTGATCTCAGGGAAAAAGCTCTCAGTTTTTCCCCGTTGAGGATGATGTTAGCTGTGGGCTTTTCATAAATGGCTTTTATGATCTTTAAGTATGTTCCTTCTATCCTGACTTTCTCAAGGGTTTTTATTAAGAAAGGGTGCTGGATTTTGTCAAAGGCCTCTTCTGCATCGATTGACAGGATCATACGGTTCTTCTCTTTTTTTTTGTTAATGTGATGTATCACGTTGATTGATTTGCGAATGTTGAACCAGCCCTGCATCCCAGGAATGAATCCCACTTGATCACGGTGAATAATTCTTTGTATATGCTGTTGAATTCGATTTGCTAGTATCTTATTGAGAATTTTTGCATCCATATTCATCAGGGATATTGGCCTGTAGTTCTCTTTTTTTACTGGGTCTCTGTCTGGTTTAGGAATCAAAGTAATACTGGCTTCATAGAATGAGTCTGGAAGTTTTCCTTCCCTTTCTATTTCTTGGAATAGCTTGAGAAGGATAGGTATTATCTCTGCTTTAAACGTCTGGTAGAACTCCCCTGGGAAGCCATTTGGTCCTGGACTCTTTTTGTTGGGAGATTTTTGATAACCGATTCAATTTCTTCGCTGGTTATGGGTCTGTTCAAGCTTTCTATTTCCTCCTGATTGAGTTTTGGAAGAGTGTGGGTGTTCAGGAATTTGTCCATTTCTTCCAGGTTGTCCAATTTGTTGGCATATAATTTTTCATAGTATTCCCTGATAATTGTTTGTATCTCTGAGGGATTGGTTGTAATAATTCCATTTTCATTCATGATTTTATCTATTTGGGTCATCTCCCTTTTGTTTTTGAGAAGCCTGGCTAGAGGTTTGTCAATTTTGTTTATTTTTTCAAAAAACCAACTCTTGGTTTCGTTGATCTGCTCTACAGTTTTTTTAGATTCTATATTGTTTATTTCTGCTCTGATCTTTATGATTTCTCTTCTTCTGCTGGGTTTAGGCTGCCTTTGCTGTTCTGCTTCTAGTTCCTTTAGGTGTGCTGTTAGATTTTGTACTTGGGATTTTTCTTGTTTCTTGAGATAGGCCTGGATTGCAATGTATTTTCCTCTCAGGACTGCCTTCGCTGCGTCCCAAAGCGTTTGGATTGTTGTATTTTCATTTTCGTTTGTTTCCATATATTTTTTAATTTCTTCTCTAATTGCCTGGTTGACCCACTCATTCGTTAGTAGGGTGTTCTTTAACCTCCATGCTTTTGGAGGTTTTCCAGACTTTTTCCTGTGGTTGATTTCAAGCTTCATAGCATTGTGGTCTGAAAGTCTGCATGGTATAATTTCAATTCTTGTAAACTTATGAAGGGCTGTTTTGTGACCCAGTATATGATCTATCTTGGAGAATGTTCCATGTGCACTCGAGAAGAAAGTATATTCTGTTGCTTTGGGATGCAGAGTTCTAAATATATCTGTCAAGTCCATCTGATCCAATGTCTCATTCAGGGCCCTTGTTTCTTTATTGACCGTGTGTCTAGATGATCTATCCATTTCTGTAAGTGGGTGTTAAAGTCCCCTGCAATTACCACATTCTTATCAATAAGGTTGCTTATGTTTATGAGTAATTGTTTTATATATTTGGGGGCTCCGGTATTCGGCGCATAGACATTTATAATTGTTAGCTCTTCCTGATGGATAGACCCTGTAACTATAATATAATGTCCTTCTTCATCTCTTGTTACAGCCTTTAATTTAAAGTCTAGTTTGTCTGATATAAGTATGGCTACTCCAGCTTTCTTTTGGCTTCCAGTAGCATGATAAATAGTTCTCCATCCCCTCACTCTCAATAAAGGTGTCCTCAGGTCTAAAATGAGTCTCTTGTAGACAGCAAATAGATGGGTCTTGTTTTTTTATCCATTCTGATACCCTATGTCTTTTGGTTGGCGCATTTAATCCATTTACATTCAGTGTTATTATAGAAAGATACGGGTTTAGAGTCATTGTGATGTCTGTATGTTTTATGCTTGTAGTGATGTCTCTGGTACTTTGTCTCACAGGGTCCCCCTTAGGATCTCTTGTAGGGCTGGTTTAGTGGTGACAAATTCCTTCAGTTTTTGTTTGTTTGGGAAGACCTTTCTCTCTCCTTCTATTCTAAATGACAGACTTGCTGGATAAAGGATTCTCGGCTGCATATTTTTTCTGTCTAGCACACTGAAAATCTCGTGCCAATTCTTTCTGGCCTCCCACGTTTCAAAAGAGAGATCAGTCACGAGTCTTATAGGTCTCCCTTTATATGTGAGGGCACGTTTAACCCTTGCTGCTTTCAGAATTTTCTCTTTATCCTTGTATTTTGCCAGTTTCACTATGATATGTCGTGCAGAAGATCGATTCAAGTTACGTCTGAAGGGAGTTCTCTGTGCCTCTTGGATTTCAATGCCTTTTTCCTTCCCCAGTTCAGGGAAGTTCTCAGCTATGATTTCTTCAAGTACCCCTTCAGCACCTTTCCCTCTCTCTTCCTCCTCTGGGATACCAATTATGCGTATATTATTTCTTTTCAGTGTATCACTTAGTTCTCTAATTTTCCCCTCATACTCCTGGATTTTTTTATCTCTCTTTTTCTCAGCTTCCTCTTTTTCCATAACTTTATCTTCTAGTTCACCTATTCTCTCCTCTGCCTCTTCCATCCGAGACATGGTGGTTTCCATTTTGTTTTGCATTTCATTTAAAGCGTTTTTCAGCTCCTCGTGACTGTTCCTTAGTCCCTTGATCTCTGTAGCAAGAGATTCTCTGCTGTCCTGTATACTGTTTTCAAGCCCAGCGATTAATTTTATGACTGTTATTCTAAATTCACTTTCTGTTATATTATTTAAATCCTTTTTGATCAGCTCATTAGCTATTGTTATTTCCTGGAGATTCTTCTGAGGGGAATTCTTCCGCTTGGTCATTTTGGATAGTGCCTGGTGTGGTGAGGACCTGCAGGGCACTTCCCCTGTGCTGTGGTGTATACCTGGAGTTGGTGGGCGGGGCCGCAGTCCAACCTGATGTCTGCCCCCAGCCCACCGCTGGGGCCACAGTCAGACTGGTGTGTGCCTTCTCTTCCCCTCTCCTAGGGGCAAGATTCACTGTGGGGTGGCGTGGCCCGTCTGGGCTACTTGCACACTGCCAGGCTTGTGGTGCTGGGGATCTGGCGTATTAGCTGGGGTGGGTGGGCAAGGTGCACGGCGGCAGGGGGGGCAGGCTTAGCTCGCTTCTCCTTAGGTGATCCACTTCAGGAGGGGCCCTGTGGCAGCGGGAGGGAGTCAGATCCGCTGCCGGAGGTTTGGCTCCGCCGAAGCACAGAGTTGGGTGTTTGCGCGGAGCGAGCAATTTCCCTGGCAGGAACCGGTTCCCTTTGGGATTTTGGCTGGGGGATGGGCGGGGGAGATGGCGCTGGCGAGCGACTTTGTTCCCCATCAGACTGAGCTCTGTCGTCCGGGGGCTCAGCAGCTCTCCCTCCCTTTGTCCTCCATCCTTCCCGCTTTCTGAGCAGAGCTGTTAACTTATGACCTCCCAGACGCTAAGTCGTGCTTGCTGTCAGAACACAGTCCGTCAGGCCCCTCCACTTTTGCAAGCCAGACTTGGGGGCTCTGCTTGGCCCGCGAGCCGCCCCCCCACCCCAGCTCCTTCCGGCCAGTCTGTGGAGCGCGCACCGCCTCACTGCCCTTCCTACCCTCTTCCGTGGGCCTCTCGTGTGCTCTTGGCTCCGGCAACTCCATTCTGCTAATCCTCTGGTGGTTTTCTGGGTTATTTAGGCAGGTGTGGGTGGAATCTAAGTGATCAGCAGGACGTGCGGTGAGCCCAGCGTCCTCCTACGCCGCCATCTTCCAAGAGAGCCGCATGTGACTCTTATACACAACTGCACACACACACACACATACACACACACGCACACACACGGTGCTCATTGAAAAAAAGATCACATACAAAAAAGAAAACTACGCTGGGAGGCAATCCACTGTGAGGAGAACTGCAGATATAACAAAATGAGAATTAGTGCCCTGAAAGTCTGAAATAATGGAACTATATGATAGAGACTATATTAAAAAGTACATTTTAAATATTTGAATTGCCATTTACAGAGATATAGGTACTATTGGAAAATTTTTTTAAACTATTTAAAGACAAAATCAACAGGCCTTAAAAAATTTTTTTTAAGTTTATTTTTGAGACAGAGAAAGACAGAGCATGAGTGAAGGAGGGTAGAGAGAGAGGGAGACCCAGAATCCAAAGCATCAACAGGCCTTTTAAAAAAGGAAAAGCTGGGGCGCCTGGGTGGCGCAGTCGGTTAAGCATCCGACTTCAGCCAGGTCACGATCTCGCAGTCCGTGAGTTCAAGCCCCGTGTCAGGCTCTGGGCTGATGGCTCAGAGCCTGGAGCCTGTTTCCAATTCTGTGTCTCCCTCTCTCTCTGCCCCTCCCCCGTTCATGCTGTTTCTCTCTGTCCCAAAAATAAATAAACGTTGAAAAAAAAATTTAAAAAAAAAAAAGGAAAAGCATTACATTTGAAATTGAAAAGTCAGTAGAAGACACACACATATATGTTTACTCATTTTATGATAAAGATGAAACTGAAATGTAGTAGGAAGTGAGGTTTCTTTTAAATAATTTAATTTTTTATCAATTGGATACCTATATGAGGAAACATTTTGATTTATACCTTGCATTATAAAAAATTCCAGATGTGTTATACATCTAAATATAAAAATAAAGTTTCTACATGACAACAGGAAATATTTTTAGGCAAAGATTTCTTAAGTAGAATAACCATAAAATAGTAACAATAAAAGACAGTTGGACTGTGTTAGAAGTAAGAAATTGTTTGTCAAAACATACCACTATGAAAGTGAAAAGGCAAGACATAGGATGTGAGAAGATATTTATAGTACATACATCTGATACAGGATTGCTATCCATAATATCAAAGGAACTCCCACAGATTAATAACAAAGACATAAACCCAATAGAAAAATGGGTGAAGGACTCAAAGAGGCATTTCAGAAAGAAAGCTTTCCAAAAGCCAGTTAGCACTGAAAAAGATATTCAGTATCATTGGTAACTAGGGAAATACAAATTAAAACTTCAGTAAGTTACCAATCCAATATCATCGAAATGAACAAAATGAAAAAATAAGTATTGGCAAAGATATCAAACAACTGGAACTTTCCTCTACTGCTATAGAAGTGTAAATTGATAGAACCACTTCAGAAAACTATTACATAGTAAACTGAAACTGAAAATATGCATATTCTCTGTAGTAGACAGAATAATGGATCCCTGAAGATGTCCATGTCCTAATCTCCAGAACCTATGTTAGATTACCTGGCAAAGAGGAATTAAGTTTGCAGATGGAATTAAGTTTGCAAATCACCTCATCTTAAAATAGAGAGATTAATGGGATGTTCCCAGTGTAATCACAAGAGTCCTTAAAGATTGAAGAAGGTATGAGAAGAGAGAATGGGTAAAACAAGAAGTATTCACATCAAAGTTACTGGGAGGAAGGCAGACACAAGCCAGGGAAAGCTGGTGGCCTCTAGAAGCTGGAAAAGGTAAGGAAACAGATTATCTCCTAGAACCTCCAGGAAGAAAGGCCGCCCTTCTAAAACCTTGACCTTAGCCCAGTGAGATTCATGTTGGACTTATGATCTACAGAACTGTACATTATTAAATTTTTGTTTTAGGCCACTATGTTTATGACAGTTTGTCACAACATCAAAAGAAAATTGATGTATCCTATAGCTCAGTAATTCTACTCCTAGATATATACCCAATGGGAATGCAGAGATACATATATTAAAAAAAAAAAAACCATGTACAAGACTGTTCATACAGCCTTATTCATAGTTACCTCAAATGAGAAACTACCCATATTTACATAAATGTACAATGGATCATGTGTAATATCTTAATACAATGGAATAGTAAACCACAATGAGAAAATTCGAATGCTACATACAATGGTATGATGGCTCTCACAAACATAAAGTTGAATAAAAGAAATCAAGAGTTAAGGTTGAAAATTCCATTTATATTAAGCATAAGACTAGCAAAACTATTCTATTGTGTTATAATCAGAATTGTGGTTGCCTTGGCAGGGGTCTAGTGACTGAAAAAAGGGTGCAAAGGGGTTTTACTGGGCGCTGGCAACACTCAATTTCTTGATCTGGGTGGTGGTCTCACAGTGTGTTTGGTTTGTGGAAATTGGGCTGACATTTATGATTTATGCATATTTTGCATATTTTTTATGTATTCTTTATTTCAATAACTAGTTTAACTTTAAAAAAGCAAGGGATTGGTTAGAAAACATCAGACACAACCAAGGTGAAAATTGAAAATTGAGAAATATATCTGAAGAAATTCTCTGGAATGCAAGTAGATGATAAAAAGATGGAAAATGTAGAAAGGAATGTAGGAATGAGAAAGATCAAATTTATCTATAATAGATGCTACATAAGGAGAGAGTAGAGAGAATAGGAGAGGAAACATTCAAAGAGATAATGCTAAAAATTTTCCAGGCCTAATAAAAGATATAAGTCCTCAGATTTGAAAAGCAGGATAAATAAAAATGAAAATAAATACATACCTTGATATATTGTAGTTAAGCCAAGAAATACCGTTATCAACAACAATACAGGATAAAAGCAGTGCAATAATAATTTCAAAGTTCAGAGGCAGAAACAGAGCAGTCAGTCTAGAATTTTTTTAAACCTAGGTGTATTAAATATAGTTTCCATAAGGCAAAATTCTCTTTTTAGTGTATGGTTCTATGAGATTTGACAAATGCATACAGTTATGCAATCTCTAATGTTATCAAGATATAGAATGGTTCCATCACACACACAAAAATTCCCTCATGCCCCATGCTGATCAACCCCTTCTCCCATTCAGTCCATGGCAACCACTGATCTATTTTCTGTCCCTGTAATTTTCATTTTCCAGAATATCATATAAATTGAATCATACAGAAGTTAGTGAGAAAAACTGATTTCACTCAATATCATTCATTTGAGATTTATCTAAGGTGTTGTGTGTATTGATTCGTTTTTTATTGCTGCGTAGTATTCCATTGAATACATGTACTATAGTTTATTTACCTATTCACCAAGTAGAAAGGCATTTGTGTTGTTTCCAGACAATAAAGTTTGTGAATAAAATTACTATACATATATGCATACAAAGTTTTGTGTAAATATGTTTCCGTTTTGGGGGTTAAGTACCTCCAAATGCATATTCAACTATATGAAGAAACTGATGGTTTTCTAATGTGTCTGTACTGTTTTGCATTCCTACTAGCAATATATGAGAATTTTGCTTTCTCTAGACCCTCACTAGAACTTTGTAGTATCCATTTTTTCTTCTAATATGTGTGTAGTGATATTTCATTGCCATTTTAATTTGTATCCTTTCATGTGCTCATTTATCATTTACCACTGGTATACACTTTGGTTAAGTGTTCAAATCTTTGCCCAATTTAGTTGGTTGTTGGTTTTCTCTTTTGGTTGTTTTAACTGTGTTTTGAAGAATAGAAGTTTTTAATTTAAATGAAGACTAATTTGTGATTTTTTAAATACATGATGCTCTTGATGTGATGTCATATCTAAGAAATATTTGTCTAATCTAAGATCACAAAGAATTTTTCCTTGGTTTTCTTTCTAAGAATTTTATACTTTACCTTTAGGTTTATATCCACTTTAAAAAAATTTTTTTTAAATGTTTATTTATCTTGAGACAGAGACAGAGCATGAACGCGGGAGGGTCAGAGAGAGAGGGAGACACAGAATCCGAAACAGGCTCCAGGCTCTGAGCTGTCAGCACAGAGCCCAATGCGGGGCTTGAACTCACAGACCACGAGGTAATGACCTGAGCCGAAGTCGGACGCTCAACCCACTGAGCCACTCAGGCGCCCCTAGATCCACTTTAAATTCATTGTTGTCAATGATACAAGGTATGGGTGGAGGGCTTTTGTTTTTTATTTTGTTTTCTTTCATGGGGATGTCCAATTATTCCATCAAAAATTGTTGAAAAGACCATCATTTTCTACTGAATTACCTTTGTGCCTTTGTTAAAATCTATTGTGTATATATGTATGGATCTTTTTCTGGACACTGTCTCTATACTATCAACCTATATGTCTACTTTTTCACCAATACCACGCTGTCTTAAATACTATAGCTTGACACTGAGTTCTGAAATCAGGTGGTATAAGTCTCCAACTTTGTTCTTTTTCTAATTTTTTGCCTATCCTAGTTTTTTTTTTTTTTGCCTTTACAAATAAATTTTAGATGCAATTTGTCAATTTCTACCAGAATGTCGGTTAAGATTATCTTAAATCCGGGATAGAAGGAACATACTTAAAGATCATAAAAGCCATTTATGAAAAGCCCACAGCTAACATCATCCTCAACGGGGAAAAACTGAGAGCTTTTTCCCTGAGATCAGGAACACGACAAGGATGCCCACTCTCACCGCTGTTGTTTAACATTGTGCTGGAAGTTCTAGCATCAGCAATCAGACAACAAAAGGAAATCAAAGGCATCAAAATTGGCAAAGATGAAGTCAAGCTTTCGCTTTTTGCAGATGACATGATATTATACATGGAAAATCCGATAGACTCCACCAAAAGTCTGCTAGAACTGATACAGGAATTCAGCAAAGTTGCAGGATACAAAATCAATGTACAGAAATCAGTTGCATTCTTATACACTAACAATGAAGCAACAGAAAGACAAGTAAAGAAACTGATCCCATTCACAATTGCACCAAGAAGCATAAAATACCTAGGAATAAATCTAACCAAAGATGTAAAGGATCTGTATGCTGAAAACTATAGAAAGCTTATGAAGGAAATTGAAGAAGATTTAAAGAAATGGAAAGACATTCCCTGCTCATGGATTGGAAAAATAAATATTGTCAAAATGTCAATACTACCCAAAGCTATCTACACATTCAATGCAATCCCAATCAAAATTGCACCAGCATTCTTCTTGAAACTAGAACAAGCAATCCTAAAATTCATATGGAACCACAAAAGGCCCCGAATAGCCAAAGGAATTTTGAAGAAGAAGACCAAAGCAGGAGGCATCACAATCCCAGACTTTAGCCTCTACTACAAAGCTGTCATCATCAAGACAGCATGGTATTGGCACAAAAACAGACACACAGACCAATGGAATAGAATAGAAACCCCAGAACTAGACCCACAAACGTATGGCCAACTCATCTTTGACAAAGCAGGAAAGAACATCCAATGGAAAAAAGACAGCCTCTTTAACAAATGGTGCTGGGAGAACTGGACAGCAACATGCAGAAGGTTGAAACTAGACCACTTTCTCACACCATTCACAAAAATAAATTCAAAATGGATAAAGGACCTAAATGTGAGACAGGAAACCATCAAAACCTTAGAGGAGAAAGCAGGAAAAGACCTCTCTGACCTCAGCCGTAGCAATCTCTTACTCGACACATCCCCAAAGGCAAGGGAATTAAAAGCAAAAGTGAATTACTGGGACCTTATGAAGATAAAAAGCTTCTGCACAGCAAAGGAAACAACCAACAAAACTAAAAGGCAACCAACGGAATGGGAAAAGATATTCGCAAATGACATATCGGACAAAGGGCTAGTATCCAAAATCTATAAAGAGCTCACCAAACTCCACACCCGAAAAACAAATAACCCAGTGAAGAAATGGGCAGAAAACATGAATAGACACTTCTCTAAAGAAGACATCCGGATGGCCAACAGGCACATGAAAAGATGTTCAGCGTCGCTCCTTATCAGGGAAATACAAATCAAAACCACACTCAGGTATCACCTCACGCCAGTCAGAGTGGCCAAAATGAACAAATCAGGAGACTATAGATGCTGGAGAGGATGTGGAGAAACGGGAACCCTCTTGCACTGTTGGTGGGAATGCAAACTGGTGCAGCCGCTCTGGAAAGCAGTGTGGAGGTTCCTCAGAAAATTAAAAATAGACCTACCCTATGACCCAGCAATAGCACTGCTAGGAATTTATCCAAGGGATACAGGAGTACTGATGCATAGGGGCACTTGTACCCCAATGTTCATAGCAGCACTCTCAACAATAGCCAAATTATGGAAAGAGCCTAAATGTCCATCAACTGATGAATGGATAAAGAAATTGTGGTTTATATACACAATGGAATATTACGTGGCAATGAGAAAAAATGAAATATGGCCTTTTGTAGCAACGTGGATGGAACTGGAGAGTGTGATGCTAAGTGAAATAAGCCATACAGAGAAAGACAGATACCATATGGTTTCACTCTTATGTGGATCCTGAGAAACTTAACAGGAACCCATGGGGGAAGGGAAGGAAAAAAAAAAGAGGTTAGAATGGGAGAGAGCCAAAGCATAAGAGACTGTTAAAAACTGAGAACAAACTGAGGGTTGATGGGGGGTGGGAGGGAGGGGAGGGTGGGTGATGGGTATTGAGGAGGGCACCTTTTGGGTGTTGTATGGGTGTTGTATGGAAACCAATTTGTCAATAAATTTCAGAAAAAAAAATAAAAAAATAAAAAAAAAAAAAAAAAAGAAAAACTTAATTATATAGAAGGAAGAGGGGAGAATTGCTAGAATGATCATTGAAGAGAGGGGTTAGGATCTGGTGCACAGGTGGAGGGGCTTAGCTTTAGATGGGAACGTGGATGCTTCACACACAGGTGAGAAGGCAAAGAGAAATCTTTGGATGGGAATTGTAGCAGGTGGCTAGATGTGGTGGTGGGATCTATAGAAGTAGAAATTCTCTTGTGGTTGCTTTAGTTTTCTCAATGATGTAGGAAGCAAGTTCAGACACAGAGACTACGGAAGTGGAGAAGAAGGAAGTGAAAAGGGGAAAAACAGGACAGAGAAAAGGAGAGAGACTCTTGGTGGTTTGAGAACAGAGAGGATGTGAAAATCACATATATCTTTGAGCCTCAGTTATATTGGAGATAAGAATTCATGAATTGCACAATAGTATATCAAAAGCCAATGTTCAAAAACTTACAGTTATCATCATCAAATCTACTGTCTGTATCTGCTTCTTGCTCTCAGGCTCTCAGTTTGGAGAAGATGAATCATGTAGCACTTTTTTCTTTAGATGCTACCTAGAAAAGTATGAACTCCATTTGATATCTGAATTTTTTAAATCTAAGGAAATTGGAACAAAAAATTGCAGAGAGAGGAAAAAAGATACATCGCCCATAATTCTACCACTTCTCTAGTGTTATGCTTTTATTTATGTCAATGTGTATTCCAATCTACTCCTAATTAGATATCACATATACATTACATATTGTTTCTTTAATATTATATATTAAACATTTTCTATAATGTTAATCTTCAAAGCCATTGTCTCACTGGTTGCATATTTTTCATGTGTACATTCATGTGAATGACTATATTTTATACAACAGTTCATTATTGGACACTTAAATTGCTTCAAATATGTTATTAAAATTTATTATTATGAATGTATTTGAGCATATTTAAGAATAATTGGTGAGTTTATAATAAAGGTACCTACCATTTAATCACTAATTATCTAGTACCAATTATAGAGCAGTGTGCTAATGATTTTTCATACCTCTCATTTGATTATCTTAATGGCAGAAAAGTGATTTTATGTTGAAATACTTTAGCATATGTAAAAGTTGGAAATTAATATAAACAAACATTCTTTAACTGCCTCATCATCTTTACTAGATCTTAATATTTAGCTATATTTGGTTTATAATTTTCCAAAGAAATAAAATATCACAAGTAGAGTTGAAAATTCTTATTCCATTGCCCTCCCTTCTTCACCGTAAGTCACTACTATCCAGAATTTAGTGTTTACATTTCTACTGATTTTCTAATGACTTCATTCATATAAATGTGTCAATAAAGAAAATTTAGTATTAAATTTGCTTGTGTTAAGCTTTATACATATGGCATAATTCTTCACATGTCATTTTTGAACTTCATTTTTTACTGAATTGTGTTGTATATTTATGTTGATACACAATACTCTCATTGATTCAAACAGCTGCATATTTTTCACTGTATATATAATCACAATTTATTTAACCATTATTTTGGTAGACATTTTTTTTTTAATTTTTTTTTCAACGTTTATTTATTTTTTTGGGACAGAGAGAGACAGAGCATGAACGGGGGAGGGGCAGAGAGAGAGGGAGACACAGAATCGGAAACAGGCTCCAGGCTCTGAGCCATCAGCCCAGAGCCTGACGCGGGGCTCGAACTCACAGACCGCGAGATCGTGATGGTAGACATTTAGGTTCTCCTAATAATTTACATTTGTGAGAAATGCTATATTAGCATCTTTTTACACTAAGTGTGGAATTGTCAAATTCTTTAGGATGTATATCTAGATGTGAAATTAGCTACAACGGTGTTTGGGAATACATATAGTTTAAAGTTTTTCCAGGATGTCTAGTGTGTGGCCTGGGTTGAGAACGGCTGCTCTAGATTTTATCCTTCTCAGGTACAGTTAAATTATTGCCTACCTTTTCGCGTTATAAGTGTACAACTAGATGCATAAAATTGTGGCCACTGAAGGTGCTGCCTCAGTGTTCTGGGGCTGACAAATCTTAAGAGCAGCTGTAGCTTTCTGTGTATATGGTCTCTCAGAAGAGAGATTCCAAAGCAGACTGGTCGGTCACTAGATGACACCTTTGCAATTCATCTGCCACCTCTGTTTGTGCTTTCACCTGTAGAAGGGAAGAATCAATACACAAGCCAAACAAGCTCAGCTAAGACAGGGATGGAAAATGATTCTTCTCTACCATTGAAAAGCAGTTGATGGAAGCTTCCTCAGCAGAATAACGGGAATGATTGGAAAGCCACTTAGGAACTCTGTGGAAGGTTGCTGTGATTGATTAGTGATGTCTGCCATGGGTTGAATATAAGGAAGTGGTCATATGGGTGCATAATTACCAACTCGCCCCCACGATTTGCCTACCAGCAATCAAGGAAAAGCAGCTCTCTGGAGATTGGCTCTGTTATAATAAAAGAGGAGATCTAAAGGTTGTCAATGGCTTAAAAGGAAAGTTTTGCCAAGTTTGTTTGTTTTTTTTTTTTTTGAAGTCTCATTTCTTTCTCTCTTTTCAAAAGTTTGGCCTAAATTTACCCCTGGGCCAACATATTCTTGCTGATAGGCAGGGTGAACTCTTGATCCTTCTCACCCAGGGAAGAATATAGGTTTTGGACAACAAATATAGGTGCTGGAGCCCAGATCTGCAAGTCACAGGCTGTGTGGCCCAGGAAATGCCATTGGTTTGCTCTGTGCCTCAATTCCTGATTGTAAAATAGGGACATTACCTATGTCACATGTTGTTCTGAGGGGGAATTATAGGTGTTTAGTATTTTCCTGAGCCAAATTACCAATGAATGGTAATGATTGACATATTATTATAATTATTGTAATTGTTATATTTTTTATTAAAAAGCAAAATAATGATCATGGTGGTGCAGTTTGAAGATAGGTCTGGTATAGAAAATTTAGCTATGGGTAGGTTTAAGGAGTCTGTCTCCAGTTACAATGAATGACTAGAAATTGGGCCCATACAATGGGATACCCCAGGATGGTTGGGGGAGAAAATCTGTGAAGGCAGCAGACACAAAGGTCAAGCAACAAGAATTCCTGTTAGACTTGTAATAGGACATAAACACAGGCTGAGTTCTGAGGCCAAATGAAGGAATACCCCCACCTCCAGAGGAAATGGAGGAAAACACAAAATGGATTAAATTACTCTGAGCATAATTATGTCAGCTATGAAGATGCATTTACATGTTGTACTGCTGTATGTCAGAACTCTGATACCTCCTAGGCCATGAGAAATAAATACAAACATTTCTGAGAAATTCTTCCTTCAACCCAATCAACATTCCAATGCAAACTAAGAAAAGAGGTCAGGGTGTGAATTCTAAAAGCAAAATATTCCCACTACAGTTTGGAGTCTAGCATATCTGCTTGGACCCTGAAAAGATTGACTTTCACTTCCTCTTTTATTAAATATACTCATTTAAGTATTGCACAATTTACTAGTACATATGAAGCATAATGAAAGATGCTTGTCATAAGTATATTTTAATTTTATTTCAATGACACAAAATGGCAAATAGTAATCAGAGCATTGACTTAGAAATCAGAACCAGAATGATATTTCCATGGAAAAGGATCATTAAAAAAAATCATAACAGTGGCTACAAATGTATAAATGAAGAAACTGAGGCTTACATGTAATTTTGGGGGATCAGGTTTATTGAGATATTTATAGACAATAAAATATTCCCTTTTTAAGAGTGTAGTGCAGTGAGTTTTGACAAATGTGCATAGTCCTGTAACGCAAACCATTACTATGTTAGACCCATTTCTATTACTGAGAAAAGTTTATTTGTGACTATTTGTAGTCAATTATCTCCCCTCACCTAGTAATCAGTGACCTGGTTTCTGATCTGTTTTTTGCCTTTTCAAAATATCATACAAATATAATCATAAAGTACGTAAGTTTTGTACCTTCTTTCTCTGGCATAGTGCTTTTTTGAGAGTCACCTATTTTTTTTCGCCTGTATTGTTGCTTTATTTTTTATTCCTAAATTATATTCTATTACATTAACGTACCACAAATTAGTTATCCATTTAGCAGTAGATGAGCATTTGAGTTGCTTCTATTGTTTATTATACATAAAGTTTCCATAAACATTTACATACAGATCTTTTGTGGATATAGGTTTTCAATTTTCTTGGTTAAAATATGAGGGGTGGGAATTCTGGGTCACATAGTAAGTGATGAATGCATTACTTTACTAGAAAGTGCCAAAGACCTTACCTTTCGCATTCCCATGAATAATGTGTATAAGGCTTCCAGATGTCCTATTCTCAATAGCACTTTTCAGTTTTAGCTATTCTTATGGGTATGTGGTGATATCTCAATATGATTTTAATTTTCATTTCCTCAGTAACTAATGATGTGTTTCTTTTCATGAGTTTGTCATCTATATGTCTTCTGTAGTAAAGCTTTTACCCAGTTTTTGCTTTCTTGTCTTACTGAATTTTGAGAGGTGCTTTATATAGTCTGGACATGAACCCATTATGAGATATATGTTGCTTATCTTTTTTATTTATGTCACCATATCTTTCAAAGAAGAGATGTTTTTAATTTTGATTAAGTTCAACTTATCATTTTCTTTCTGTTGTGGTCTGTGCTCTAAGTATATTATCTAAGAACTTTTTGCCTAATTCAAGCTCAAAAGGATTTTATCCTATGTCATCTTCTAGAAGTTTTTATACATTTAACACTGGCATTTAGATATAGACCATTTCAAGTTAATTTTGTACATAGTGCAGGAAAAGATCAAGGTTATTTCCTTATTTAGCATATAGATAGCCAATTGTTCCAGTACCCATTGCTGAAAAGATGATCTTTTGTCTGTTGAATTATCTTGGCACTTTGGTTGAAGATCAGTGACCATATATATATGTGGGTCTATTTCTGAACTCTTGATTCTATTCCCTTGATCTCTGTGTCTCTCTTTTATCTAATACCACACTGTCTTGATTATTATATCCTTATAGTAATCTTCAGATCAGGTTATTTGAATCCTCCAACTTTATTCTTTGTATTCAAAATTACCTATTTAGCTATTTTAGTTCCTTTGTTTTTCTATATAAATTTTAGAATTAACCTATAAATTTCTACAGAAAAAATCATGCTGAGATTTTGATTGGGATTGCTTTGAGTGAATAGATCAATTTGAAGAGAATTGATATCCTAACAATGTTGAATTTTCCAATCCATGAGCACAGGTATAGCTATCCATAGATAATTCCTCTTGATTTCACTAATCAACATTTTGTCATTTCCAGCATTTAAATCCTGTACATATTTAGTTAGTTTTGCCTCTAAGTATTTCATGTTTTTTAATGCTATTATAAATGGTACTGTTTTTGTAATTTTAGTTTCCGGTTATTCTTGCCAGTGTCTGATGAAACAATTGATTTTCATATATTGGCCATATATCCTGCAACCTTACTAAACTCACTTATAAGCAGATTCTTTAGGATTTCTTATGTAGACAATCATGTTGTCATTTATATAAATGTAAGTTTATGCCTTCCTTTCACATCTGCATGCCTTTTTACATTTTTTCATATTACTGCATTGGCTAGGATCCCCAACATAGTGTTGAAAATGAGTGGTGAATCAGATATTCTTCCCTTGTTCCTAATTTTAGGAGGAACACATTCATTTTCATCTTAGCTAACTAGTTTATTTCTAGATGCCCCTTATCAGGCTAAGGAAGTTTCCTCTTTCCTAATTTCTGAGAATTTTGTCATGAATACATGTGAAATTTTGTCAAATGCTTTTTCTCCATCTATCTAGATGATCATATGCTTTTTCTTTTTTATACTCTGTTAATGTAATAAATGACACGGATTAATTTTCAAGCACTGAACCAACTTTTCATACTTGAGGTAAACTTCAGTTGGTCATAATGTATTATCTTATTAAATACCGAATTCCATTTTCTAGTATTTTGTTAAATTTTTAAATATTTATGATGGGTATTGGTATATAATTTTTATTTTTTATAATGTCTTTGTCTAGTTTTGGTATCATGGTAATTCTGACCTCATTAACAAGTTGGAAAGTGTTCTCTTCTATTTTCTTGATGACTTTGTGTAAAATTGGTCATTTTTGCCAGGGAGACTGTAACCTGGTTTCTTTTTGTGGGAAGGTTTTCAAACTATGAATTCAAAGTTTAGTAGATATAGGGTTGGTTTGGTTATTTCTTCTTGAGCTTTTGTAGTTTGTGTCTTTCAAGAAATTTGTCCATTCCATCTAAATTATCAAATGTTTGGCATAAAGCTTTTCATAATATTCTATTATTCTTCCTTTAATGTTAGTTGTCTTTGTAGAAATGTCTCCTGTTTCATTCCTGATATTAATCATTTATGTCTTCTCTTTTTTATGATTAATCTTTCTAGAGATTTCCAATTTTATTTGTCTTTTCAAAGCACAAATTTTGATTTCATTGGTTTTCTCCATTGCATCTCTGTTTCACTTTTAGTGATTTCTGCTCTTCATTATTCTTTCCTCCTCTTTACTTTGTGTTTGACATGCTCTTCTTCATCTAGTTTCTTAAAGTAGAAAATTAGGTTATTGATTTTCGTCCTTCCTTTTTATCTAATACCAAAACATTCCCTTCAGACACTGCTTTAGCTTCATTCCACAAATGTTCACATGTTGTATTTTCATTTTCATTAAATTAAAAATATTTTCTAATTTCTCTTGTGATCTCTTCTTTGACCATGGTTTATTTACAAGAGTGATGTTTAATTTTCAACATTTTAAATGATTTTTGTGTGTCTTTGATTTCAATTTTAGTTCTAATGTAGTCAGATAATATTTTTTTTTACAATTTTAATCCTTTAAAAATTATTGAACCTTATTTTATAGTCTAGACTATGGTTTATCATAGTGAATGTTCCAAGTGGATTTGAAAATAATGTGTATTCTGCTGTTTTTGGGTGGAGAGTTCTCTAAATGTCAATGAGTCTTATTTGGTTACTAGTGTTTTTTTTTTTTAATTTTTAAATGTCTTTAGTGATTTTTTGTCCACTTGTAGCAATTATTGAGATAAGAGTGTTGATAGCCATAGCATAATTATGGATTGGGCTACTCTTTTTTTTTTTTTTTTTTTTTTTTTTTTTAGGTCTACTAGGTTTTGTTTTTATGTGTTTTGAAGCTCTCTTGTTGGGTACATCCACATTTAGGATTGTTATGTTCTCTTGGTGAACTGACCCCTTTATCATTATAAAACATCTCCTCTTTATCTGGGGAAGCAATGTTTATTTAAATTCTACTTTGTCTAATAATAATATAGCTACTCTAGCTTTCTTTGACTAGTGTTTTCATGCTGCATTCTTTTCCATCCTGTTATTGTCACCATCTTTTAGTCTATTTATTTATTTATTTATTTATTTACATTTATTTATTTTTGAGAGACAGAGAGAGGGCACAAGTGGGGGAGGGGTAGAGATAGAAGGAGACACAGAATCCGAAGCAGGCTCCAGGCTCCAAGCTGTCAGCACAGCAGGGCTGTACCTGGCTTGAACACACGAACTGCGAGATCATGACCTGAGCCGAAGTCGGACACTCAACTGACTGAGCCACCCAGGTGCCCCGAGTCTTTATATTTAAAGAGGATTTATTATAGATATCATTCAGTTGGGTCTTGCTTTGTTTAAACAAATCCCATAAGTCGCTGGCTTTAAACTGAATTGTTTAGACCATTTATATCTGATGAAATTACTACCACATGGGTTTAAGTCTACCATCTTGCTATTTGTTTAATATTTGTCCCCTCTGTTCTTTAATTTTTTTAATGTTTATTTATTTTTAAGAGAGAGAGAGAGAGAGAGAGAGAGCAAGCGAGCATGAGCAGGGGAGGAGTAGTGAGAGAGGGAGACGCAGAATCTGAAGCAGGCTCCAGGCTCTGAGCTGTCAGCACAGAGCCCGGTGCGGGGGCTGGAACCCATAAACTGTGAAGTTGGAAGCTTAACCAACTGAGCCATCCAGTCACCCCCTATCTGTTCTTTCTTGCCTTTTTTCCTATTTTCTTACTTTAGATATAGTGAGAATTTTTTATCATTTTATTTTATTTCTTCTGCCCTTTTGCTATATGCTTTTGCTTTACTTTTTGATAGTTTCCCTAAAATATTGTTTACAACACATATTTCAAATTTTCATAGTTTGTCTTCTATTCTCTAATAATATTATACCATGTTCCCTATAGTGGAGTAATCTTACAAGAGTATACTTCGGCTACTTTCCTCCTGTCCTTTTTGCTATTATTTTCATATCCTTTATTTTTGCATATATTATAAACTCATTGATACATTGTTGTTATTTTACTTTAAACAATTGTCTTTTAGCAGATTTATTGATGTATAATTTAAATACAATAAATTTTTTAAGTTCAGTTGATTTTTTGAGTTTTAGTAAACTTATATAATTGAGTGACTATCACCAAAATCCAATCTTAGAACAATTCCATTGACCCCAAAAGTTCTCTTATACCTGTTAGCAGTTAATTTCCACTGCCCACCCTACCCCATCCCCAGTTCTAGGAAACCACTGATTTGCTTTCTATACCTATAGCTTTCCTTTTCTTCATATTTAATTAAATTGATTCACACAATATGTAGTCTTGTATTTGTATCTGCCTTATTACAATTAACATTATGCTTCTGAGCTGCGTGAGCTGTATCCACATCATTGCATGTATCAGGAGTTTGTTTCTTTTTTAAACATATATTTATTTATTTTGAGGGAGAGAGAGAGAGATACAGCACTCACATATGGGTGAGAGGGTGAGAAAGAGAAAGAGGGAGAGAGAGAGAATCCCAAGCAGGCCCCATGCCAGCACAGAGCCTGATAGGGCTCGATCCCACCACTGTTGAGATCATGACCTGAGCCAAAACCAAGGGTCAGATGCTTAACTGACTGAGATACCCAGCCACTTCACTCTTTTTAATTGGGGAGTAATATTTCATCAAATGGATGTATCATTTTTAGTTTTAGTTTTTATCCCATCATCAATGATAGACATATGGATGGTTTCCAGTTTTGAGCTATTATGAGTAATATTGCTATATAAGACTGTGTAGACATATATTTCCCTTTCTCTTTGGTAGGCATTTAGAAGCAAAATTACTAGGTCATATGATAAGTGTGTGTTTAACTTTTAAGAAACTGCCAAGCTACTATCCAAAGTTGTACCATTTTTATTCCTATTAGCACTGAATGGGAGCTCCAGTTTCTCTATGTCCTTTTCAAGGCTTAGTAATTCCAATCTTTTTAATGTTGGCCATTCTAGTGGCTATATAGTGGTATCTCTTTGAGATTTTAGTTTGCATTTCTCTTATGATTGATTTTGAGCATCTTTCCATGTGTCTACTTGTTACTTATATCTCTTCATCTACCTTCTTTGATGAAGTGTCTCTTCAAGTCTTTGGTTTATTTTTAATTTGGCTATTTGTCTTTTAATTATGGAGTTGTAAGAGTTTTCTTTTTTTTTAAATAAATTTTGGGTACAAGACATTTTGGTGAATTTTACCTGCTGCCAATACCATCCAGTGCATTTACATGTTAAATATTCTATTTTGCATTTCTAGAAATTCCATTTGCTTCTTTTTGTATCTTCCATTTTTTCTACTTCCTAAATATACAAATTATGTTTATAATAGCTGTTTTAATATCCTTGTCTATTAACTACATCATTACTACCATTTATGTGTCTGTACTGGTTTTCTTTTCTTCTTCTTTTTTCTTTTTTCATAAGGCATATTTTCAGGCTTCTTTGCATTGATGGTGATTTTTGACTTGATGGCAGTCATATGAAATTTACATTGGTGCTCTTGTATATCTTTAAACAGTGTGGGACTATGTTCTTGTCACAGTTAAGTTACAAAAAATCAGTTGGAGCCTTTTGCAACTTGTTTTTAAGCTTTTCTTAAGGTAGGTCCAAGATATCTTTAGCTCCACTGCAAAAGCAATACTCTTCTGAGGTTTCTATTCAATGCCTTATGTTATTATGAGGGTCTTTCACTGTGGCTGGTGGAAACACTAACTATTCCCAGTATTGTGTGAACTGTGGGAATGATTCAGCCTATTCCTGTCAGGTGGTTCTTTCCTCAGCCTCCTGTATTTTTCTCTCACAAATACTCAGTGAAAGACTCAAAGGAACATCTCAATAGATTCTAGAATTCTCTTCTGTTCAGTACCCACCTCTTAGGTACACAGTGTTACAAGTCTAGACACAGTTGTCTTTCCAGTCTCTGTCTCCTCAACTTAGAATGCTGAGTTCGCATCCTTGGACTGCAGCCTAGAAATGATCTCTTGGAAGTAAGGTGGCATAATTGTACAACTTACCTCATTTGTTTCACATTTCAGGGAGCAGTCGTATACCTCCTATTTTCCAACGTTTGAAAATCATCTTTTTTATATATATTTGTGTCCACTTTTCTACATGCTTCAGGTAGAAAGGTGAACCTAGTTTTTGTTATTCCCTACAGCTAGAAGCAGAAGTCTCTATAGGAAGCTTTGGATCATAAGAATTACATGATCAGATGTATATTTCAATAATGTGGGGCTGCTGAGTTAAAGGTTGGCTATAGAAGGTGGGGGGTAGTAGAGGCAAGGAGTTAGGAGATGACTGCTAGGATCCAGATGAGAAGTGACAGTCATTTGTTGTAATGGTAGACATGAAACAAAATGATTGAATTCTGGACTTGAAGAAAAAATATAGGAATTGCTGATTACTTGGATGTTGTGTATGAAAAGAACGGGGAAATTAAGGATGACTCTAAGACTTTTGGCTTAATTAATTAGAAAAATGGAGAGGTCTTTGAAAACAACAGTTTCACTGTTGGGGAGAAATTCTGAAAGGGGTGTACTGAAGAAAGAATAAGAGAGGAATCAGACACAGTGAGGACAGACAGCTCTCTCAAGAAGTTCAATCAATTACATTCCATCTGTCAAGAGACCTACAATCTAGTTGGGCAGGGAGTATTATTCGTAAATAGATAATTACATTAGTGTAAGGAGTATAGAATAGAGATTTCTACAGCCACAAATCGAATGAAAAAATCTCTAATATAAGGAGGGTATTAATGGAGGAAAGTATAAAATGCTTCACAGAGGTGGAGAGGCTTGAGCTGCATGGCAAAAGACCAGGACAGTTTCACCAGAGGAGGTGGGCCAGGGCATTGCATAAAGTGTGAAGAACATGAGGTAACTTGACAGATGGAAAACACCTCAACACTTTCAGGAAATTATTTTTAATGTTTATTATTGAGAGACAGAGAGAGACAGAGCATGAGCATGGGAGGAGCTGAGAGACAGGGAGACACAGAATCTGAAGCAGGCTGCAGGCTCCAAGCTGTCAGCACAGAGCCCGACACGGGGCTCGAACTCACAAACCACAAGATCGTGACCTAAGCTGAAGTCGGACATTTAACCAACTGAGCCATCCAGGTGCCTCAACGCACTCAGGAAATTTTAATTCTCTATGGCTCAGCTTAAGGTGGGAAGAAGGATTTGTGAAAAAAAAAAGAAGCAAGAGACAAAGGCAGAGACAAGGTTGATTGACAAAGACCCTTCTTTACCATGTACATACTTTAGACTACTTTGTAAGTAATGGAAATGCCTCTAAGTATCGGGAATGTGACTGGAGGTGGTGAGCAGTGAAGTAAGTGGGTTGAAGGGCCTGGGTGAGAGGCCTTTATGGCCAGAACAAATCCAAGGAGATGGAACATTTGGAGTAGGATCTCACAGTGTTTGAAGTTGAGGAGTCAACAGGTCTTGGTCTTGGTGAACTGATGGATAGGGTGAATTAGAGGATTAAAAGGGGAAAGTTAAAGATGATGTTTAGGTTTTTGACTTGGCCATCTAGGTAGATTGTGATACCATTAGCTAAACTTGGGAAATAAAGTATTTTACAGAAATTCACACTCCTCACCCAAGACTGAGTAATCACTCATTAAGGTGGTAGTTCCAAGAGTGGGTTAGAAGGTCCTTAACCTCCTACTCTAGTGTTTTTCATCAACTCCACCCCTTATCCCCTAGCCATATTGAAAACTTAAAAGCTGTGGAAAAAAGAAAATATGATGCTGCCTATACAAAATAGCTTTGCTACAAATCCCCTAATTAACATGCCTTTTGTCAGTCCCTTTATCTACAAATATCCCTGGAATTGCAATTGACTCTGCATCAGGTCAGATTAGTCCAAAACATTAGACTTCTCTTCATACACACAAATGATAGTATTATACCAAATGATAGTGGTATTACCACTCATGGTAGTACTTCACATAGACTAGGCTTAGTACAGTGGGGAAGAAGAAATAATTCTGACCTTCTCAGAAGGGGTCTCCCTCACGTTCTAGGATCCATCTACAGAGCCCTTTCTTATGTTTCTCCAACTAGCCCACTCATACCAGGGCTTTTGCATGTGCCATTTTGTCTCTTGGAGTAGTGACCTATCCCACTCCATACCTTATTATTTAAAAAAAAATTAATGTTTATTTATTATTGAGAGACAGAGCATGAGCATGGGAGGGGCAGAGAGGGAAGTAGACACAGAATCTGAAGCAGGCTCCAGGCTCCAAACTGTCAGCACAGAGCCCAACGCGGGGCTCGAACTCACAAACTGAGAGATCATGACCTGAGCCAAAGTCGGACGCTTAACTGACTGAACCACCCAGGCACCCTTCTCCATACCTTATTATATCATAGCCAGATTCTTCTTGTCTTTTGAATCTCCTTCTATGGCCATTTTTCTGAGACCTTTTCAGCCTCAATTAGTCTTTATCATATCACCCTGTTGATTCTCTTCCCAACACTTTATAATTTTTATTCATATATTTATTCTCTTGCTTAATTGATTGTTTTACGTCTATTGCCCAAACAGGACTCCATGAGTAGCAATCATGTTTTACTTTGCCTTCACTATAATGTGACCTTCACCCAAAAAGTATACAATAAACACATGTGGAATCAATAAATAATAAATAAAAGGCAGATAATTAGGGCTACTATTTAAAAGCATTTCATTAATTGACCAATAGGAAAAGGTATTTATTTTGGGAAGGGGAGAATTTCCTGTTGTTTCTGAAATTATACCACATAGATAACAGCTTTCCCTAAGATTTGTCTTGTGTGATTTGGAGAAAATATAATTTCAAGATTGCATTGGTATATCATCCTGGGCAAGTAATGCCAATGACAATGATAAACAACCTCCAAATCTTAGTTGGGGGGCTTAGGTTATTCTATTAAAGACTGTATGGTCATTGCCTTCTATGTGTTGATTCAAAGATTCCAGTGTCTTCCTTTCTGTGGCTCCACCATCCTCTTAGGACACTGTGATTCTTCAGTGGATCCCCTCTATTTGTCTAGCCAACAGGCAAAGACAGAAGACCTGCCTGATTATAGGGGTTTCAAAGGCCATGTCCGGGAGTGATATGCATCACTTCTGCATAAGCTCCATTGGTCAAAATGAAGCATATGGCCCCAACTTAACTGTAAAGGAGGCTGGGAAATATAGTCTTCCCGTGTTCCAAGAAAGAACTGTATCTGTGAGCATCAAGCTAGCCTCTGCCAGAATAGGGGACTTCATTTGGTTGTTATCAAGATTAGAGAGTTAATATACATGAAACACTCAAAACAGTACCCAGCATATCAGGGGCATCAATGATGCCAGGTAAGTTGCAAGAGGAGTTTCTTTGAGTTGGCACTAATTACTGCTTGCTAAACAAGGGTGGTATTCTAAAGTTTCTTTCAGTCCCAACAGCTGGCTGGAGAGTTTTGTGAGCCCCAGTGCCCAAGGAAGCCAGCCAAGAATGCAGATGCCACCGCCAAGTCTGTGTGGCACATCTTCATGCTTTGTTTAATTTGGTTCCCTGGGTGGGATGAGTTTTATGAGCAGGTGTTCTGGTTAATTAGGTGATTAATACTCCTCAAATTGGAGAGCCATTTCCCCAGTGACAATTCTTGATCTGCTCAAATATGAGACAAATCTTCATTGCACAGTTTGGACAGACCCATGATTGCACTCACCTGTCTGCTAGGCTTCTCAGGTCAGCACTCTGGCACTGAGGAGTAGGAGCCTGACCTCACATCTGGCTGAGTCACTATCTTGATGCACCAGTTTGGAGAAATAAGAGCTCCCCAATTCATTTGCTGTTCTTTCAGACTAGGGCAAAGTCGATCTGGGGCACATTTATGGTTCCTTTCTGGGGATTCCAATCCATATAATCCCTGAAGATCAGAGTCATTGTCTCTGCACAGAGCCCTCTAGCTTCTAAAGCAAGGTGGCCAATCCACATCTAAGGGGAAATCAGGATCAAAGCTTTTACTCAAATTTTCTCTCAGACCAATAGAAATCTGCCCTAAATTCTCCTATATTCCACATTCCCAAATCCCTTTCCTCACACTCATATACCATTCTATTTCTGTCTCCTTGTCTTTGCTTTCCTTATGATGAAGACCCTTTTCCTCCCATTGAGATCATCAATTCTATATATCCTTCCAAAGCCAAATGGCATTCCTCAGCACTTCCAATCCAGCTTGAAGTGATTTCTCCCTTTTTAGAATTTTTGTAGCACTTACTATCTGACTCACATTAATTAGCATTTAATCATATACCATATCTTTTATCTTCTTTCATGTGTCTTAATCTTATCTTCCTAATTGGATTGTTGGCAGCTGTGGGCTGTGTCTTCTAGGCATATATAAAGTTCTCAGTAAATCGCTGTTAATTGCTAAATTAAGCTAGAATGCCTCTTATACTTCCAGAAAATGGGTCAAATACCAACTCGGCCACACAGCTGAAAATATGGCTACTAATTTTAGTTCCTCACATGCTCAAGCTTTACAACCACAGAGGGACTGAATCTCCAGTTCCAGTTGGAAAAAATTCAGGGAAGACCCAGATTGGCTTATCTCAGTCATGTGCTCACCCCTAGAAAATCACTGTCTTGATGAGGCGAGATCTGTAAGAACAAGAAAGTTCTAAATTATAATCACATGTTGGAGTGGAAGATCTAGTAAGAGTTGTCCACTACAGAGGGATCTGAATTTTGGAAGGTTCTATTCTACCTTCTTCTCCATGATAAGTTATTTATTTTAAAATTATGTATTCATTCATCAAACATTTACCTAATCAGAGTAGATCCTGCCCTTTGGAGAAGGTCAATAGTTTAACTGGCAGTAAACTTTTACTATTCTTTCTTTCTCAAGGGCGAGAGAAAGAATCATTTGCATTGAAAAAAAAAAAAATAACCTTCCGGGTCCAGCTGATAGTACCTTTCCTTAATCCTGTGCTCCAGAAGTGACCTGAAATTCACATATGTGAGTTCTTCCCTCTCCCAGGAAGATTTAATAGGAATCACAGTCTTAATCTCAAATTAGAGTTTTCACCCTCTTTCCCTCCCCCTCCCCATTCACATACTCCTCAGAGAGCTGCCTTGATGGCTCAGTGAGGTAGTGTTTCAGTTTCAGGGCCTCAGATAGGAAACAGACAACACAACCTGAAAGAGTCATTTGAAGAAGGGTTAGTAAAGGGACTATTTAGAAAAGTGAGGCAGGGTTAAGGAATCAATAAGAGATGAGGAGTCCCTAAGGTTTAGGAATAGTGGGAAGCCATTCCTATTCCTACCCTCTAAAGAGAAAAGGGGATGGGAATGGCAGCTGGAGGCCAGGGCTGGAGAACATGAACTATGACCTTCAGTAAAGGAAGGCAGCCGCTGCCAAACTGCTGTCCTTATGGAGGAAGCCCTGGTTTTTCCTCCAGATCTCTGGGCTAGTTCCCTACATTGGCAGACCCAAGAGAATACGGGTGATACAGTCCATAGAGGTCAGCCTTCTGGTGAAGATAATAGGGTGTCAGTGGGCAGAGCGATCTGGAAAATTCACTGGAGAATGACTAGCACAAATGCTAAGTTTCAATGAGATAGGAGCAAACATATCAGAATGGAGGTGTGGGGCAGGGAATGTGTATAGTTAAAAAAAAAACCCACTCAGAGATTCTAGAAGAATATAGTCTCATCATCCTCCCCCAAAAGGTCGAGTAACACTGATCAAAATAAGTAAAACTGCAGCGAAATAATGTCAAATAAGCTAGTTGATTGGGTGGATCATTCAAATATTTGTTAATTAGTCCTTCGTCAACCATCACAGAGGTATTTGTACCTCTAGGCATCAAGTATGCAAAAATGAATTAGATACTTCTGTATGTTTGAGATTTTTTATAATAAATGTTGCCTTAATGGATTACACAGGTTCACTGACTTTGAGAATCCAACAGATTGGACCAGCAAGGTTTCCTGGAGGAGTGGACAGCTCAGCTGGCTCTGGGCTAGTCAGATAGGAAAGAGCCAGGAAGAATGCTCTGGAGGGATGCTGAGAGATGGCAGAGTGGGGGGAGATGAGGTATAGAGGTATAAATCAAAGTTCAGGATTGCATTGTCAGGTGTGCATTTTAGAAAAAACCCTTGAGTATCACGGCTAAGGCTGAATTGGTGGAGGAAACCAGACAGAGACTTGGTGGGGTGGGGGGAGCGGTATGAGCATTGGCCATGCATGAAGCCAGGATCTGAACAATAGCAGGAGATCCAAAGATAAAGAGGGACAGATCAAGTGATAATCATGAGGAAGAATTAATGGGACTCAGGAACTGAAAGGCTGCGGTGTGAAGCAGAGGCAAGATGCTTCGGTGCTGTTTGGCTTCTCGTCATCCCCCTGTTTTTTCACCTAACAGCTTCCCAGTTTTTCTTCGAGAGCACAGCTGCTTACCTGCCCAACTGAGTATAGTTTCCATGGAACCGTTATCCACACATTCTTGTCTTCTTTGACTAAGAGGACGATTACATGACCTAAGCCAGGCCAGTCTTTCCCTCTTGGGAATTTGGATACCTTGGGTTTGGGCTTGATCCTAGATCCAGCCTTGATTTGTGTCTTTTTTAAAGCTTCCTGCTTCAGTTTCTTCCTCCTTAATTTTGTATGCTACCCAAAGACTTTCTTTAAAAGTATTACTTTTTTACTTCAATCAGTTAGTTTCTATTGTTGCAACCAGAAAACCTCAACTAATTATAGTGGCCATGTAAATGGTGGTGCCTTTTCCTGAGAGACAGAAAAGAGGTAGAGGAGAAAATTTGAGGTGGGTTTCTTGGTGGGCAGTTTGCTTTTGAGAAGCCTCTAGAAAACCAAAGGGAAGAATCCAAAAGTTTGCCCCAGAGGCTTATGTGGAATCTGAAAATCACACCACAGAGTGTAAAAGCCATCTCTGGCAGTTAAACATAAAAAGTCCTACCCAACAAACTGACCTCCGAAGGACTTACTCATCTTACTCATGCTCCTCTGGGAAGAGTAATGCTTCCATGTAGAGGCTGACATATTCTAAAGATGCCTCGGAATTAGTGGGGGAAAGTGGATAGAGCCTAATTCTAGGCACTGGGAGCCCTGGGTCTTGGCTCTGGTTCTTTCACTAATTAGCTTGATAAACTTGTACCAGTGCCCTTCCCTCTCTGAGACTCAGTTTGTGTGTTATTGAATACAGGGGCTGATTGATATTGGGTGGTCTCCAAAATATTCAAAAGAATTTTAAGTTTACATGTAAACTGGGAAACTGGGTTCAAAAAACCTTAAACCAGTTTCCTTACTACAAGACTTCTCAGGGTCATAAATATGCTCATCGGAGATGCAGATCTCCAAGAGAGGTGAAAGTGAGCATTTCTCACCCTGTTTTTGCCCAAGATCACCCCCCACCAACATTCTTGAAGAAACATGTAGTAGTAGTCGTCAGAACACACATGCAGAGATTTTGGATTAGGTGGTAGCTAAGATTGTTCCACTTACACTCCCTGATTCTGTATGGCTGGTGTCCTGTGTACCTCCTGTTTTCCCCACTTGTCCCTTCCTCCGGGATGATGGACTCCCAGGCTCTGTTCTAAAGTGTTCTCCCAAGGAAAAGCAAGCACGCTTGAATGCCTATGAAGTCACTTAAAGATCTAGTCAGACTCATGAAATCCCCCATCAGCTTAAATGGAAAACACAGTCCCTGCCCCCCCCCCTTCACCCCCGCCCATTGTACTGTGCTCAAAGCTCAGACCCAGGCCCAGCCTAAAGGGATTGCAAAACATGCTCTAGCGTGGACTTGGGAAAACAAAGAAAACTCTACTCTTTTCTCCTCCAGACAGTCTGAGACGCTTTTGTGCCCTTGGGCTTTTGCCCAGTTCTCTCATCTGCCTCAGTCCTGGTACTAAATTGGTTCAAGGTTTGGAGGAAAGTTTCAGAGGAAAGGATGTTTAGAGTTCTTAGAAGCTGAAGTCACTCTATGGACCAGAGCATAGACCACCTATGGCCACCAGAGGGCGATGACAACAGCTTCGTGTAGAAAGCTGCTCCCAAGAATAACAGCAGTAAATTACACCTAATGTGTTTATGAATGATGGAGGGGCTGAAGTGTGTGCGACTATACATGTATGTGCAGTTGGATGCCTGCAGCTATGATTCTGAAAACATGCTAAATAGAATAAAATAAAAGCTGCACCTCTACTATATATTCACAGGATATGGCCAAGTCGTTGAAAATTTCCTTGAAGGAAAATGAGGTAGAAGGAATTAGAATAGCATTCATAATTGTAATTGTGGTATGCGTGATTGTGTGTGGTGTGAGAGTATGCATATACACGTGTGTATTTGAGTGTGAATGTGTAGATGGATGTGTGTGTGTGAGCCTGAGTGTAAGCATGCGTGTGCACACGTGCACATGCATGTTCAGGGCTCATTTAGACTTTGCCAGTATGAGCAGACTTCAAGGAAATCTGGGCAATGTTTCCTACAGTTCCTGCCCTCTCCCTCCAAACAAACAAACAAAATCATTCCTACAAGTATTTATGGAGCCTCTAACACACGCGCCCCTCCCCACCAGCATCTGGAAAAGCTCAGACCTGGCCAATTTAGAGCGCTATGGAAGAATGAAGGCTCTGGGGGCTGAAGGGATGCCTCACATGCGAATGACTGTTTTGCAAAAAACACTTTCTCTTCTTTGATGCTCAAAACATCCCAGTGAGGTGTGCCCAGACAGAGCTGTGGCCCCTTGCTTTGAGGAAACCAAGGCTCAGAGGTGATGTGATTGTCCCAGAGTCATCCAGTCAGGAAGCAGAAGCTGACTATGAACAGGCATTGTCAATCCAGGGGTCCAAGTCCCTGCCATCACTACTTTGAGCAGCACAGCTGGCACTGGGTCTAGGCAGAGCAGGACATGTCTCCGAGTAGGGGTTGACAGCAGCGACCTAAACAACACGGACAACCATTTTATGTGACACATGTGACTGTGAAGTGTGTTAGTATCAATACAATAGGTCCTTTAGGAAGAACTTGGGGATCTTTGCCAAGATGAGGTAGGATCTTTGCCAAGGTGAGGTAGGATCTTTGAGGATATTTGTAGATGAGGTAAGGACGAAGCTCCTATCGGCTGTGATGTAAAATATGAGTGAATGTGAGTGCTGCGGTTTGGAGTACCTAGCAGCTGTGTGGCCTTGGGCAAGTCACTTGACTTCTCTGAGCTTTATTTCATCTATAAAACACGGTACTCAGATGCCCCCTTGCGGGACGCTGTTGGAATGGAAGGAAGGACTAGGAGCAGAGTGCCTAGCTCAGTGCCAGAATAAAGAAAAAGTGCCACCAGCGAGAACAATCCTTAGCTCCTTAAAAGTTAATGGATCTCAATTCTGGGGCCCTCCTGGCGAAGCCCCTTTCCTTCCCTCATCTCCTGCCTCCTCCCCTCCACGCTCTCAGTTGCTCCAGCAAAGTTCCCAACTTAGTCGACATGACGCGCGGCTCAGCCAATGGGAGGCGGAGCTGGCGGTTTTGGGGGGGGCGGGAGGGGTGGGCCCCGCGTCTCCGGTGTCTGCCCTGCTCAGTGAATGGAGAGAGCGAGCGGCGGCCAGCTCACCCGGCTGCCCCGTGCCCCAGCCGCCGCCGCCGCGCTCCCGAGCTCAGACTCAAGCCGGACCTCCCCAGGCGCCGTGCCCCAGTGCGCTCGTCCTCAGGTCCCCGACCCGGCCCACGCACTGGGCTGCGGGCCACCGGGGCCAGGAGGCGCTCGGCACCTGGGCACTCCGAGCGATGCGCAGCGGGGCAGCGCCGGCCCCGCGGATGGAGCTGCTGCTGCCGCCGCCGCCGCCGCCGCCGCCCGGCGCGCCCCGCTCCGCCCGCGCCCCGTGCGCCTGAGCGCCGAGCTCGCTCCTCCTCCGCGCCAACTCCGCCGCCGGCTCCCCAGGCCGCTCGGGCTCCGCGCGCGCTTCCCCAGGCTCCACGCGTCTTGCCCCGCCGAGGCAGCCTCCTCCAGGCGCGGGCCCCTGCACACCATGGCCACCGGGCGGACAGGGGCCGGCGCCGCCGTGCGCGCCCGCCTGGCGCTGGCCTTTGCGCTGGCGAGCGTCCTGAGCGGGCCCCCAGCCGCCGCCTGCCCCACCAAGTGTACCTGCTCCGCCGCCAGCGTGGACTGCCACGGGCTGGGCCTCCGGGCGGTTCCCCGGGGCATACCCCGCAACGCCGAGCGCCTGTGAGTACCTCCGCCCCGCCCAACCCGGGCCACCCACCTGGGTCCATAGTGGGGCTCCAGGCACCAGATCTTTCCTTTCCCTTTGGCCGCACTGGATGCAGTCTCTGCTGTCACCCTCTCCTGGGTCGGATCTTTCCGTCTCTGAGTTGGGGTCTCTGGCGTTGGGCGCGTCTAGAGAGAGGTCTCGAAGCCCATCGGGATGGGCAAAGAGCAGTGCTTCTCTAGGAGTGAAGGCTCCAGACGTAGGGCCCGGTGACAGCTTCCAGCAGAACGCTGGCAGGAAGCGAAGGAGAGTAGACAACACTGCAGCCAGCGAGGTCTTAGGGTGAGAGCATGGGGTCTGCGCTCATGAAAGAAGGGAGGCGAAGGAGAAAGCTGAAGGGTGATGGGGCGTCAGGGCACGGAGAGGGGAGAGGGCCGAGACTGTGACCAGCTTGGAGATCAGAATGGGCCACTTTCCGGCTGCCCTTGCGAGCGAAGTTGGGTGTGTGTGTGAAGGTCTAACTTCTGAGGAACCAAACGAATTCAGAGTGGGTGCTTGCAAAACCCGCCCTGCCTGGAGTGCAGTCTCAGAGATGCCAAGTTGCAGCCCGGGTGAATTTTTTATGGCTCGGTTATAAATGCCTCCCCAAACGGGCCGGAGAATGGAAATGCTGACAGCCCTTTAAATGAGACCGAGCGCTATAATCTTACAAACCGCACTCAGCCTCGGATCCAGGGTTTGGCAGCGAGAGGAGAGGCGTTTGGAGAGTGGGGTGGATTGACCCTCGTTTTAACCCCAATTGTGCAACCAAATATTTACTTTTCATATGTCAACGTTTTGGAAACATTTATCATTTTGATCCTCGGACCAAACTCAAAACTTGGACTCCGAGGGTGGGCTCTTCCCAGCCCGCAGTTGGGGAGTACGGAAGGAGGGAGAAATGGTGGAGGGGGTTGGAACCGGCCTGGGAACACAGCCCAGAAGTGGGTGAGGGTTTGCTCCAGTGTAATAGACTTCTCCACGTCTTGCTCTCCTTGTGTCTCCCTTCCCCACGTGTCTTAGGGGTAGGTGCATGGGTATTCCGTTCTGCCTTCTTGACTTTAGGCTGGCAGAGAGAGAGTGGCATGAGACTAAGTGGATTGTCCTGGAGTGTGTTATTCCTGTTGATCACGTCCTGTCACCCCACTCTCTTCCTCAAACTCTATGTGTCCCTGGGCAGAATCTCAAAGGTACTACCTACCTTTTCCCTGGAGCTTTCCTGTGGCTCAAAACATCTTTTTTTCAAGTGCATTGATTATTCTGTGTGGTCATGAAATTCTAGAGGGTTGGAGCTGAACCTTCGTTAACACATGTAGAAAAGGTTCAGAAATGTGAAACAACTTGCCCAAGGTAATACAAGTTAATGGCAATAAAGGGGCCACAATCTAGGTTTCCACAGCTTAATTCAGACATTATAGTTTACCATACCAGTTACAATTTTGTTTTAGTGGTATTTTGGAGTAGCTAACACTGTGCTAGCCATCTTTGGAACAAGGGTCAGTGTGGGCCAAAGTCTGTAAACAGTCTTGGGAGGGTTCTGGCTGGGCTTGGGTCTTCGAATAGGGTGCTCTTGCTACTGTTTCAGGTATACCCTGCAAACATTCAGTTTGCTTTGCCATTAGCTCTCCTGTTGGGAGTTTTGAGACTCCCTCTCCTCCATTGTAAAAAAACATGGTGCATAATTGGGAAGCCAGGGGGAGTGAGCCCTTCTCCTGCTGTCATGGAGGAAGTCTTCAAAAGCTGCAAGCACAGCACAGCAGCCAATATGCCACCCACCTACCTTCCCCAAGAGACCCAGGCAGCTTGGGGCTGTCCATCTGCTCTACAACTGGAGAAACTGGGTGGAGACTGAGTCCTGGGCGTTCACATGGGGCCCTGCTGCAGTCACAGTCATTTGCAGACCTTGGCAGAGTGGGCTGTACTTTGGAATAGTCTCCGGTCACTGTTGCCTCTTCGGCTGGGGTGCATTGGGTGACGCGGCTACCCGGTCTAGCTCCTCATTCTGTTCTCCTTCCTCCCTGGGAGAGGGGGCAGCCTTTAGAAGAAAGCTGGGCAAGGAGTGCTGCGGGGCTAGGAGCAGCCGACCAACAGTCCTTCACCACCTCTCACCCTCTTCTGGTCAGCCCAGCTGTAACATTTGAATTCTGCAAACTCTCGGGTCCAGTGTGTGTGGGGGGGGCGGTGGGTGGGGGGGTGGGTGATGTTTGGCATTTCAAAGCTATGGAAAGGATTTCTTTAGGGAGGAATTTCTCATTCATCCCTCTCTTCATTCATTCAACAAACATTACTTGAACCCCTACTGCATTCCAGTAACTGTATATAAAATCATTGCATATACAGAAGAAAACTGGCAATTCAGCTTAAGGAATGTAAGCAAAGGACCGAGCAAAGGGAACTTCCTTTAGTGAGTCTTCTAAACTTTCCAGGACTCATTTCTTCATGGGGCATATGTTTTGTCAGCATCAGCATCATATGCTCGGGACCTTCCTAAAATCCAGTTTTCTGATCTCAAATGTTTCTGTTCTGTTTTATAACAAAGAAGAAGCATTTCTGCCTTCTGCATTCCTGCTACTTTACCTCCCAGAGAGGCTTTCCTGAGGAGTGTGTGTGGTTGGTTTTCTGGGGGTTTTTGAGTTCTGAGGCCTCATTTGCTCATGCTACCCCTTAAGGAAAATCTGCCGGGGGATAATGTGGTCACCATTTGGACTTTGCTTCAGGCCTGAAATGGGGTCTGTTATATTGTTCATAATTAAGCTGGTATCAGAGTTGGGGGGGGTCTGTGGTCCAGTTTCTTCTCCATAATGTCAGCACATTGCACAGAAAGAGAAACTCTATGTCGTTTATAAACTACCGACAATCTTTTTCCCTCAATAAGGAGGTGACACCCACAAGAAAGCTAAATAAACGCAGGGGAGAATTCAGTGTAATTTATTATCCGTGCAGCAAAGATAGAGGACAAGAGGAGAGGAAGTGAATGGTGGTGCCTGAAACAAAACATTTACCATGGAGCACAGAGTAAACAGATGTCGCATTTACCCCTCTGAGTACAAAAGGAGCCCACAGATGTAATTCTTCTCCAACCACAATCTCAGCCTGGAAGAAGAGGAGACAGATGAAAATGAACTCTCACGAGGGGCCCCTTCTCTCTGTGCTGCCTAAAGGCAGGCAGAGGCCTACTTCTCACCCACGGCGAGGTGGTGGCCCCAACAGCAGAGTGGGGCAAGAGTGGACATCTTTGGTTTTTCACTTGGCTCCGGAACATGCTGGAGACTGCTGTATTTAAATAAACATTTCCTGTTTGCGAAGGAAAACGGGCGAAAGGCTGAAACGTGAGAATGTGGTAACTTAATTTTCTCCATCACTCCAGATGATGGCAAGCTTCGCCGGTGGTTGCATCCAATAAAAACCAACACCGTGTCACAGGCTTTCCCTCACTTGACCACAGAGGTCTCCAGGTCAAGTGGGAGGCTTTCCAAGATGCTCTGTGGCCAGGCCCTGCATCCTGGTATTCCTAACCTCAGGGCCAGCCCAGAGGACTAGGGGCAGTTTGGTGAATCCTGGGGCCTCTCTGAGCACAGTGGTCTCCTGGTGAACCTGTGGGTTGGACACGAGCAGTTAAGTGCACCTGCCTCCAGTGTACTGTGCAGCTGAACAGATTGCTTTACCTTTTGGGGCTTATTTTTCTGAAAGCAGAATTCTCGTGTAGTCCTAATAGTTTTCCTTGTATGGGCCTCTTCCCCTGTGCCTAGAACAGTGCCTGGCACATAGTAGTTTTTCAACCAGTATGTGTTGACTAAATGAATACATCTCAAAAATTTACAAGTTTTTCTTTAGTTCTTGCACGTGAAAGATGGGCAATTAGAGCTTTGCATTTTTTATGTATGGCCAAGGGCAACTTACTAGTAACCTATTACATGAGTTATTAAGGGTTCCTGAAATTTAGCTTTCATGAACTAAAATTATTGCCTTACTAGAGTTAGCAAGGACTCCTAATGAGTGACACAACTCTGGAGTCTGGTTGCCAGGCATTGCTTAGCAACCTTGCAAAACTCCTACTGTGCACATGCCCCTGAGAAGAGCTAGAAATCCCGAACACTTAAACTGTAGGCCTTTCTAATCAGGAACTCATCAGCATCATCCTGCGCTCTCTGTGGTTTTTGATTGCTGCTCTTCTTGTATTAATTGACGTATTTGTAGGATCATTATTAAGTTTTGCTTTTGCGGATCATCTGGGTCTTGTATATTTCTGCATTTTTTTGCATTTTAACAGTTATTTTGTTTCTCTCCGGTTCTGTTTGTTGTCACTGAGTTCGTCCTCCCCTGGAAAGTGAGAATGGTAGATCTGAGAGCCATGGAGTCTTTTCCACCGACTAAGTGGACTACATGGGCCGTGGCAAGGTTTCAGAACCCTGTGCCTATTAGTTCAGGGTGTCGGCTCTGGAGGCAGAAGGCTCTGGTTTGAATTCTGGCTCTGTTACATCTTTGCTGTTGCACCCTGGGTGGGTTACTCCACTTCTCTGGGCTGCAGTCTGTTTACTCCCTTTGTACTGTATTTCCACAGCTGTACTACAGGGATGACGATCACTGTGGCCCCCTGTGTGCGTGTTGTGAATGTGGCCCGAGACGTCACATCATACACTCAGCACAGTGCTTGGCACTTCGATTCTCCAGCTACCTCTCCTTACTTGGAAAGTATGCATAGTAAATGTTCCTCTTGGGGAATCAAATGAAATAATGAACAGGAAGTGCTTAACACAGTACCTAGCACTTAGGCCTCCATCAGCCATTAATGGTAGTGACCATGGCCATTATTTCTATGGCTTCATCTCAGGCCCCATCCAGCTGGAAAGCTTGAGATGCCCACTCTAAATGTACCCCATGGAGGCAAGGTCTTCGCCAGCACGTAGGCTGTGCCCAGCACGCTCGTGCCTGGTCCCCCTCCCCCTTCCTCTCCAGTTAAGCCCAGGTTGGCCTCCGTTCTATAAAAAGGGGATTACAGTTGAAGTGGTTTATATCTTTTCCATGGGCGTGCTGCTTTGTGGTATATTTAAATAAGGAATGCATTTTATTTATTTATTTTGGGGGGTTAGATTTTCATGGGGAATTTTTGGCCCTGACTTTTTTTTTTCAGTGCTCATTCCTTCTGTCTTTCCCTAAATACTTTTTACTGACTTCCCATGTCTGCCTCTGTTACTGCTTTTACTTGAAACAGCTGTATTTACTAGTATGCTCCACCCTCATTATGTAAGGTGGTGTTAACCCTTTTTAGAACTGTTGAAAAGGAAACAAAACAAAACAAGTCATGGGAGGCTTTTCCAGAAAGCTGTTGTGGACCATCACTAATTCCAGATAGGATAGATGCAAAGGGTGCCCTGCTATGGTGCATGGTGTTGAGTTTTCAAAGCTCTTCATTATTTGTCATTCTCCAGCCTTAAATTTAAATCAGTCTTGCCCAGGTAGGAAGAGCTCACAGTGGGAATCTTCTGCTTCTCTGTTCTGCAGACCTGGATTATGTTTTGTAAGTAGTGCTATTGCTGGTCTGCCAAAGGCTGTACTTTCTTCCCACTCACTGTGGTCTTCATAGTTCTGTTGCCAGCACTATATTTGATACGCCATTCTCTGGGAAAAATTCCTCAAGAGTGTGTGATTAAAAGTCCTCAATAGTGAGGGGAGAGGGAGGTGAGAAAAGTAAGGATCTTTAGGTAAAGGTATAGACTTTAGAGCCAGATAGGGTCCGCTCCTGGTTTCTCCATTTACCAGCTGGGTGACCTCAGTTTTCTCATTTGTAGAATGGGAATAATAAAAATACCGCCCCGCCCCCCGCCTTCATAGGGTGCTATGAGTACTGAATTTACTCGCATGGACTGCCTAGATCATAGTGCAGCCTTCATAAGTGTGGCTGTTATTGTTATCATCATAATTCTTACCAACTATAGTCCTTCCAGAGCTCCAGATAAAGCCTGATTTGAAACAATACAGGGGCGCCTGGGTGGCGCAGTCGGTTAAGTGTCCGACTTCAGCCAGGTCACGATCTCGTGGTCCGTGAGTTCGAGCCCCACGTCGGGCTCTGGGCTGATGGCTCAGAGCCTGGAGCCTGTTTCCGATTCTGTGTCTCCCTCTCTCTCTGCCCCTCCCCCGTTCATGCTCTGTCTCTCTCTGTCCCAAAAATAAATAAACGTTGAAAAAAAAAAAAAGGAAACAATACAGATTGTTAGGGTTGAAAGGGCTCCTCTAGTCCAAGTTTACAGGCAGCTTGATCTTCCACCAGCATAATTTTGGAGAGAGCGGCCATTCTCCTTTGCTTGGTTACATCTAGTGGTGAAGAACTCAGTTCTTTCTAAAGCAATTAATTCCATTTTAGAAAACAGTTTTAACCTGAAAATTTTCTTTGCCTGGGGGTTGAGCTTATCTCCCACTGACTGTTGTTACACAGAGCAAGTATAATCCTTCTTCCAAATGGTAGGATTTCAAAAATTTTATTGCCGTTGTGTTTCTCACTACCCACTTATCTAAGTCTTCTCCTCTCTTCCATACATTTTTATAATTACCTCAGCGGCTCTGTATGTGTTAGACTTTGAGACAGGCCCCCTCCCCATTCCCAGTTGTCTTCTTCTAAATACGTTTCACTGTTCTTTGCTCGTATTAGTTTGATTGAGTCCTTCCACTGCCTTGCTACCTTGACTTCTGTTGACATCCTAAAGGAACATTTTCAGTTTAGACAGGCACACCCCTAGGTTGGCTCATTTCTACCAGGCTATTCCCTGCCTCCCCCATGTCTTCCAGCCTTCCCTGCTGTTGATCCTATTTTCCCCATCCCAGATTTGTGCAGTTGGCTTTTTGGAGTCTAAGCGCAACACTTTGCATTACCCTAATTAAATTTTGGCAAATAGTTTAATTTCATCAGCTTTTCAGCAACATTTTCTATTTTGATTCTCCCATCTAGTGTGTTGTGACTCCTCCCCCCACTCCCTCTGCAGTGAGGAGCTTGCCCTGTGGATCTTTATCCAGGTTGTCAATATAATCAGCACAGTCTTCTCTGCTCTCTTGAAGTCTTTCTATGGCCGGGATGTGGATCATGTAAATATATTGTCCGGTTCTTTCTGACTGGGAAATTTTGAGGTCTTATTGGACTGTAGCATCTTCTTTCCCTGGGGTTCTGTTGTTCATATTTTCTCTGGAATGATTTCCTATTAATGCTTAATTCCTGTGTTTGTTGAGTATTTTCTAAACTATTGGTTTCTCATAGCACTTTTCCATTGTGATTTTAGCTTCATCCTTGTTCTAGTAGTCTGATGCCAGAAGCCCTACCAGCATAGGATGTGGCGTGTGTATATGTGTGTGTGTGTGTGTGTGTGTGTGTGTGTGTGTGTGTGTGTGTTATTCTCTCCTGTAAAGCATTGTAGCCTGAGAAATGGGGCTCTTCTGTCAGTGGCAGAGCTGAGCTGAGAAGCCTCACTCTTGTAAAGTGATTTCCTTTAGCATCTTGGGTGCCCATTGGCACAGAGCACATTTGCTTGAGTAGTGCTGAGAATGAATGTGTTGGAGGATGAAGCATAGAGGTGCACATGCTTTCCCCAAATTGCTAAACAATAATAATGATAATGACAATGACAATCACTGCCACCGCACCAGCTGCTGTTTATTGAGCCCCTCTTTGTGCCTGGCACAGCTCTCCCACTTTACACACTTGCTCTCACTTAATCTAACAGTCATGCAAAGCAGAAGCTCATCCTGTCCTCATTTTACAAATAAGGAAACTAAGAGAGGCAAAGTGACTTCCCCGGGTTGGAGCAGTAGAGTCAGAGCTCATTCACGCAGGCTGGTCTCAGCTCCGTGCCCTACCCGCTGATCATGCCAGTCTTCAGCAAGCCTTTGAAGTCGGCCCCCTTTCTTGTCTTCCAAACCCAATTCTCAAGTAAGAAGAAGAAGGAAAGAAGGAAGAAAAAAGTGAGTCCCAGTTGAAACAGGGAGCACCTGTTCGAAGCAAGGCACCCCCCCCCCCCAAGAGGAATGGCAGTGCTGTGTTCTGGACCGCTGGTGGTATGGCCGTCATGTCCAGTTTGGGGAAGTAGGCGGCATTCGAATTGGAGCTTGAAGGATGAATAGTGTTCCCGGAGGTATTAATGGAAACATGGTAGAGATTTGCAGAAGTTCATCGTTACCTGGAACGAAAGAGAGCCTGCACCCATTTTAAGATGATAGGAGCAAAGGGGGGGTCTGGGTGTCTCAGTCAGTTAAGTGTCCGACTTCAGCTCAGGTCATGATCTTGCAGTCTGTGGGTTCAAGCCCTGTGTTGGGCTCTGTGCTGACAGTCCAGAGCCTGGAGCTTGCTTCGGATTCTGTGTCTCCCTCTCTCTCTTCCCCTCCCCTGCATGCGCTTGCTCTCTCTCTCTCTCTCTCTCTCTCTCTCATAAATAAGTAAGTAAATAAATGAAGTTAAAATGATAGGAGCTATACTTGAGGAAGTTTCATCTAACAAGGGTGTTTAGAGATGGTCAGGTCTTAGGAAAAGTATCACCATGGTTATGTGGCTAATTATTATTTTTATTTTGGATTTTAGGGGATAAACCCTCCAAGAAGGGTCCTAATGAGGCTTCTTGACCAGTATTCTTCCCCCACAAGGATCTGTTTAAATTTTTGTAGGGACTGCCTTTCTCTCCAGTTAGAGGTACCGCTTGCCTTCTCTCAGCCATGATCTCTGGGCTCCCCCACCCTGAGATCAGGTCCTGATGGAACAGGACAAGTATAAGATGCATCCTGGCTGGAGTGAAGATGACTTCACTCTTCACAACCTTATCACTGCTTGTGTGGCCTCAGACTCCTCTTGTCCGAAACACCAGTCTGGGTTCTCGACCCCTGATTCATTCTGCACTTTGGCAGTACTGTGAATTGTGGTTCCTGAAAGTCAGCCAGCACATTTAACCACCCACCTTGACTCCCTCTTGAGTTTTTCGGCCTCCCTAGTTCCTGTCTGCTACCTGGCATACCCACTCCTTGCTCCCCTGCACTCCAGAATTATTAGTGTATGCCTTGACTCTGGCTGTGGAGTTCATGGTCCTCTTCTGACCTGAGTTGTGTGTGGGCTTAACCATGGACCTGTGTATTTTCTGCATCTCTCCTTGAGCTTGAGCTGCTCCTGGCCCTTGCCTTGACCCTTCCAGCTTGGCTTCTTGCCTCCTCACCTTCCCCTGCCTTCCATGTAGCACTCCATAGCCTTGGCGCTGAATTCAGACATTCATTCTCTAAGCCTCAGGTCCTGAGATTGGATTGCAGGAGCATCTTTGTGGCCTGGATCTTCCTTGCAGACTGGAGACTCGAGACTCCAACTTGTGCTTATGTCCTGGAAACAACCTCAGACTTCATCTTCATGGCCACCTGAAAAGTCTTTTATGATGTCTAGCGTGAAATGTAGAGATGAAATATAGAGATGTTCCAGGGCTGGACTCTGTGAATGATAAATTGCTTGCAACATGCTCCCAAGTTATCTGCAACCCAAACAGAGGGTAGAGCATGTTTTTCTGTATTGAAAAGCCCAGCAATGGTGATTTCATTGAAGAGATGTCCTGTTCATAAATGTGTTGCAGAAGTTTCTGGACTATCTAGTACTTTGCTGATATTCTTTCTTCTCCGCATCTCTGCCCAACCCTAAAATGTAGATAGAGAAGTGTTTTATATATGGGGTTTCTAACTGGTATTAATGTGAAACCAGTAGGGAGTCCAATTTGATATAACTTAAAATGAGTAAAAAGAGGGTGCCTGGGTAGCTCGGTCGGTTAAGCACCTGACCCTGGATTTCAGATATCAGTTTCATTGGTTCGAGCCCCGCGTTGGTCAGTGCAAAGCCTGCATGGGATTCTCTGTCTTTTTCTCTCTCTGCCCCGCCCCCCCCCCCAATTGTGTGTACATGCGCTCTTCCCCACCCCACCCCCCCAGTAAATACATATTTTAAAAAATGAGTAAAAAGACCCAGGCAGAATCCTGGTTTCCATCCCCCTCCCCTTTTTCTTTTAACTGTGGGACTTTGTAGGAGTATCTTTCTGAGTCTTAGGTGCCTCATCTGTAGCCTTTAGAATGGTAGGACTAACCCTTCTCTCCTGGGGCTGATGCAAGGTTTATATGAGATCAGATGTCTGCAGATACCTCCTAAATTTAGTGCTCTGCGAATACCTTAATGAGTCCACCCACGATATCTGATTTTAACCACTAAATCCTGTATTTGAAAGATGATCAGTGTGAATTTTCAGAAGAGGAAATGCAGTGAGTTCCAAGTCACCCATGCCTTCACGCTCTTGTTGGGGGTTCCTTTTCACTTACTAAGGTGCATTGTTTACAAAAGCAAAGAAAGCGCCCCACTAGCCAAGTCAGCAGCCCAACCAGGTGGAGCTTAGAGGACTTTTTGTCTAATAGAGTAATGAATAAGTGGCAGTTTCCAAGAAAGTAGAACCCCATAAGGGGCTGTATGAAGGATGAAGTTGTTTAAAGGAACTATTTATTGAGTGCCTACTATGTGCCAGGAATGGCGATGCATAAAGCAAGCAAAATGTCCTCATAACTAGCATAGCTCAAAATAATATGATGTAGTCTAGGCCGTTGCTTCCCACAAAATGACTGACAAGGCAAAGGCCACCATGCTAGGTTCAGAGAGGAGATTCATAGGATGGCAGGGGAAATGCTAGAACAATGAGGGAGGCGGGACACCAAGCCCTCAGGAACCACTGATGAAAGCGAGTCTCACTCATCCCTTTTAGTGGGTACAAATATGCAGAAAAACTCACACATCATAAAAAAAAAATAGTACAAGTGGAATTAAAAAAACTCATGGGGAAAATATTAATCTGAGAACAATTGTATCCGAGAAAGCATTCAAGTATGCCTCTGCAGCTAGCTGGCAAACAGCACAAGTTCTGCATTTTATTAGAGCCCTAACTCTGTGTAGAACACTGACCTTATTTGAGAAGCATTTCATAAACACTGACACACAGCACAGCAGCATTTGAGGCTATGAGGAGATACAGGGCCTCCTCTGGGTGGCCAGCTTCCCTTCCCGGACGCTTGCAGCTGTAACCAGACCACTGGACGTTGTTCCCCTGTGGTGTTAATTCACTTATTCTTCTCTCTCAGGTTTAACAAGCAGGTAGGAATTTTCTCAGGGGAAAATGAAAGAGGGGGCTTTGGACTGAAATGTGCTCTTTGGGCAAGTTTTCCTGGGAGTGCAGTGGGCCATGAGCAAGACTAAGCTTTGGAGGGAAGGGTCTGAGAACTTAGATTTGGCCCAGTTTCTTGTTGGAGAGCTCATCCTGTGCCTGGAAACCAGTGATGTGTATGTGTATAGGAGGGTGGTTCTCAAGCAGCTTTTACCTGGTCCTGTGGAATAGAAGACCCGTGGCTTGCAATAGCCCTAAGAAATGTGTGCACCGCCTTTCCTCCTACTACAAGTTGGCAGTTTTCTTTCCATCTGCTGCCAGCTTGAAAGTCCTGAATTTCTGCCATGGAACTCAGTTCTGTCCCTCCCCCTCTCATTTCCTTCCTTAGCTAAGAGATTTTTAGGCTTTTGAGGCATGTTTGGAGATCATCTGGTCTGCCCCTTCCCCACTGATCTGACCCACCTGGACAGAGAAGTGTCTCAGAAAAATCGTGGGAGGGGATGTCATCTTTGTGGTGGGAGTCTCCCTTCTGAGAAGCTTGCCTCCTTTCATTTCAGCCTTGCTCACAGCATTAGTCCTGAATAAAGATCTCTCAGCCTTAGGAAGCCTCTGCCAATCTGAGAAGCTAGGGAGAGAGAAGAGGGACCAAATCTAGTACAAAAATAAATAAGTAAATGAAAGGGATAATGTGGAGCTAGAGGGGAGAGGCACAAAATGGGTGACTTGGGATTGCAGTCCCAAGACCCTAAGCACCAGGTGCAAGAAAGTACCTAAGCTTGTGTAGAGTCTAGAAAGGGAAGCCCTCAGATAGGAAAACTGCAAGGGAAGGGACGCGGGGAACCAGGACTGGAGTGGGAATCCAAAATGGGAAGGCCAACTACTTCATGGGAGTTTTTAATGAGTCTAGTGCCCCCCACCTTCTAATTACTTCTTACCACAAGATGGTAACCAGTCTGTTCTGTTTACTCTGTTTACTCATACATTTTAATACTTTCTGAAACATTTCCCATAAGCTTCCTCATGCCCTGTGTCCTCCTTGTATGTTCTAGAAATTTTGCAAAGACCTAAATCTCCTCTGCGTTCTTTCCCGACTGGAGCTGCATGCTGATTCAAGCCATATTCAGCCAGGAAGCTCTCTTGCCGTCTTTAAAACAAGAAACATCTTCTTCTGAGAAGACTGCACTACAGTTTTCTTTGTCTGTGTTGCTAACGAACAAAGAGGCCCCGTTGCAAAACAGCATTTCACGAGCAGAGCGGGGCTGATAGCACCTCTTGCCAAATGTGACTGTGTGTAGTTGTGTGTGGGGGGAAAACAGCTTTGTCAAGAGGAGAGCCGACGGAGGCAGCTCTGGGGAATTTTTAGCAACTGCAGCATGGTGTAGTGGAAAGAATGCTTGCATGGGAATTTGGAGACCTGGCTGTGCCTCTGACCCACCGTGTGACCTCGGACAAGTCACTTGACCTCTCTGGGCCTCAGTGTCCTGGTCTTTAAAGGGGATGAAGGGAGCAGGCTGGATGATCTCCAAGGATCCTTTCAGCCCCATGCATCCTCACTTCTGGGGGCTGGGATTTGAGGTTTAGACCTGAGCCAGCATCCATCCAACCCAAGGGACTTTCTAGAGGCAATAGAATGGCCAGGACAGCTGCTTCAGGGAGTGGCTGGTCCTTGATTAAGGCTCAAATAATTAACTCAGCTCCACAGTTAGCCTTCTGAAATTAAGAAAGAAAAAGATGTTTAGGTTCAAAAATAGCAGTTGGGGTTCCTTAAAACCGATTGGCTTTGGGCTTTGTACACTTTATGCACAGACATAATTTCCCTTCCTCTATAGAAAGCTGTTTAAAGTATTGATACTGGAGTTAGTGTGACCCGGCTTAGATGCCATAGCTAGGTAGGTAATCTTGGGCATGTTCTTTGATAGTAACCTGCTTCATTGGGTTGCTGGAAGGTTCAAATGAGGTAATACATTTCAAGCTTAGAGGGCAGTGTTTAACCTTAAATAACCACTCAGAAAGTCATTTTTCTGATTACCTATTTCTGCTTAACAAATCACCCCAAAACTTAGGGTTGGAAAGCAACAACCATTTCATTGGTGGTTTCTCCATGCTTCTTTGAGTCAGGATTTGGGACATGGCTCAGAGGGATGGTTTGTCTCTACTTCCTGATGTCTGAGGCATCAGCTAAAGAATGTGAGAATGACTAGGGGAGATTTGAACCGCCGGGTGTTAGAATCATCTTCAGGCTGTTCTCTTACACATCTGGCAGACAGGCTGGGTTGACTTGAAGGAAGGTTGGCCTTAGGCTGGGATCGTTGACCAGAGTCCCTCTATGTGACTTCTCTGTGTGGCTTGGGCTTGTTTGCCACATGGTGGCCATGAAGTGTTCTAACTTCTTACATGGAGACTCAGAGCTCCAAGAACAATGTGCCAGTAAACAATCCAGAGGTTGCATGACTTTTTAGGAACTAGCCTTAGAAGCAACAAAGTGCCCCTTCTGTTGTATTTTATTGTTCTAAGCAGCACAAGTTAGTTAGCTTGCATTCAAGTTAAGGACCACCTGTCAAAGAGAAGTCCCAAAGAATTTGTGGCCATGTTTTAAGACCTCTGTAGCCATACAATTATCATTGTTACTTTCTGTACTGTGTATATAATCTCTTAACTAGATAAGAAGCTTCTTGAAGGCAGAAGCTATACATTTCTCTACAGAGGTTTAGTACAACACTTATGAACATAAAGCTAAGTGAACACATTTAAAAAAATCAAATTGACTTGGATAGGCAGGAGGTTTAGTGGAAAGACCCTGATCATTAAAGCCAAAGAGAGTTTGGTTAAAAAAATGAATTAAAAAAATGTGCCCTTTGGCAAATCACTTGTCTTTCTAGACTGAGTTTTCTCACTCCCCGCTCAAATGGAGACGTTATACCTATCTCAAGGATTGTTGTAAGAATTAGGGATAATATGTGCCAAATGGCCAACACATATTTGATGCTAATGAGCATTGTGAGGCGTTGTGGCACTGTGGCAAGCACATAGATGCTCAAGGTGACAGAGTGGTTTCAAATCCCATTGCTTTCTTTTCTTGGAGGGCAAAATGGGTATAATAGTATATTATGTCTAGGTTTATTGTAAGGAAGATTAATACATCATGTAAAGCTTCCAGCTCAGTTCCTAACACACAGCAGGGACTTAATACCTGTAAGGCCTATAAGAGTACCTGTTGAGCAGCCACAGTTAAAATTGCTTTTCTTTTGTTTGTACACTGATTCCTTTATGAATTTATGCATTGAACAATTATTTATTTAGTGCTCATATCTCATAATAGCTTCATTTCTTAAGTCCTTGCTTGGTAGGGCCTGTTAATGCCTAGATCTGGGGAGATACATTCATGGATGGAGAATTGTCCCTTCAGCAAGGAGCTCACAGGTGCAGGCCAGCTGCTTGGGACAGTATTCTATTTGAACACAGGTGCAATTGAGTTTTAATTGTCCCTGTTGACTTTTGACCCGAGAGTGCCTCCTGGCTTCCTCCAGTTATAACCCTTTTTGCTCAGATATCCACATGTGTCCTTTCCTCTTTGAGCCTGTCTTCTTATTTTTTTTTAAAGTTTATTTATTTTGAGAGAGAGAGAGAGAGAGAGAGAGAGAGAGAGAGAGAGAGAGCCAGAGCACATAAGTACATGCATGAGTTGGGGAGGGGCAGAGAGAGAGGGAGAGAGAGAATCCTAAGTAGGCTCCCCACAAGGGGCTCCATCACACGAACTGTGAGATTATGACCTGAGCCAAAATCAAGGGTCCGAGGTTTAACCGACTGAGCCACCCAGGCGCCCTCTTTGGGTCCGTGTTCTTTACTACTGTGTAACTACAGGCAAATGTGAGCTCTTTGTGTCTGTTTTTGTTGTTGTCTTTTTAAAAAGCATTGTTTTCCTAGCTCAGATGTGTCAAACTATACCAGTCTGGTCTGTGTGGTGCCAGGAAGGACACTCAGTCATTTCTCCAGGTAGTTCCTAGGACCTGAGGCTCCATTAGGAACCATTGACTAGGAGCTCCTCCCTTTCTTCCTGAAGATCCCTCCCCAAAGCCCTAGCCTTAGCCTTTTTTTAAAAACGAGTCTAGAGAATCTGATAAATTGTCTTTGTGTTTAGAAAAATACACAGACACAATACGAACACAATGTATTTTGCAGACGATTTTGAGGTTATTCATGGCCACCTCACCAGGTGGCATATTTCTTCGGAATGATTCTGTTTCAGTGATTTTGATTACACGATCTTCTGGCCTTTTGCTGAGTTCTACTTGAGGATCATAATGTACCTGTGAGACTTAGGTCTCACTTTTCCAAGTCCTGCATCCGTCCATTGCAGTAGACATGTGATGTGTTTGGCTGCCAAGAACTTGGCTTTCCTTCCTAGCCAAGTATCATCTTCTGCGCCCACAGGATGCAGTTGACTGGGTTTGTCACCAGGCGCCTTGCCCTCCCCTAGTCAAGGGATGAGCTCATGCCCCAAGTCAAGTCCTTTGGGTGCTTCCTGCCTGGAAATGGAATCTTGACCCAAGGGATGAAGAGATTGGGCATGATGGCTTGCCATTTCATCTAAGCACTTCTGCAAAATGGCCAGACATGCCTGCTTTTCTTTTCCCCAGACCTGTTCTTCAGATTCCCATTGAATCCAGAAGTTCCTGATAGCCTTCTAGTGAATTGCCTTTTGCTCAAGCTTATAAACTTGCCACCAGATAACACTGAGAAAGCAACAGACAACAAACTTGTGGAGGAGAAAGTGGCATAATGAGAAAGATTATGACTGGCGTTTGGAGAAAGGCAGACCCAGGTCTGAATCACAGTTTTACCGTTCACCAGCTGGGTACCCTGAGGCAAGTTCATTCTTCTCTTAGGATGTCAATGTCATTGCAAAACAGGGATAATGAGTCCTGGAACCTTGATTCTCAAACTTGGCTGTGCATGGAAATCACCTGGGGAGATTTTAAAATTACTGGTGCCTGGGTCCCATCCCCAGAGATTCTCTTGAATGATTTTGGGGTGCTTTCCTGGGTGTTGTGATTTTATAATGCTCCCAGGTATTTCTGATGTGCAGCAGCATTGGAGAAAATTGACCTAAAGAAATTCTTCAAATTATAGAGGAGATTAAATGATAATAAGCACAGTGGAGGGATTGATAAAAGTCATTCTCCTTTCCTTTCCTTTCTTAAGGTGAGCCAGAATCGCTTGCCTTTGCTTCTAGTACGGTTTTCTTTGTTTGGAACAGTCATCGCCATGCATGACAAGTACGGTGCAATATAACCCTGCTTATTTATACCATTTGAGGTGAAGGCCAATCGTAGATGTAGCCAGAATTATAGAATATACAAAAATGTGACTACTGGCACATCTGGGGAATAACTAGGACGAGTTCAACAGTGTTTTGTGAGAGCGTTCTATGGAGTAACTGCTTTAATGAGAGATGAAATTGATTTATAATTACCATGGCAACAGCAAAATAGAGTGATGTCTCCCCAAGGGACCTGGACCAGGACCCATGAGGATTCTCTCCCACGTCTTCCCTGTAACTTGCTGAGTGGCCTTGGCTCAGACAGTTCATCACTCAAGTCCTCGGTTTCCTGAGAGCACATTTTCTGATGGGTGCAACTTCAACAGAATTTTTTAGGAAATCTGTTGATGTGACTGTTGTTAAGACACTGATGAAAAGATTCTATAGGAAGCAGAGTGAAAGCAGGGCCTTGAGCCTCTCAGAAAAGATAATTATAGATATCGGTTCTCCTATCTCCTCTCTTCCCCTACCCCACAGCCTCTCCCACATCTTACCATGTAGGAACCTGTCCAAACCTCTATCTTTATGAAGGGCTTTCTATAGAGAGGGTACCAAGGGAAACTCCTATCTTAGCCTAGGGCTTCTCTACCTAGGAACTATTGACATTTGGGGATGGATTTTTTTTGGGGGGTTGTGGGGAGCTGTCCTGTTCATTTTAAGATATTTAGCAGCATCCCTGACCTCTACCCACAGATTCCAGTATAAGCAAGCCCCTCTCCTGTCTGACATCCAAAAGATGTCGCCAGACACTGCCAAGTCTTCACTTCCAGTCTCAGCGAAATGGGTTTAAGTAAACAGAGCAGCATAAATGTTGTGGGTGCACAGTGGTTAACCTCCTTAGTGCCCTCAAATCCCAGGGAGCCAGACAGCTATCAGGAATCCCTACATCCATTGTTACAGATGGGGGTTCTGAGTTCCAGAAAAGTTAATAGTAATCATAATAACCACCGGCTACCATTTATTGAGTGTTTATTATGTGTTATGTGCATGGCTAAGTGCTTTATATATTATATTGTCTCAATTAATAGTTACATTGACAAAGCTTGCAAACCAGTGGCCAGTAGGCCAAATTCAGCCTTCCAGTGTGTTGTACTTGGCTCACATGGTATTGGCTCATAGAGTTGTTATTTTTCTTTTGAATGTCGGTTTCTTGCCAACATTTTAAGATTGAGTGAATTCATATAAAAATCTAGCTCCAGCTTCTTTTTAAGAAGTTGGTAAATTTGGGGGTACCTGGGTGGTTCAGTCACTTAAGTGTCTAACTCTCGATTTTGGCTCTGGTCATGACCTCATGGTTCGTGGGTTTGTGCCCCACGTTGGGCTCTGCACTGAAAGTACAGAGCCTACTTGGGATTCTCTCTCTCTCTTTCTCTCTCTGTGCCCCTCCCCCCCACACACGTATGCTCTCTCTCTCAATAAATAAGTTTTCAAGGTAAATTTGGCAGTAGGGGGTCATATTGGCTCAGTGGTAGTAATTGTCTGGTTTTTAGATGAGGCACATCTCCTTTGCACTGTAGTCCCCACCACTCCTGGCTGGGACTCCAACTGTGTGTCAGATGCCATTTGGCATCATGTTATTTTTCTTTTGCTTCCCTCATTGATGTCACGTGCCTGGCTCCTCTAGGTTGTTGTATTTGTGGCTCCTTCCTTATACCTACCCTGTGTTGCATATATTACTGTTCCAATTTTAAAGTTTATTTATTTATTTTGAGAGAGGGAGAGAGAATCCCAAGCAGGCCCTGTGCTATCAGCACAGAACTGGATGTGGGGCACAAACCCATGAAATGTGAGCTCATGACCTGAGCCAAAATTGAGAGTTGGACCCTGAACCGACTGAGTCACCTGGGAGCCTCAGTTCCCATTTCAAAGATGGGAAAACAGAGCCTCAGCCAAAGGAAAGCTCTTGTCCAAATTCACACAACAAGAAAGCTGGGAGAGAAACCTGAGCCCCCGACCTTGCCAGCAAGCATACCCCTTCCCGACATCACAGAGTAGCTGCTGGGAGAGCCTCTCTGCATCCCAGGATGCCCCAGCCAGATCTTCGGCAGCTTAGGGTTTCCTTGGAGAACCAAATCTCATTGCCCTTTTGCTCACCAGGAAACCACATGTCACCAGCATAGGAAGAGTGTCTTCTGAGTGTAGCTCCCAAGCTGCGTTTCCCCTATGTCTGTGCCACTCTTTGGTCTGTGTCCAAGGGCTGCTCACACACTCCCACGTAGCCGAGGGGCCAGCTGGTGTGTGTGCTTCTGCCTAAGATGAGGCTGCTTGCCTGTGGGGAGGCTGTGATTGCTTTAGGAAATTAAGTGGGAGTGATTAATTAGGAAATGTACTGAGGACTCTGGAAAGAAATAGCTGAAAAAGAAAAAAAAATTGGAACTCTAAATATGGAATGCTTCTGGCCACATGGCTAAGGATGCTGTGTTCAGTGGAACTGAAGGCATTTGATTCTGTTATTTCTGCTGCTGCTGCTTTGATATACCCCCCTTGCATAAGGATGCTGGAAGGAACCACAGAATCAGCTGGCTCAACCTCTTCTTTCACCAAATGGCAGTGAGAGCTCAGAGAGGCCACCAGGGGAAGCTGGCAGCTTCGAAGGAACAGCAAGGCTTGAGACTCAGAAAGACCTGATGTATAATCTCGGGCAAATCTCTGAGTCTTGGGCTTCTTACTGTGAAACCAAGGTAGCACTGGCCATTGCCAAGAGTTGTTGCAAAGAATTAGTGAACAAAAGCATGAGCACTGACTGCTTCTAAGTAACATGTGCCAGGCACTGTTCCAGCATGTTGCTGTGTTTTCTTGCTCTACGACAGTCCTATGAGGGGGGTACTATTATTAGCTCAATTTATAGATGAACAAAGGCACTGAGAGGATACGTTATTTACTCAGCGTCCACAGCTGGTCAGCAGCAGAGCCAGGTTTCCTATGCAGTCTAAGAATCCACCTTCTCAACCACTAAGCATTCAGCCTCCTTTACATATTGTATAATGTGTAGGTGACATTATATAATCAATAAAACAGGGAATTTATGTATGATACAATTTATTGTGTATAAGATAATTAACATATAAGTAATTAATATATAATGTGTTATATTAGGTGGAAACCTATGAGATTGCCTCGTTTGTTAGCAGGAAATGTTGAATAGTAGTAATTTCATAGAGTTCATCCTAATATATGATACGTAAGTCACAGAAATTTTTCCTTCTCTCACCTTCAGTGAATTCCCAACTTTGAACCTTCGTTTCTTCCTCCATAAAGTGGGGCCAGCATCCGTAACACATGGTATTGCTATACCGTATCAGTCAGACCATGTGTGGAGAGTACCTAGCACAGTGCCCAGAAAATAGGATCCATTATTTTTTGTTTGTTTGTTTGTTTTGTTTGTTTCCAGTCACAGCCATGGCTCCCCACACACCTACAGAGTCCTGATATGTAATAGTCCTTTCGCCCCCAGTGGTTTGGCTTTTGGTTTGAGGGTCTCCATGTCCAAGAAAACTTGTAAGTTATAGGTAAAGTATTGGGCCCAGGGACTGTTTTTCATTCCATGGACTTTGATATTTTCAATATGCTTCAGTCTAATATAAAGCTTCCTGTCAGGCCAAACTGAATGTGTTGCCTTCCACTCACTTAAGAATTATGGTGCTGCCTGCATGAAATACCACCCTGCCTAGGCTCGTTCCTTCTCTGTTTCCCCTTGGGTCCTTGTGGTAAAGCCCCTTGCTATACGTACTGAATTTTTGTTAGTGAGCCTTGTCTTTGGAAACTCTACCCAAATGGAGTCCTCTCTGTGGGTTTTAATGAAAGTTCTCTCTGATCCTTTGGGGTATGGGCTTTGTATCCTTGCAGGAGAACCATATGGTGATGGCACCACTCTCTTTACCAAAATGAGAAATAAGACTGAGTCCTCGTCTCACATCCTGGCTGTGACTCTGGATGGCTATTCTGAGTCCTTCCGGTCAGCCTGGAAGATCATTAGGAGACTAAGTGATGAGTCTGCCCTCATCCCAGAGCTCTTCTGCTTTCCCAGGGGTCTTGGAGACTAGAGGAAGTAGCTGAAGCAGGGTGTGGAAGGAGGGTTGGGTCTGTGCAGTAACCCTAGAGTAACAATAAGAGCTTACTTTCATGGGGACACTACATTGTGTCAGGCACTGTACTAAATGTTTCTTATTGTTTCATTTAATCCTCACAAGACTAGGATTAGGGCCTGACTGAGGCACAGAAGGGATGAATAGTTTGTCCATGGTCATACATGTGACAAACAGTAGAGCTGAAATTCAGGCCCATCTGTTTGACCCGTAACTTTGGTTTCTTAGCCACCATGCTCTATAGCTTATAGTCTTCTTTACTTTTGAGGAACTACCAAGTGGGCTTCCTTGATTCCAAAGCAGTAAATTTTACTGATTCCTAAGTGTGAAAGCAAAAGCAGAAAGATGGTGCAGATGGTCCGTGAATTAAAGCCCTGAGCTACTTGTCATCTCAGTTGCTGCTTGGGTCTCTTTTGTGGGGCTGTGCTTCCTTGTGCAAGTTTCAAATCCTGTAAACAGGAGACTCAGGGAAGAGTTGTATAGGACATCAGGTACCAACATACTATCCATTCATTCATTTGGCAAAGCTGTACTCAGTGCACCCATATGCACCTGTGATGCTCTGATGACCAAGCCATTTCTTATCTCCTCAATTTGCTCTTCCGAAAAACAACCACACATCACACCTACCACAAAGGCTATAGTCAAAACAACAAAACAAAGACCAAAAACCCAGCAAGTAACAAGTGTTGGTGAGAATGTGGAGAAATTAAAATACAATGTAAAATGGTTTCTGTGAAAAGCATAAAAATAAAACGGTTTCTGTGAAAAGCAGTATGGCGGTTCCTCAGAAAGTTAAACATAGAATTACCATATGATCCTGCAGCTCCACTACCAAGGTTACACTCCAAAGAATCGAAAGCGAGGACTCTAACAGATACTTATGCCACTATTCACTGTGGCATTATTCACTAGCCAAAAGATAGGAACAATCCAGGTGTCCATCAACAGATGAATGAATAAGCAAAATGTGGTGTATGCACACAATAGAATATTATTCAGCCTTAACAAGGAATGGAGTTCTGACACACAACAAGGATGAGCCTTGAAAACATTATGTTAAGCAAAATAAGCTAGACAAAGAAGGACCAATGTTGCATGATGTCACTTAAATGACATATAGAATAGGCGAATTCATGGAGATAGAATGTAGAATACAGGTTATCAGGGGGTGGGGGTAGGGTGGGGAATAGGAAGTCAATGCTTAATAGGTATAGAGTTTCTGTTTGGGGTGATGAAAAGATTTGGAAATAGATAGTGACTGTGGTTGTGTAATATTGGGAATGTTCTTAATGCTACTGAGCTATGTACTTAAAAATAGTTACAGTTGTAAATTTTATGTTACATATATTTTACCAAAAGATGATAAAAAAATAATCTCATCACAAGAGAAGCAAAAAGTCTTCTCTGTAAAGGAGCAAAATCTTACAGACATCTCTTTCTTATTCATCTCAGCACCCAGGCCTTACACCTAGCACAGGGCCTGGTATATAGTGCATGCATATTCCTTTTTTTGCTGAACCAAACTGGGAACAGACTAATTCCATTTGTAGTTGAAAATGGCAGTGAGGCTGTTGAGTGTAAATTTTACTACCATGGCAACTGTGGAGCACAAAGACAATAAATATGAAAATGCAGTAATATTTTTGGCAGGTGGGGTCAGCCGGAGGTAACATGGCCCATTGCAGGTAAATATAAGATTTGAAGGAGAGCGAAGTGTTAGTGATTGTTACAAAAACTCAGAAAGCACCCAAGCAGTGTCCTCTTTGTTCTGGTTGGGAGCATTCAGACAGCTTTCTGGGCCAATGGAACCAAAATGGATAAAAGGTTGGAATCCATGTTGGTATTAGACTCCAGGAATCTTGGTTCGAAGCTCTCAAGGGCAGACGAGAGGCCAACCATACTTCTCTCCATTTATTCATGACATAGTTCGAATCCTCAGGAAGAGGCGTTGTGGGTCTACACATCTCCTTGGCTGTTGGCAGAATGCTATCCGCTATCTAAGGGGAAGAAGACAGACCACAAGTTGGCATTTAAGGAAATAGACTGGGAAGAGATGAGAGGGATTCATCTTGCTGCGTTGTCTCATGGGCCAAAAGCTTCGTTTCGAAGAAAATGGTTTCTAAAAGCTGGTGTGAGTTTTGTGTTACATTTAGTTGTGCTCCTTCTGTGAACAGAGGCTTAGATAACCATTTTGGGTGGGAAAGAAAGTCATTTCTTCTCCTCCCCTCCAACACCCTTTCCCTCTTGACTGATATACACATTTAATCATTATTAGCAAGTGGGGGTCTTAGAATCCAAGAGCCTGATCTCCTGCAGTGTCCACCATCCTGCTGTCAGCCCACCTGTGACTTCCTTTCAGACTCGGAGTTGGGAGCTGTATTCCCTTCTTATGTTTTGTGTGACACAGCATCACCATGAAAGAGTCTGGCCCTCTGACACTACTGGGGGGTAAACCCCATTTGGAAAGATTCTTAGGCAGCCTGTGGAGGAAGTCTGGAGCTGATTTCATGATAGTAGAAAGACCGTGGGGTTTGGAATTAGGGCTGCATTTGAATCCAGGTTTTGACACTCGATAGTTGTAAAACTGTGATGAGTCACTAAACTTCAGTTTCCTTATCTGTAAAATGGGCACAGTGGTAGTTAGGTCTCAGGGTTCACTGTACAGCCCCTATTCATGAGAAGTACCTGCATACAACCTGCAAGTAAGCATCTGTCCAGTACTTGGCAGCTACTGCTGGTGTGAAGAAACCCAACAGCTATTTTGTGTTGTTTGGATCTGGCACTCAAGCATAGTGATGCTGGTCTGCTGGAAAAATCCCAGCCAGTTGTAATTTAGTAGAGGTCAGGGTAGCATCCAGCTGCATGCCGTGATACAAAGAGCTAACATTTAGAGATTACTCGCTATATTTAAAGCACCAAGCTGATTGCTTTATGCAAGTTATCGTGTTCAATTCTCACAACTCTATATGTTGGTCCTATTATTATACCCATTTTTCAGAAGACAAAACTGAGGCTTAAGTGACTCATCTGAGACCACCCAACTAGTAAGCACTTGATCCCAGATAGTTTGACTCCAGAGCCCCAGTGCATAAGCAACACATGGCTGCTATGGCAGGAAAACCTTCCTTGAGATTGCTTTGCAAGCTGAGCCAGGAAGATGCCAGTCTCAAGATCTGTCATGTGTTATGACCACTCAGTCTTAGAAGCCTTTGTCTCATCTTGAAAATCTCCCCATTTGCCCAAGAATGAAGTCCCCATTCTTTGTTGCCTTTCCAGGCTTGCCAAATCCAGTCCCCATCAATCATGCATTAATTAATTAGTTCATTCTTTCATTCACTCTGTCAACATTCATTTGCTCAACAGCTCCTTTGGACCATGACTATTAGTGCTGGAGATCACTTATGGAGTACTTACTGGACCCCAGGCACTGTTGTGGTGACTTTTACACATTACCCAGGTACTCATAATACAACTCTACATGGTAGACCTCATTACCACTTACTGCTTATTACTACTTTACAGTTGACAAAATAGAGGCCATAAGGAGGCTAAAGTAGTTGCTTAAGGTTCCAAGAAGTATGTCAGAGCCAGGAGTCAAATCCTTTCATCAACCCTTGATCCGAGGAACTGTCTTCCCTTTCTCAATGCCTGTAGCATTAACTAGTTCTCTAAACTATTGGTTCCTAAACTTGAAGAGGCATCAGAATCACCTGGGCTTGTTTAAAAGTAATTTTTTTAACATATATTTATTTTTGAGAGAGAGAGAGAGAAAGAGAAAGAGAGAGAGAGAGAGAGAGAGAAACAGAGCATGAGTGAGGGAGGGGCAGAGAGAGGGAGAAACAGAACTTGAAGCAGGCTCCAGGCTCTGAGCTGTGAGCACAGAGCCCGATACGGGGCTCGAACTCATGAACCGCGACATCATGACCTGAGCCAAAGTCAGATGCTCAACCGACTGAGCCACTCAGGTATCCCCTGGGCTTGTTTAAACACAGACTGATGGGCCTCACCTCCAGAAGTTCTGATCTAGGAGGTTGGAATGAGGCTGAAGAATGTGCATTTCGAATAATAGGTTCCCAGGTGATGCTGATGCTCCTGGCTGGGTGACCCCACTTTGGGAACCACTGTTCTAATCCAAGCTCTTTGAGGACAAGGATCCTATCTTTGTTGTTCTCCTTGCATTACAGTACCTGGCACAAAGTAGATGCTTGATGTGTCTTTGTCATTTTGAATTGTTTGATCACATATTCATTTCTCCTTCATGTACCATGTTTTTATTTCTCCATGTGCAAATAGGCTTTGCCATGTAGGATTTAAACTCCTGGGGGTCAGAAACTTCACCTTCTTAAAAAAAAAAAAGGAATTTCACCTGATATTTCGTAGCATCTTTTACAGAGCCAGCCTCGCACACACTGGGTGTTAGGTAAATGTCAGCTGGTCGGTTGGTTGATTCAGAGACCAGCCTCGCTAAGACCGAATTTACAAGCCACTTGAACTCTGCACATATAGCTCTGGAGACAATCTCTAGATACCTAGAAGAGGTCCCAGTATATAGTTGGTGCTCAGTAGTGCCTGTTGAATGAATATCCTCAATCTCTGTGGCTTTGTGGCCAAAAACCTCAGGTTTCCCTCATATCTTGAGCGCAGTTCCAGCTTGGGAGCTCAGCCTCAAAGTGTAGTTTGGAGGATGGAATTTTCCAGGGTTTTTGGTTTACCCAGGGCAATGATTCTTAACATTAGCTACACATTGGAATCACCTGGGGGGCTTTAAAATAATATTGATGACTGATACCTACCCCTGGAGATTCTGATTTCATCGTTCTCAGTGTGGCCTGGGCAGCAAGTTTTGTATAGATCCCTTGGTGATTCTACTGTGCATCCAAGAATGGGAACCCTGATCTAGAGCACTTGGTGGCATAAATTTCTCTTGAGCATTTGTAGAAGGTTGTGCATGTATGTGAATATGAGTGCACATGTGTGTAGAGAAGTGCAGGGCTATGCGCTCCTGGAGTGGCACAGAGTGATCCTCTCTGACGCTAGAATAAGGGTGCAGGAACTAGAAGTCAAGCCTTGGGTAAAACTCTGGCAAAGCCAGAGGGTACTTGAGAGTGCTGAGCAGGCCTGCCTCTGTCTCCCATGGCTGCCTTTAGCTGACTGTTGGTTGCCACATTCCGTGGCCAAGGAGGCTCTGTTTCAAGGCTGAATGCAGGTGGTGTGGCTTTTGCAAGGCCCTTTTGTTCACTCTCAAATCAGAAGGGGCCGTCCTCCCAGGGGCTGAGGTGTGGGGCTTAGTATTTGGCATCACGCACATCAGTGCTGAGCTTATTCTTGGGTTTCTCAGTGGAAATGCACACGGCTACTTGAGACCCAGGAGCTGGCTGAGAGCAATGGGAAAGGTCATGCCTGGGCCCCCACCCTAACAGGTTGCTTGACTCAGCATAATCCTGGTGTAATTAAGCATGACAAGAAGAAAAGGGGGAAAAGGCTAGCGGTTACCAGTGTGCACTCAGCCCAGGCCCCCAGGGACTAGGGTATTCAGAAGTGCCAGCTGTTCTCAATTTTATTGGAGCCAAGACTTGGCTCACCTACAGCCATCTCCACCAATTTGTCCCTGGGCATTTGGGGTGTGGTTCAGTGGACCTGTAGCATCAAGTATCCCAGAGAGATGGTTGGGTGAGTAATTCTTCCCTTCTCTTCTCTCTTGTCATATCCTCTCAGAAGCTGTGTGTGAGAGACACAATCACGTTAGTACATACAAATCACCCACTGTTGTCTGAGTGGTTGTATTAGGTAAGGCAGGCACTGTGCTGAGCCCTGGAGCAAGGACTGGTTCCTGAGACTTGGTTATACTAGTGGGAAAGCATTTAGTCAGGATAAAGTCTGGAATCAAATCCAATCACATACTTGAGCCAGATAGATAATATAAATGGGTGAATTGGGCTGCCTGTGAAGACATAGGGAATTATGGGGGCTCATAAGGGCATAAGTGAACGGGGGACCACATGCTCAGCAAAAACTCATTATTTAAAAACCCTTGTTTGCCAAGCAAACAAAACAGGGTCTGTACAGTGGGAATCAATGATGGGGAACCAATGTGACACCCACTTCTAGCCACTTAGGGTGGGGAGTACTCAGCCAAAAGATTGCAGGCTCCCTCATGTCTATGTGCAGGTCTAGAAACCTAAATTTCAGAATGGACTCATGATCCTGGAGGTGTTGTCTTTTGGGGCCAGCTGCACCCACAGTTGCTGCTTAGGGAGTCCACATTGAGCATCTGTGAAAGCTTCCAGAATGCAACTGGCCAAATCAGGAATTGACCAGGAATCGGGAATCAGGAATTGGTCTGGTGGAGGTATCTAATGAGACTGCAAACATGATAGGGAAGAAATTGCAATGGCTCTGCCCTTACTCTCCCTTTCTGTTCCCTTAGGAACATGAGAAGCAAAGGACAGAGGAAGGAACAGAGAGGGACCCTGAACACACTTATCCATGTTTCCTTCAACTTAGACTTGGGAGAGCTTGGTAGATTTCTGTCCTGCTCACACCCAGTTTCCTTCTGGTCTCCTTCTTCCTCACCTGCCTACCTTACCCAGCACTGTGTTCATTTATCCATCACTGGACTATGGACCCAGATCTCCCAGGGGGAAGCCCCAGAGGCTTTTCCTGTGGTCTCAGTCTCCTGAGCTCTACTCTGCAGTACTAGGGTCAATGGCAAGGTTTCTGTAGATCACGAGGCCTTCAAAGGTCAGAGCCTCAAAGGTCCTTCCAGCAAGAGGCTTGTGAAGAAACAAGTCACTTGTGCTTATGGAATTTGAATGGCAAGTCCCTTTCTCTGGGGTTTGAAGCACTACATAGCTTCTAGTGCTTGCTCGCTTCTGACATGGTGCTATTTTTAGCATTGTTCTCCAGATATATGGGACTCTCCCACTGTTGTTCTCTTTTATTTGTTCATCCATGTGCTTGTATTTTCCACAGTGAGTGTGCTACAGTGAAATGGTTTCTGCAAAGCCCCTTGCCTCCTTCCTAAAACAGTTTACCCCTTTGCAGTGCCCCACACACCAACACCATGGCCCCAAGCCACGTCAGAGTGAACAAACCACAGACTGAAATTGCAACCATTCAGGAAAGAGGAGTCTTTAATTTGGGCTTAAAATAGCCCACAGCCTGAGAGTTTGGGGGACCAGGAGCAAGGTGTAATCGTAGGAGTGGGCATTGGAGACCCACCCCGGAATGACTGGGCAGAGACTGTGGGCAGAGCGAAAGACAGGCATAGAAGTTGAGGGTCTGGGCTGGAGTCCCCCACAGTTCATTTAATACTGTCTTCTTGAGTCTCTTTTCATAATGGAAAAGTGAATGACATGGCAATAAAAATACATGGCAACCACCCACTCCATTTGGAATGGTGTGTCTGCTCCCCTCTTTCCTCAAAACTCTGTGAAGGCATCATTGTAATATTAGCTGTAATCAGAGCCACCATATTGCTGAACTCCTGGGTAACTATGCACATTATGTTCTTCAGGGGTGCCATTCTCACTGTATTCTCTTGAACAGCATCTCCTGAAGTTGTGCAAGCAGCAGGAGTGGTGATAATAAGAGTAAAGGGATGTTGAGCATTTATGGGCTGGGCATTGTCCTGTCCTCTTGATATGCATACAGTAGATTAATTCTCAACCCATGAAGAGGACATTGCGATTGTCTCCATTTTACAGATAGAGAAATGGAGGCACAGAGAATTTAAATAACTCCCTGCATCATGATGCTAAGTCAGCCACGGTGCAGAATAAGCTTCAGTCCAACCCTGGTGCCCATACTTAAGCATTATGCATCACCCTCCATGTTAATATTGTGGTTTTTATTCTTCTGGTTATTGTGAATGCTGCCTGTCTTAGCTCAGGATGCTATAACAAAATGCCATAGACAGGATGGCTTAAACAACAGACTTTTATTTCCCATAGTTGTGGAGGCTGAAAATCTGAAATCGGGGTACAAACACGATTGAGTTCTGGTGAAAGCTGTCTTCCTGGCTTGGGTATGGCTGCCTTCTCTCTTCCTCACATGTGGAAGAGAGTGGTCTGATGTCTCTTCCTCTTCTTATAAGGGCACTCATCTCCTCATGGGGCTCTACTCTCACGACCTCATCTAAACATAATTACCTTCCAAGGCACCCCCTCCGAACATCATCACACTGGGGATTGGGACTTTAACAGAAGAATTTGGGGGAGACACATTCAGTTATAACACTGATATTTCCTTGTTTTCAAACCTACCAGACTTTGTAAGCTCCTAGATCAGGGGTCAGCAAAAATTCTCTGTAAAGTACATATTTAGGCCCTTGGTACCAGTCTCAATAGCAGCTACTCAACTCTGCCCGTGTAGCACGAAAGCAGCCACAGACAGTCTATAAACAGATGAGTGTGGCTGTGTTCCAGAAAAACTGTATTTATGGGTACTGAAATTTGAATTTCATATATTTTTATGTGTCGTGAAATATTATTCTTCTTTTGATTTTTCAACCATTTAAAAATATAGAAGCCATTCTTAGTTCATGAGCTATACAAAAACAGGCAGTGGGCTTGATTTGGCCTGTGGGCCATACCTTGCTGACCTCCATCCCAGAGTACAGGGATTTGGAAGGTTATGTATTTATTTTAATCCATGGCTTCCCAGGATCTCTCTTGATCCTGACCCTCAGTTTCCACCCATAAATGCTGATTGAACGGATTACTGCATAGTAGGCTCTCTGAGGTATACTAGATGATTCTGGGATACTGATTTTCAGAAAATGAGTAAAAAGTTCCCTTTACTCAAAGCAAGGGATGGAAATCCAGTCTTTGTCACAATTGCTAGAAGACGGCAGGAGCCTCCCTTCAGGGATTTTTGTAGAACAGCGAAAAGAGAATTTTTTTTTTCTGCATGAAGTGTAGAGATTTATTCTTCGCAAATAGACCTACAGAATGTGATTTGTAATAGGAAACAGATTTTCCCCTGAAGATAAATGGAATGTCCCCCACCTCCCAAACTGAGAAGAGAATTGTTTCCTCTTTACAAAGGAAACAAATTGGATTCTCAAAGGAATCATCAGAGAAGTTTTAAAAATTGTCATAATAAGCAAGATATGGTTTCATGAATGATGAAAGGGATATTTGCCTCTTTGGGTCTGGACATGCAGGACTGGTTGGAGAATCAGATGAGCCCTTCTCTCTCCCAACCTAGCTCTTGTCCCTAGGCATTTTATTGGTGCCAGATGCAGGAAAGTGGCTCCCACCTGACTGGAGTTGGTGGGTCCATCGCTGCCCCGCTGGTGTACTCTAAAGGTATCCTCTTCCTTTTTAGCTCTTCTTCTTTAGCACGCTATTAAAGAAGGTCCTTATTCCTCAGCCAGGCTTCCTGTTAGCTACATTCATTTTGGTCCATGGGAGAAGGCATTACAAATGGGAGACTTGCCTGAGCAAAGGCATGGTACTTGAGATGAGCCTGGTGTGTATGTGGGGTATGTGGGGGGGGGGGGCAGTGGGTGGTGTGGGGAACCTGCCTAGATAGATGAGCTCTTTGGGCTACATTTCAAGGCAGCCAGGGCACAAGGCTGAGGCCTCTTGTCTTGCTGAGAGCAGAGAAGCACAATGATGCTTTTGGTTATGGATGCCAAGAGTTGGTACACAAGTAAGAGTGGCTGGGTGAGGGAGGAGCTAGTCATTTGATCCAAAAGCCTTAATTTTCCCATTCTTTGCTGGATCCTGGAGATGTACAGGAGACTCCCACACAACCCTTGCCCTCTGGTTGTTCATGGTAAAGTAGACAGATATAATTCGTTTAATTCCTTCAATTCCTTGTGATGTAGGAGAGCAGAGAGCAGGGAGCCCTGACAATCTAGCCTTCCCTCCAAAATCATTACTTTGTGGATAATACTTAGATGTGCGAACTGGGGGATGTTGCATAACCTGTAGGGAGCTCAGTTTTCTGTAAAACAGGGCCAATAATAGTACCCACCTCTTAGAATTTCTGTGGGAACTCAAAGGAGATGAACAGTACCTGACACATAGTGATAAATCAACACATGCCAAACTATTATTATTATTACTGTTTATTATTATTATGCTTTCCAGCAGTTATAATTTCCAACATTTGTACAACTCTTTTAATATATCAGGCCCTTTATCTTGAATATTTTATCATCTTTAAAGCCTGCTAAGGTTCAGTAGGTGCTATTAACCCCATCCTCACATGAGCAGAACGGCTTGCCCCAACCACACAGTTATACTGTGTCGTGATCCCAGATGGTACAGCTTCAGCTCTGTGCCATTCTGCTTTCTTGCAGGGGTACGGGGCCATGTCAGCCTGATGGGTGATTCCAGATAGGTGAGAAGTATTCTCTGCTCTCAAGGAGCTTATAGTCTAGTTGAGATTTGAAGAGCCTTGTTCTAGGAAGTAGAGAGTCCACATACAAGTAGAAGCCACTTTTGCTGTCTCCAGCAAGAGAAAGCAGGCCAGAAATGGACTGGCTAAGAGTCCTCTAATGGAACCATCAGATGACACCCAGAATCTTCTTGTGCTGAACCTGCAAAGACCTGTCTCTGATTTCCTGCATGTCACTCGGCAAATTCCCTCCATGTGTGAAATGAGCAATGGAGCCAACTCTCTGGTAGATGGTGTTAGCTCCAAGTTGCATCACATTCCACCCCCTCCTCCTTCGCAACAGACCTTAACATTATTCTGTGATTACTTCGCATCATCCTTCCCAAATGTGCATCAAATTAAAGAGTTATTAGGGCATGGCAGGACATGTTTATGGGGAAGAATTTCCTTTAAAGTCACAGCTCAGCCTGAACTCACTTTATTAGTGTTTATACAAAGTATGTAGTCTGTTCCAATGCAATCCATGTTTATATTCCTGTAGCAATCATTGCATTCCTGGGGCTGCTCCTTCCTGTTTTCTTAAAGTGATTACTGCACCTATATTAAAAGTTAATAGTGTGTGTGCTCTATGGCTGTTGGGTTTGGAGATGTGCATCATTTGGAGAATGACACTTAACCATGACATGTCCTACAAATGGTATAAGCTTTGAAGTGTTTGCCGCCCAAGTGGACAAGAAGGGACATTCCTTAAGAACAAAGACATTGTGAACAGTCAGGCCCCTTGGAAGTACTTCCTTTGTCACTCACCTCTGTTGTGGGTTTTTGTGACTGTAGCTAGGATGACCACTTGTGCTGAATTGCTTAGAACAGTCCTAATTTCTGCCTCTTTGCCTGAAATAATCATTAATGGCATCTCCTTTGATTCACAAAAGCATTCAAGTTTGGATGAGAAATTATATGATCACTCTAGTTCTAACTGGTGATCAGATTTACTGGTACAAATGAAATACTGATACTGAATTTGGATCTCAAGTCATTGTCAATGAAAGACAAATGTAACTCAGTTAAAAATGTCGATAAAGAGCTAGGTTCAGATCACTCAGCCATTCAACAAATGTTTATTTGTGCTTTTTATATGTCAGACATTGTGCAGGACCCTGGGGATTCAAACATAAGTAAGATACAGCCCCAACTCCCAAAAAGTTGGAGTTTACTGGTTTAGCTAAAATTGTGGGTATGTTAAGGAAACTCTCTGATCAGACCATTTCATTTTGCCTTTCACCCCTCAGGACTCTATTTTTTGCAAGTTGATTGATTGCTAAGTTCTCAGGCACTGACCTCTAACTGTCTGAATATAAATGCCCTTGGTGTACTTACCAGCTTGTGATCATAGATAAGGGTCATAATCTCCCTGTGCCTCCATTTGTTCATTCATAAAATGGAACTAATAATAGCACCAGCCTTGCAGGCTGGTTGTAAGGATTACAAGAGGCACTGAATGTGAAGTACTTAGAATAGTGCTTAGCACATGGTCAACACCCAGCACACATTGGCTCTTGCATAATAATTACTCCACAAATATTTATTTAGACTCTAATGTGGGCTGGCTGCAGCTTTCCTACCTCTGTTGACTAGAACTTAGGTGGCCTTCTTAAAAACATAATTTAAGGTAATGTGTGTTAATGGAGTCCAAAGCCTGTGAGAATTTTCATGGGTGAGAATTCAGGGTCAGTGAGATTCTGACCCTGGGGATCAACCAGTTTATTTTCCTCCTTTCAAAGGTTGGGGGCAGGTAGCTTTTCCAAAATCATGCTATGGGTTAGAAACAGAGCACAGAGAAAAATCATGGATACTTAGCTTCTTAGGCCTTTCTTTCCCACTCTGCCAAACTCCCATGTGTATCAGTTAGTACGTACAAGACTATGCTGCAGAAACAAATCCAGATTAGCAGTGGCAAAATACAATAATAGTGTATTACTTTCTTATATCAGAGTCTAGTGTAGTTGGTCTTGGTAGTGGGCTGTGACCATCTTGTCACTCAGGAACCCAGGTTCCTTCCATCACAGGACACTATCATTTTTGAGACATGGCCTACACATGTCAAAGAAGACAAGAGAAGGGAAGAGAGTATAATGTGAAGGGTGTTTTATAGCCTTGCCTGGAAATGGCTTGTATCACTTTCATCCACATTTCTTCAATCAGAAATCAGTCACGTGGTCCCACCTAGATATAAGGGGTGCCCAGAAATTTAATCTTGCTGTTTACCTAGGAGGAAAATAGAATCGTTTGGTGAACACATAGCATTGTTCCTGCCATATCATGTGCCTTACATTTCTTGCCACATTTTCAAAGGCTGATCCCAATCTCTTCTGAGATTTCTGTTTCATAATTTCCAGCGATTTGTGGAGCCTTTCATTTTTTTCAGATGCCCTCCTCTATAGGGTAGAGAGGGGTTTTAAGAATGGGCCTTCTGGGAAGAATTTGGAAGGTTTGAGATTTCTGGACATGTAGTCATTACCTGGAGGTTAGTGCTCAGAAAGAAAGAAATTGTCATATGTCATTGTAGGAAGAATTGGGGAAGGATTTATTCTTTTTTTGTTTGTTTGTTTCTGAGAGTCAGGACTGGGATGCCCTGGGGTGTGTCATTAAGGGAGAGATAATCCCTCTGGATGTTTTATTGAAGGGTGTGCTTGAGTGGACTAGGAAGATCTGGGAAGAGAGCTGTGGATTGGAGTATGTGCGCCTTTGAGTTTAGTTCAGCACTGAGGTCTCACTAACCTATTCTCCATCTTCCTGTGCTCATGTTTTGTATGAATAATAATCAACAAATTAATGACAATGTTTACATATTGGGTATTTACTAGATGACCGGTCCTGTGCTAAGTCACTTTCTCATCTAATTTAATCCTCACAACACCCTAGGAAATAGGTACTGTTATTATACCCATTTTACAGATGAGAAAACAGAAACTTAGGGATGAGTTTGCCTAAAATCATTACCACTGTCTGGCAAAATTTGAGCCCAGGCTGTCTGATTCTAGTGCCTGCTTCCTTAAGCATTATGTTCTGGAGCAGGGAGAAGGATCTCAAACTGCAGTGCCTGTAAGGGCCAAGCAGGTGGCATAAGTGAGGAAGCAGATGAATGAGAGTCCATACCTTATCCAAAATGGGCACTTGCCTCTTAGCTACAGTTTCCGGTGGCCATGAGAGCCCAGTGGGTCAGATCACCTGATTTTTTGGAGACAATCTAGAATTCCAGATTTGTATGTGAAATGCTTCCAAATTGGCAATTAATTAATAAATGTTAAAAGTATATCAAGGGCCAGACTAAACATGTCTGCAGGCCAGAATTGGCCCATGGGCTACCAGTTTACAAGTTCTACTCCACTGCCTCCAGCAAAGAGCTAGATATGCCCCCTGTATGCCCTTTCCTGCTGGAGCATGAAGCTGAACAGAGCAAGACAGGGGCCAGCAGGGAGCCCTCCTGCTGCAGGGAGAGGAAGAGCAGAGACCCATGCTTGCCCATCCTCCTTGTAGGGCCCTCACCACCCCCACATCCAACCATCCAGGTTGCCCCTCTGTCTGGCTCCTCTCCTCCCTGCAGGTAGCTGTCTGTATAGCACTGGCTGCAAACTTCTGCAGGTGTAAAATTATATATGCGAGAGTGTTGCCAAGTCAGAAATTCAGCCCAGGGAGGCTTAGTTCCCAAACAACTGAGGTAGTGTGAAGCCAGTTTTTTAAATCAAATTCAGTCATTTCTCTCCCGAATGCGTGTATGTGTTTTTAAACTTGTATGTAGTTATGTAACTGATGAGGATGAAGTGAAAAAGTCAGAAAATAATTCAGTAATGTCTCTGTTGTACAGGTTGGGGGGGGGGGCGGGTAGCATGAAGGGGAAGCTCTGTGAGGGTGATCCACAGTGAAATGTGGCCACGTATGACCTAGTGGGGTGGTGATTTGATGGTTCTTGAACACATACTGTTTCCTCTCCTCTATCATGAAAGATGAATGGATGGCTGGGGATAGAAAGCAAAGAAAGAAAGACACCTATAAGCATAGGGCCATCTGACCAGATTCTAAGAACTGCCCTTGGGCTTATCAAAGTACATCTTCCTTTGGCCAGATTTCCAGGTCTTAGATGGCTTTAGCTCTGCTGGTCACTTTAGCCATGAGAAAAGTCCTATTTCAGCCAGGCCACTTTTTCCAACATTTTGCGGGGGAGAGAGGGAAGGGTGCGTGAGTAATACATATTTATTGCAGAAAACATTGGCAGTCCTAAGAAGCAAAATGTAAAATATTTAAGAAAAAAACCAACAAAACTCTTCACCCCAGCATCCAGAGAACACTAGTGTACATTTCTCTGAGTGTCTCCAAGGGACCTCACTTCATCCAAGGTGTCTGGGAGGAAGTGAGGGGAGTGTGATATGTGGTTTTGGCTCCCACAGAGCATCACAGTCCTTTGGGAGATGAGACAAACACACAGGAAACAGGCAGCACACACGAGGTGGAAGGAAATGTGATGAAAGGCCAAAATGGATTGTGCAGAGGCTAAATGATGCAGAAGTTCAGAAGTTCAGAGAAGGGAGAGATCAGTGTGGGATGGAGAGGCTGGGAAAGCTGCAGAGAAGAGGCTTGGGGGGGCCTTGCAAAGCCTGAAGAGAAGCCATATGTTTCCCGAGGTGGCCAAACCAAAGTACCACAAACTGAGTGGCTTAAATCAACAGAAACACATTCTGTCACACTTCTGGGGGCTAAGAGTCCAAAATCAAGGAATCGGTATGGCCATGCTCACTCTGAAGTGTATAGCGGGGGGATCCTTCCTTGCCTCTTCTAGCTTCTGGTCCTTGGTGGTCCTTGGCATCCACTGACCTGCGGCTGCCTCACTCCAGCTCCTGTCTCTGGTGTTTGTTCCTGTCCTCCCTGTGTTTGTCCTGTTGTCTTGTGAAGACTCTAGGCATATTGGATTGGGGCCACCCTAATGGCTTCATCTGAAACTAATTCCATCTGCAAAGACCCTATTTCCAGATAAGGTCACATTTACAGGTATTGGCAGTTAGGACTTCAACATATCTTTTGAGTAGACATAGTGGTAGGATTTGGAGGGAGAAAGGATGTTGAGGGCTTTCGAGGCCAGCAGATAGCGGGGACGTATGTGTTGATAGAGTGCCTCACAGAGTCCCAGATCTGTAAGATGCTCAGTAAAGGTTTGTGGACTGAAAGAAGAAAGAATTAAATGTGACAGGCTGAGGATAGCCATGATGCCCACCTGGCTGCAGTGCTGCTGCACTGTGAGAGATGTTGGCATCTTGGGGACACAAATCTGGTTGTGGGGGCAGGTTTAATGTCAGGGGAAAGAGCTGAGGGCTGTTAAACCAGTTGCTTCCCTGCTTGACCTCTTCTGTGGTTCTGAGTGCTGAAAGCATGCAGGCTGCCCCATGGATGCTCCACAGCCTGGGTGCCCCCTGCATCTGTGACCCCATTTGGTATCTGCTCCAGTCACTCCCATTCTGCTCCAGTCACCTGACCTTTCTGTTGCTTAGGCCTTCCAAATGCTTGCTCTACTCAGGGCTGTTGTGATTCTGTTCCTGTATTTGGAAATATCTCCCTTCAGCCTCTCCCTTCGCCTGGCTCCTCCTTTCCCTTCAGGTCTCAGACCAAATGTCTCTACCAAAGAGAGGCCCCTCCCACCACCCTTGCTAGAGCCTCCACTTCCTCTCATGCTTACTTTCATTCTCTTAGCCTCACCCTGAAATGATTTTTGGATATTTATTTCTTCTTTTTTTGTAATCTGTAGTTCTGTGGTTTATTCGTGGTTGCCTGTGGCCCCCTGTGTTAGTTTTCTGTTGCTGTGTAACAGTCTTACCACAAACTTGGTGGATTGAAACAACTCCTGTTTATCACCTTACAGTTCACCAGAGGCTTCTGCTTCGAGATCTCACAAAGCTGTTAGTTGGGGAATGTGGTCTCATCTGAAGGCTGAACTGGGATGAAACCACTTCTAAGCTCTTTATGTTGTTAGCAGAATTACAGTCTGTTAGATTGAAGACTGGTTGTCCTCAGTTCCTCCTTGGTTCTTTTGTGGGGGGCTTCCCTTAGTTCCTTTTCATATGGGCCTCCCTAATATGGCCACTCGCTGATCGCAGGTAATAAGAGTAAAGGTCCCCTAGCAAGATGGGCATTATACTTGTATGTAATATAATCACAGAAGTGACATCCTGTCACTTTGCCGTGTTATATTGGTGAGAAGCAAATAAGTAGGTCCTGCTTTGCTCAAGGAGAAGGGATTACATAAGGGTGCTAGTACTAGGAGACAGGGATCATGTAAACCACCCTATAGTCTATCTGCCATGATTACTAAGAGAATAAAGTTCCCAGAAGGGAACTATTTTTGTTGTTGTTCAACACACTATCCCTAGTCATAAGTACCAGGTCCAAAGTAGGTGTGTAATAAAGGCCTATTGTAGGAATAAAAGAAGGATAAAGGGAAGGACAGAAAGAGGGATCGAGAGAGGGAGGAAGGAAGGAACAAATGGAGGGAAGAAAGAAGGAAAGATGGAGAGAAGGAATGTCCTGCTTTCTCCTGTAACATGCTTTAACAGCCCAACAAATCTGCTTGCAGTTATCCTCAGGTAATGCCTCTAGGCTTTTATACGTGCTCTTTCTTTTACCTAGAATCCTTTTCCTCCCTCTCACATAGTCCTATGCCAGCCAACCTGGCCATGGCCAACTCATCCTTGAAGTCTCGATTAAAACATTACCTTTTCCTGGAAGCTCTTCCTGACCCTTAAAACATGATTTTTCTATACTCTCCCATAAGCTTTTGTTTATACCTCTGGCACAGTATAGAACAGGAGTCTGTAAACTGTAGCTTCCAGACCAAACCTGGCCTTCAGCCTGTTTTGTAAATAAAGTTTTACTGGAGCACAGCCATACCCATTAGTTTGTGTATTGTCTATGGCTGCTTTCATGCTACACAACTGAGTTGAATAGTTGTGATAATAAACATGGCTGGAAAAACCTAAATTATTTACTATCTGGCCCTTAACAGACAGAGTTAATCAACACTTAGTGTAGACTATTTAGCACAGCCTGTGGTAATTGATCCTTTCTATTTTTCCTACTAAACTCTGAGTTGCTTAAGGTCAGAGACCATACCAGTCTGGTTTACACTTGCATCTCAACATTTAGTATAGTAGCTGAATCTTAAGGCTTAAGACAGTTTATTGAATGAATGAATGAATGAATGATGTATCATATCAGTCAGAAAAAGAAAACCGGTAGAAAAACTCAAATTAGAATTATTCCAGAAAGGTTGATTTATAAAGGGACTATTTCAGAAACTGGGTGTGGCTCAGGGAACCAGGACTAGAAGCAGTAGAGCTGTTACCGCCCCTGAGCCAGAAGAGATGAGAGGAGGCAAAATGTTCTGGAACCAGGAAGAGGTCAGTCATGAAGAGGAACCGTGACCTTTGGTGGAGACAGTAGCTAACCTGGATGACGTCTCAGGGAGGGAAGCAGGAGAATAAATACACTGTCCTCATTCTGTTCCCTTCCTCTATCTGCTGCTCAACTCAAAGCGAAATAAGACACAAGAGCCAGCCCTGTAATGTGGTCCAATCAGGTTAGTTTCCCAGGGTAGAGAGCGAATAATTGAAACTGAGGTCAGAGCCCCTCCACTAAGTTATTCTGGTTTGGTTGGAACCTGTTCTTTGCTAGTGGTAAACAAGGGGTCAGGCTGGACCACAAGACATCTTAATTCTGCCCCCTCTTACCACTTTCCTAATCCCCAGATTCGGCTTTGGGATCTGGAATGTGAATGCATCACACTGTCTGAAGGCTTGTTCAGTAGCTTGTTTTCCTTGTCCTCAGACCCTCCACTTCTCTGTGATTCCTATCATGGCCCTTGCTGTCACCACCCCATCACAATGCACTTGCTTCCCATCTGCTCCAGGTCTTCTGAGCTCCTGTTCTCACAGCAGTCTCAAATCTTTGATTGTTCACTCTCCATGGAATCTAAACCACATCTCTTAACATCTAAATTTTGCATACTCTTACATTGTTCTCTAAGTAGCTTGCAAGTCTCAGTTCATCTCCTCAACTAGACTCCAAGCTGAGGGCAAGGTCTAAGCCATATTTTTTAAGGCCACTTGGTTCTGGGCCCCCAAAACACAAGAGTTATAGATCTCAAAATTACTAAGACTTTATACGTTATGTTGTCCAGTTTCCTACCCATCACAAGTACATCATGTCTGGCATGAGTTAACTACTAATCTCTGCTTATATACTCCTGTAAGAGGGAATTAATTCATTGTGAGGTAACCCTTCCAAGTTCACCTTATACTGAGATTTTCTTTCCTGAAACCCAGAAAGCAGCACTCTGTAGATACTTGCTGTGCAGGGGCAGATGGTCTTATCTGAACTGATGGTATGTTCTCTAACTCTGTACATTGTACCATCACACAGAAACATCTTTTTTTGACACCAGTCCTAACTTCTACCTCTGCATCCTCTTTCAACAAGTTGTTGGCTGTGAGTGAAAAATTAACCACCCCAAATGCTGTTTAGAAAGTGTTTCCTCACACAGTTTATCTCTTGAGCCTTCTGATAGTCCTATAGAGCTGGTGTTCTTGGTCATATTTTATAAAAGTCTCAACAACAATACCAACAACTGGGGTTCAACAGATTTAAGTGATGTTCCCAAAGTCACACAGCTGAGAAGGAAGAGGGGACTCAAATCTACATCTTCTGGGTTTGGTGTTGAAGCCCTTTTCTCCACACTATGCTATTTTACTGGAGGTTGTTTTTACTGCTTCCTCTTCCCGGATGTGCCATGGCAAAAAGAATGTTTTGATGGAATGCCGCAGAATGAATCAAAAGAAGGATGTGAATATACATATGCCAAGTTAGGGACAGTAGTCTGCCCTAGAACATTTTTGTTTCATTTTTTCCAGTGTTGTTCTGAATTCCTTGCCCTCCCTACCCCACCCAAGGTGTCAAGCAGATGTGAAAATACCACAAAGCTGCGACTCATAGCATTGGTTTATGATTCACTGATTGGGATGGGGGAAGATAATGCTGGAGATTACCATGGTGATGCCTGTTTATGGAGGCAATATGGTAGATTATGAGCATCATGGCAGAAACCAGACATGGGCAAAAACAGCAAGATAGCACTCCCCCCTGGAGTTTGCAGAGGGGCTCAGCACTCCCACTGGCCCAGACCTCACTGGAAGACAGAAGAGGAAATGGGCCCTGTTGGCTGGAGAGGGAAGCAGCCAAACCACCAGGAATGCCCTTTGCTTTCTTCAAGATGGGATGGGAAATTCTACTCTGTACTGCTCTGTTCTATTTATTTATTCATTTATTCATTCATTCATTTTTCTTCCTGCCAGAAGTTCACCTGATGCAGTAGAAAATGCTTAGACTCTAGATGTAGATGGACAGCATGATGTGATTTAAAACAAAACAAAACATAACAAAACAAAACCACAAAAAACACTTGTCTTCTGCATTCAGAGAGCCCAAATTCACATCCTAGCCTTTGCCCCTTACTGGTTGTGTGACCTCATGGCAAGTTGCTTTGTTGGTAAAATCTAAGCTAGACTGGTGATGGAAGAGAGGATGCTTCAGCTTCCTCATGTGAAAAATGGGGTAACAATAGTATCTACCATATATGATTGCTGCTGGGATAAGAGAGAATGAACATACAGTTTTTAGCACAGTGTCTGGTGCAGAGTTTGGGCCCCAAAACATCAGCTTTTGTTAATTCCTATCTTCAGTATTTTTATCTTGAAGGAAGATCATAACACTTATGTTTCAGAAACTGTTGCAAAGAAAAAGGAAAAAAAAAAGATGGAAAGTTCCTGACTCAAAGATACTGCATTTGTCCATGTAGACTGCTATAACAAATAGGCCCCAAATTTCAGAGGCTTAAGAATTATTTATTGAATGTGTATTATGAATGTGAATTATTATTTATTGAATGAGTTTTATGTGGGTAAATGGAGAGACAGGGGAGGGAGGGTCTCTATTCTGTGAAGTCATTCAGGGACTCAGGTTCTTTCTGTCTGCCAGTCTTGGAGTCCTCCACTGGATTTACTGAATTCAGCCCAAGATGAAGGAAGAGAAAGAGCATGGAGGACTGAGCAAGAAGTGTTATGGGTCAGGCCTGAAGGCAGCACATATTGCCTCTGCCCACGTAATAGTGAGAACTCAGTCACATGGTTGCACCTACCTGCCAGAGAAGCTGACAAATGTACACTATCTGTGTGTACCAGACAGGGAAAATGGTTCGGTGGACAGCTTGCCAGGCTCTGTTCAATGAATGGTACCCACTATTGTGATTACTAATAATACACCAGGGTGATTCTCATGGTGTCCTAAGGCCCACTTGGTGGGATGGACAACCTTAATTACACAGTCTTTACTCCTGAGAACCAGAGAGGAGGGCCAATTCTCACTTCATTCCTAGGATGACAGTGTATCTTTGGCCCCTTGTGATCCATCCTTGACCATATGACAGGACTGAGGATCTCAAGAGTGGCAGTCAGGGGCAGAAAGGACATGCCTTTGAGAGATATCTGAAGGGCATTCCATTGTTAATGGTAAATTAAATATTCAGAAAATGTCTTTCTCTTCCTTTCTCTTCCATATCTGTATTGTGCCAAATGACTCATTTCAGAACTTAATGGCTTAAGACACAGGACTCACTTTAGTATTCTTCCTCATAGTGTCTGTGGGCAGGAATTCAAGAGTACTTCAGCTAGGTGATCTGGCTCAGGATTTCTCATAAGTCCTACCCAGATGGCGGCTGGAGCTAAAATCTCAAAGGTGTTTGCACTTACGTGCCTGACCTCCAGGCTGGAAAGAATCAAACAGCCAGGGTGGAACCACCAGGGCTCCTTCAGCACCTCTCTGTCTCTCTCTGTATTCTCTTTCTGGTCTTCTTACATGGCCTTAACCAGTGGCGACTCTAGGTCTTCTGGTCTTCCAATGTGACAGCTGAGGACTCTCATGCAAGTGCTCTGAAAGAGAGCCAGGCAGTCACTTCTTACCTCTTTTAAGCCAGCCTCACAAATTCCACATCATTCCTACCCCAGGCTTGTCTAAGCAGTCATGAGGCCCACTCAGGTTCAAGGGAGAGGGACACAGACTGTACATGTCCATGGCAGGTTTGTCAAAGAAACAACTTGCAGACATGTTTTCCTGCCACCCCACGTCCCTACCCCTCATCTAGAACCATAGTGGCTTCCCATCTCATGAGCAGGCTTGAAGCTGGTTTGGAACTCGTGCTAGGTAGGCTAAGATATACTAATTCCCTCAAAGGCCAAAGCTGAAGGCTAAGAAATCTGGCTAAAGTTCCAGAGCAGCCTGGACTGGGACGGGGGGGCTGGGGGAGCGATGGGCGCATGAGGTACTGCAGCCTCTTCTCAGTGTCCATTTAATGAATTCTTATGTTCAGCCAAGCATGCTGGCAGTCTAGTTTGTGTTTCTTGCCATTCGAAGGTTGCAAGTAGGAGGGGCTGACATAGAGCATGGAGGCTCAGCGAAGTTAAGTAAAATACTGAAACTCACCCAGCTGGGAGTGGGGGGATGGGGAAGAGATTTGAACCCTGACCTGTGCCACCTCAAAGCCCATGAACGTGTTCCCTGACCTCCTCCCTGGCAGTCAGGCAGTGCATCAGTTGGTGGGGCTGGGAAAGATATGGAAATAGGTGTCATAGAAATGTGAGAGAGAGGCAGCGTGAGGGGCCTGCTGGTAGTGCCATCCTACCACTTATTGGTCACAAAATGCACCCCTCTTTCATCTGTAGGAAGATAGTCTCTTGGGGATCCCAGGATTCATCTGTAGGCACAGAGTTTGAGGTGCTGCAGGCAGCAGCTCTTGGTGCACTGAAATTTCAGAGTGGAAGTGGGGGGGGTGCAGGTAAGAGGGATGCAGTTCAACTAATTACAGTAGCAGTAGCTGCCACGATTGAGTCTTTAACAAGTGCCAGATAAGCACTGGGATAAGCAGTGTGTACGTATCATCTCATTTGACCTTCCTAAAAGCTCTGGAGGTTGAGGTGATTACCCTCATTCTGTGGATGGAATAGCTGAGCCTCAGAGATGAAGTGAACTACCGGTAGGTCACTCACTAGGTAGCAGGGCAGGGAGTCAAACTCAGGGCTGCTTGCTTCTGAAGCTCCGCTTCCCAAACATGGACTATGTGCCTGGGGCAACCCTATGACCCGTCCCCCCTGAAATCCTCAATGTTTCAGCAGAGCACACTATGTGCCCCTTCACATAATAAATATTAATTGAAAATATTGGTGCGATAGCCACCAGCACAAGCTGCTAAGATATCATGCTGTGTCCTGGTAATTAAACCCTGAGATGCATTGTCATATCTGCAATTTTCAGTGTCCCCAAACATCAGTCCCAACTGAGACCGGAGGTGAGAAGAATACTCAGAGTGAGGATAAGCATGAGATTCCTGTCTATGTGCTCGTTTCTAACCCTCACACGAGCAACTTTCTTCATTTTCCTGTGTAATTCTTGCTCTTCCTTTTACCAGCACTCCACTACATCTGAAAAAACTATATACTGCCTCACTCCATCACAGGTGGCTAAGAAACAACTTGGTTGCTATTTTTGTTAGTGGAAAACTGGATGAGGAAGGGAGGTGGTTCCCAGGTGAGGTTACCCAAGGACTCACTTGATTTTTATTTTTGATATTATTTTCAATACCAGGAGAATAATCCCTCCTCATACCAAGTATGAGAATCTGAAGATTGTGTCTCCATTCCCTTTATGCAGCTGTAGAGCTCCCAAGTCCCTCTGAGGCATGACTGATGGATGGCAACTTTAGGACCTGGATAGGTAAACCAAAGAAATAGTGAGCGTGTGGGTGGGGATCTGTCATGGGGAAAATGGCCTCTTAGTTCCTGAATGTTCAGGAAGGAGCAAAGTCATTTTACAAATACCTTGTTGAGGGGTGCCTGGGTGGTTCCATCAGTCAGGTGTCTGACTTTGGCTCAGTTCATGATCTCACGGTCATGAGTTTGAGCCCCACATTGGGCTCTGTGCTTACAGCTCAGAGCCTGGAGCCTGCTTTGGATTCTATGTCTCCCTCAGTCTCTGCCCCTCCCCCACTCACGCTCTGTCTCCATCTCTTTCTCTTTCAAAAGTAAATAAAATATTTTTTAAAAATCTTAAAAACAAAACAAAACAAATACCTTGTTGAAACTACAGTGTGGCCAAAACCTGAAAAGTTTCTCAAAAAGGCATAGTAGATAGGAATTAATCACTCAGTATCTATTATTAAGAATTGTAACATATTATTCCTGGTCTTACTCGTTTATTTATTTTTGCATCTAGTCTTCTTAGATAATTTTAGTAAACATAGAATATATATATATATATATATATATATATATATATATATATATATATATAACTTGTTCATAGGTTCATTTTTGACTTTGGTTTTCTCTAACCCTGGTGTCCTAATACCCATGGTACCCTTTTTCACCAACACAAATATCACCATGATGCTTTCAGTTCTTCCATGGCAAATTCTTCTCTTTGGGACCATTTTTGCAGGAGCAATACATGTAGCTGTCTTTACCTAATGTATGAGATTAGTAAAATTACCTCCACTCTCTGCCAGGCACATACTTTCTATATTGGGGTATGGAGTTAAATGAGATATTATCTTTGTCCTCAGGGACTTTACAAACTAGCTGGAAAATAAATAAATACCTAGGTAGGTACCAAAGTCAGTCGAGATTCTTTTGTTTTCAAGTCGTAGAAAATTCAACTCAAACTGTTTAAAGATAATAGGGATATGGGATAGACGGGCTCGTGTGATTTTGAAATACAGAAGTATTTGGCTTCAGCATGGGTAGGTCCAGATACTCATAAGATAGCACCAGGAATCAGTCTCTCTTTATCTTTTGACTCTGGAAAACTCTCTCTTCATAGTGGCAAGTTGGCTTTTGGCAGTGCTGAACAGCTTGGAAACCTAGTGTGGAGAGAGCTGTTAGAAATTTGAGTCATGTACACATTCCTGAAACAATTCCTGTGGTCAGAGGGAGTGAAGATGCTTATAAGCCTAGCCTGGAGCTGGGAAGAGGGGCAAGCCTCACTTATGTGACATGATCTGAGAGTTGGGGGAGGGGACTTCTAAAGAAAAGTTCTTACCCAAAGAAGGGGCAACAGAAGCCAGGAAGCTAAATATAACAGGGCTCTACTACATATATAATGGATGGCTTATTCCATACAGTATCCTTAAGTTGGTTGGGCATGCTCAGGGGATGACATTAATCATTGGAATTACCTTTTCCTTGACAAGCAACATTCCTTCAAGACTGTCTGGGTTGAATAGACCATAAACGTAACCTGCAAAAATCTGACCTAGATCTGCTCTCCATTGCAGTGACCTGGACAGAAATAATATTACCAGGATTACCAAGATGGACTTCGCTGGACTCAAGAACCTCCGGGTCTTGTAAGTAACGCATGGCTCTCCAGTGCATTTCATTTTCAACTCTTAGGCCTTGTGAAAATGTTCTGTTGCCCTGACATCACACCCGTATGCAGTAGGTGACAGGACTTACCATTCTGCAGCAGAAAGCACTTCATTAGTGTACCCAGGTTTTCACAGGTATCTCATTCTGTGTCTCCATGCTGCTGGCTGGGCTAGACCGATGGAAGAAGTCAATTCCAGTGACAGGGAAAACAGAGGGCTGTTCACAAATAAATCAAAAGGCCCAGCTTCTAGGATGACAGCAATGTCAGGTTGACTGACCATGCTACTCTTCCATAGAGATTATAATTTCTTCTCCAGCCTGTGCATTAAAAGAGCAATCAGAACAAAAGTTATTTATGTTGTTGCCTAATAGAGAGGAGGAGAGGAGGGAGGGGGAGAGTCAGACAGGGTCAGAGCCCTTGTTATACACCCACAGCTGTATAGACAGGTAGCAAAATTTGGGATGGGTATTGGTGCAAAAGGGAAGCAAGGAATATCAAGTTTCCTTGCTAAATATTGAACACTTTAACCCATCCCTAAATCTGTCAGTGGTAAGAATGTGCCTAAAGGCTTGTCTATTGGCAAGTCTCAGACATTTAGAGGTATAGGAGAGGAGCAATTGGAGCCTCTTTCCTACTTTATTCAGAGGTTGATTTTGACCCATGAGTATGGCTCCAGACCTGGAGCACCGTTTGGGCCATCTGGACACTGCCTTGGTGTTTGTTGTGTTATGGAATTGTGGATGGCAAATGTCTACTAGAAGCAGCGGCTAAAGTCTTGGTATCTGAAGCCACCTCCTTTTTACCAATAACCCTTTGTAATACAATGAATTTTGTGGTAGGGACAGGAAGCACCAGGTTCTGGTCCTGCATCAGAATTAACTGCCCATGGGATCTTAGGTGAATCACTGTAACCTCTGTGGGCTTCAGTTTTCTTGTGTGTAAGATGAGGAATGGCTAGTATACTAGTTTGCTAAGGCTGCTGTAACAAAGTACCACACACTGGGTGGCTTAAACAACAAAACTTATCATCTCACAGTTTCTGAGGCCTGAAATCCAAAACCAAGGTGTCAGCGGGTTTGGTTTCCTTTTGAGGGCTGAGAGAGGGTGGGGATCTGATCTAGGCCCCCCTTCTAGCTTCTGGTGGCCTTGGGAATCCCTGGTTTCTAGATAATTGTCTTCTTGCTGAGTCTCTCACATTTTCTTCCTTCTATGCAGGTCTCTGGTTTACATTTTCTGTTTTTATAAGGACACCAGTCAGATTAGAGCCCACTCTAATAACCACATTTCAACTGAATTACCTCAGTGAGGACCTTATCTCCAAATAAGGTCACATTATGATAGCCTGGAGGTTAGGACATCAACATATGAGTTTGGGGGGCATAAGTTCTTCTAACTCTTATAATTGTGCATTTAATGCTTTATGGTTTTAACATTTTCATGTAGTCTATTTATTCTCACTGCAACCTGTGGAATATTACTTGTGCTACGTTGTTTTCCTGATTGAGAAGTAGATAGTACTGGGGTGCCTGGGTGGCTCAGTCGGTTGAGCGTCCAACTTCCACTCAGGTCATGATCTCACGGTCGTTGAGTTTGAGCCCCATGTTGTGCTCTGAGCTGACAGCCCAGAGCCTGGAGCCTGTTTCGGATTCTGTCTCCCTCTATCTGTGCCCCTGCCCCCATTCATGCTCTGTCTCTCTCTCTGTCTCAAAAATAAACATTAAAACAATTTTTTTAATTAAAAAAAATTTAGAAAAGAGAAGTAGATAGTAGTAATGATGGTGATGACAACCAATGTACATACGGTACCTTTCACAGACCAAGCTCTGTGTTATGTGGTTATTAACTCCTCTCTGCCCAGGAGAAATAAGGGGCATAGTTGGTTTAGTTGTCCCAGCTTCACATGGCAGGTAACCATGTGGAAGAGAAATCAGAACCCTGAACATGTTCTTTCTGACCTCTGTGCAGAGCTGCTGTCCATTTACATTATAGAAATTTTAGAAAACCAAGAAGAAACAGCCTACCCATTTTGTAAATGCAGCCCTGATGTGCGAGTAAGTTGCTTATGTGAGTTTCCCTGAACACCAGTGTGTGGGGGCACTAGGATCTGAATGTCAGGCCTCCAGATAACAGATGTTTTCCCCTTGATGTGTTCTCCAGTCTGTGACATGTTCACGCTCCTCTCACCATCCTCTGGGTGGGAGTGGTGGGGGATGGGGAGAGAAGGTGGAGGGCAGAAGGGGGAGACTCCACCCTCTGCCCAGTCTTTATTTTGTCCTGAGGAGTCACGTGTCTGTGAAATGACCAGCAGCTCTCACAAGATGTATGTGGGTCAGAACTGAGACTGGGACAGGTTGAGGGAATTCTATGGCTCAGTTTCAGGGTAATTTTATTGAAGAAATAGAGGCAGTAAACTCCTGATTCCAGGTCATTTGACAGCTTAAAGAACAAACATGTAACTTCTCTGTTTCCATTTCCGCCCCCTGTATCTGTAAGAGATTTCCTTTTACATAAGTCAGAAATTTTGCCTAATGTTTCATTTTCAAACCAAGTTAGCAAAGAAAACCCTTTGATTTTGTTACCATTACATCAGAAGACTAATAAAAATTCCGATTTCCATATCTGCTCTCTACAAATAAGAAAGTTTAAAATAATCACAAAAGATCGTATTAATATCCTCTGGATGGTCTACAGCATTTCTTTGACTCCAGTTTATCTTTTGTTTAATTGGCACATTCTTCTTATTTTGATAACCAATGCCAAAACACTGCCCCTCCCCTGCTTTATAGACACTGTTAATATACTGTGTTTCATTACCTTCCTTATCAACTCAAAGACAATTCCATTCAAGTGGCCCTTTATTACTGTGAAAGAATCTGCTAGGTGGGATAGCTGAAATGCTTTCTAACACCAGTAAAATACCCAGACATTTAAACCATATTTTCCCTCACTCTATTCTTTTCAGCTGAGTAACCTAGACAACTATCTTTTTTGAAAAGCTTTCATCACACCTTAGCACATTCCCTATATCTGTTTCTTATTTACAATTTATAGTGAAGCCAGAAAAGACTCAATAGTCCTGAATAATTTGAGTTTGCCACCTATTTCCATGCAGAACTGTTAATACAGTGCAGGTGAATGGGCAAAAGCAGATAAAATGGAGATTAGGGAACTTTGGTCTCATCGAAAGGCAATTTTCCCCAAATAAAGTACATTCAAGAAGATATAAGAATTGCCCATAACAATCCTTTGTCCCACAGAGTGGGAGTGAGGAAGGATCTCTTCTGGTGGTATCAATTATATTCCCTTTCTTAGTAGTCTGTTGCAAGAACTCTGCTATGCCCACAATGTGGGAACCAGCTTTATCCCAAATGGGGTTAATAAAAGAGTTAAAATCCACCCAGCCATCATCACAAGGGGCGATTTCCGATTCTGATCCAGTGTTAAAACTAAAAAAATAACAGTGCCAAAAGAGCTGAAAATGAACACAGTCTGTGTGTCTTTAACTCAGAACAGACTCAAACCATGGGCAGCCTTCTGGTCTTCCAGCCTTTCCTGGATCCCTGACCTCTTGCATCTGGTCAGTAAAATGAGAGTGATATCAGTGGCATTAGCACATTCTCCTGAACTGCATCCCAGCCTAGAATTCTGGATGGAAGGTTCACAATGTCTGCATTCACTGATTCATTGATTCATCAAATGTTGATTATTCATTGAGCCTCTAAAAGTCAGGTACTAGGCTGGACTCTGATAGATCTAGGAATTAGATCTAGAAAGGAACCCTAGCTACCTTACCAGTCAGGATGCCAGCAGGAAAAAGATGGCACTCAGAGCTAAATAAAGAATTATTTACCAAAGTGTGGGCAAAGTTAAGAGAAACCAAGGAGACATGGTGCAGTTTCCTGGGTATAGTGACAACAAAGAGCCCCAGCAGCCCTCTGGGCCTCAAGGAGCAGTGGGAGGAAGTAGTTATCTAAGCCTACAAAGGTAGGAGCTACCTGATAATTGGACCTATGGTCTTAGGTAGAGGGACACAATCAACCTGAAATGACTTGGCAGGGAAGGAGGTGGCAATAAATCCCTCAGTCTCACTTTTGTTCTGCCCTCTCATCTCTTGCTGGTGACTTCCATTGGCTAAACCCAACTGGAAGCCAAAGTCAGAGAAGCTTCTTGAAGTGATAAAAGTTAGCTTCCCAGAGCCTGAGCAAAGTGGAGAAGGGGAAGATATCTAACAAAGATATATTTGCATTTTTTTTACCCCCCTTTCTGAAAGAAGCAGAACTAAAAGATTCATCATAGGAAGTTGGAGTTAAACTCCTTCAGAAACCCAGTGAGAATATGACACTCAGTCCCCATCGTGTTGCTCCTTGTTATTATTGGGAAGTAATCACAACAAGCTCTGTGATGGATTGATTGATAGTAAAAACCCAGCTAAACAAACCCCCAGCCACTAATATTGAGCTAGCTCCCTGGTTAGCAAGATGTGCTAGTGTGAGTCTGTTAGCATTCCAAGGCACTCCCTGCCATATGGCAAAATGGAGAGGGAGAGAAGGGAAGAAAAAGAACATTTATTAAGCCTCTAATTGTACTCCAGATCCTGGGCTAGATAATTTATACACTCGGTTCCATTTTTATTCAGACAAGGACTTATGTGATGTTTTATTTATTTATTTATTTATTTATTTATTTATTTATTTTAATTTTAATTTTACAAATGAAACAGAGTCCCTGAGAGGTTGACTAGATAGCCCAATGTCACACCATCAGCCGGTAAGAAAGCAGGAAAGGGATTTTACACCAGATTTGGCAAGCACACCAGACTGGGAGTTAGGGAGTCTACCCAATATACAAATAATTTTTCCTTGGGTGAGTCTCTTAGCCTCCCTGCTCCATGGTGTCCATATCTGTTAAGTAAGGAGGGCCAGCCTCCAGAGGCAGAGTAACATGAATGTACAGACTGGAGTAGGTGAGGATGGTGGAAGACTGAGGAGCCTGTGTGCCTTGCCTGACCCCATACTCAGTTCCCGCCAATTGTTGGTATTTGGAAATGCAGGAGCTGATTTTTCAAAAGGAGTTTCTTTTGTGATGTGATGTGATGTGATGTGATGTGATGTGATGTGATGTGATAGTGATTTTTAATTATTTGTAAAAAAAAAAAAAACCTCACAAAAACGTAGAATGTCATTGAACCCAAACAAAATACCCTTATCATTCTGATAGTCTCAGTCAGACACCTCATACATCCTAGACTAGACTTTTCCTTGATATAAAATCAATATGTTATGCAGCCCAAAGTCCTCTTTAGCTTTTCATTTGTCAAAAGCCTTTATTAGGTGGCTGCTGTGCTAGGCAACTGTATTAGGGCTAGGAATATGATGACAAGCAGAAGTTCTCACCTTCTTGGGCCGCCTGGGTGGCTCAGTTGGTTAAGCATGCGACTTCGGCTCAGGTCATGATCTCACAGTCTGTGGGTTCGAGCCCTGTGTTGGGCTCTGTGCTTACAGCCCAGAGCCTGGAGCCTGCTTCGGATTCTGTGTCTCCCTTTCTCTCTGCCCCTCCCCTGCTCACGCTCTGTCTCTCTCTCAAAAATATTAAAAAAAAAAAAAAAAAAAAAAAGTTCTCACGTTCTTAGTCCTTACGCATAGTGGGAAAGATGGACTTGAAAATAAATGCAAAGACCCAAGTGTTAAGCCCAAGAAGTATAGGGGTTATAAAATGCCTTGGAGGTGGTGGGCTAGCATAGATGCAGTTGTTTTGAAATGAAGGCCAAACCTTCCCTAAAGTTTCCTTCTGTCCTTCTGATTTTCCTTCAGGTGCTTCAAGGCACCCCTCCTCCTGCCTAATCCAGAGGAACCCTAGACTCTACCTTCCAAACAAACATCCTCCAATCACAGATGCATCCTCCTAAGTCTCATTCAGTGACCAGGGTTAGTCCTAGATGGGAACTGTGCAGCCTCCATATTTCCCTTCCCTACTGTTCAGCTAATCCATTTTAGGCTGCCATTTTTTTTTTAATTAGGAAAACAAATGTTTCATTGTATACTCAATTCTTAGGATATGGCATATGCAGGAATCAACCTCACTTAATTAGTGGAGGACTTTGGAGGTCAGCAGAGTTTGTGACTGGACTAGCTTTTATGACCATCACCCAGATGTTGGGAACATCCAGGCCCTGAGCAAGCAGAGTTCCTGGCATGGGCAGTTGTCCAACAATAGGGTCACCCTTCCTGCTAGGTGACCCAGAGACAGTGCACAGAGAAGGCCCTTTTTAATGAAGTATTTTTGAATCCTTAGAGGAGGGAGCTCCAAGGGAAGAGATGCTGAATATATGTGTGGTTTTCATAAGAAGCTGCTTTTACCTCTTCCTTTTCTGTGCAACATCCTGCAGTGCTTGGGGGGACATTTGCTGAGAACATTCTTAAAATAGAGGCATGGAAACCAATCTGTCAGGTAGAAGTGTGCAGGCGGCGAAACCCTGGTTACCGTGACACCAAGCTGGCATGTGAGTTATCTTGTCCCACCAGACTGATCCCAGTTGGGGGGCGGGGGGCAGGGCAGAGTGTTGTGGGAGGGGCTGAGTGACCATGCCCGCTGGGCCTGATGCCTAGCATGGAGACCCCTTAGACCGCTTGTCCTTGACCGCTGCTGTCTCTGTGGTTCTAGGCATCTGGAAGACAACCAGGTCAGCGTCATCGAGAGAGGCGCCTTCCAGGATCTGAAGCAGCTGGAGCGATTGTAAGTATAATACAACCTCCTTTCTTGAAAAGTCTTTTTTTTTTTTTTTTTTGTAAATTGACTTCATTGCGACCTTGCCAAAAAAAAGTCTCCAATGTTTAATAAAATGTTTGCTGTTCTATTTAAAGCACATCAGATGCATGTTAAAGAGACATGGAGATCCTTTTAAACTCTTTTGCTTTATTTTATTTTTTTAAAGTCTTTCTCTTCAAAAGATGCTAGATTTGGCATCTGGGCTTTGTTTTCCTTCTTCCCAGGCTTGAGCCGTTGCTATTGGTATCTGTACATAGGGGTCCTTCTGGCCCAAGCCTCAGCCTTCCCTTTTGCAGAGGAAGGAAGCCAGAAGCCGGTTATCCCTGCCATGGAGGCCAGTGTCAGATACGCTCTATTCCCCTGCATGGGTAGCAGGCTCCCTCGTCAGGCCCTCTCCTCCCCGAACCCCCTCTGCCCCTCACGGGAGAAGGATGGGAGAGTGGGCAGTCCCGCTGGTGTGCCTGTATCTCCTCTGAGCATCAGCCTGTGTCAGGGAGCCCACATGTTTCCAGGAGAGAATGTGGTGCCAGGGTTTAAAAATAGGCTGGTGTTCTGACTATCAGAGGGAGAGATGAAGAGGGGTGGGGATGGAGATGGATGGAGCCTCCATTTGTTTTGGTGATTAATGCCTTTGCAGAAAACTCTTGGGTCACTTTGATGCGGTGCTGCTCAGATGGTTAAGTGGGCAGCTTCACCTTTCCTCAGTTAATCACATCTGGCAGCTCATAACATCTGGAGATTTGCTTCCTGCGCTCTAAGTGGGGATTGTCCCCAGGAGCACTTAGTCATGCTGGTGGGCGGTTCTCTTCCCCCTTTCCCTCCACATCCTGGTTGGCCTGACATTTCAGCCTCTTTCTCCTGTAGTTGGGAATAGGGCTGCAACAGCTCCCTGCTCCATCATCCTCCCTAGAAGGATCCTGTTCGATTTACCTGTTGCCAAATCTCGTCTACAGAGATGGGGTTGGGTGAGGTGGAGGGCCTGCCACCACCATGTTAGCTTTGTGGTCCGCCATCTTTTCCCTTGGAGTCATTGCATCTGGGGCAACACAGGTATTATCCAGCAAAACCCTTTACTGCTCCTCTTTTGTGTGAACCGTCCCATTTATTGCTCTCCTTGTAGGTCATAGGTCAGCATATGTTCTGTTGTTGGTTTAAAAATGTGAGGCACCTGGGTGGCTCAGTCGGTTAAGTGTCCAACTTTGGTTCAGGTCATGATCTTTTGGTTCATGAGTTTGAGCCCCCGTGTCAGACTCTGTGCTGACGGCTCAGAGCCCAGAGCCTGTTCGGATTCTGTGTCTCCCTCTCTCTCTCTGCCCTTCCCCTGCTCATGCTCTGTCTTTGTCTCTCTCAAAAACAAATAAACATTTAAAAAATGTGACATTTATTTCTTATAAAGGAAAGGAGTTCTAAAAATAATGAATGCTGCCTCTGTTTACATTTATATTTTTAAGTTTCTTAAACTTTAAATTCTTCTCCTTATTTAGACCAGTGGAAAAATAAAAGTATTTATTGAACCTGGTTCCTTTGTATGAGATATTAAACATTTCTATGGAAGAGTAAAATATATAATCCCTTGTGTTTTATGTTAATGTTTATTGATTTTGAGAGGGTGGGGGGAACATGAGTGGGGGAGGCACAGAGAGGAGGAGAGAGAGAATCCTAAGCAGGCTCCGCATTGCCAGCAAAGAGCCCGATGTGGGGCTCAAACTCATGAACTGTAAGATCATGACCTGAGCCAAAATCAAGAGTCGCACACTGAGCCGACTGAGCCATCCGGGCGCCCCTGTACAGTCCTTTGTGAAAAGGCCACCTCTTGCTTAGTCTTCTGATTAGAAGGGTAAGCAAACTCCTAATTTATTCATTTCATGATTGTTGGGAGGGAACTAATTGAGTGCCTTAGACATGCTAGGAACTATGCTGATGTTTTATGTGCTATCTGTTATTTTATCCCCATAAAATTCCTGTGAGGTGTTACTACCCTCATTTTGCAGATGAAGAAACAAAGGCTCAGGGAGGTGAAGCCAAAGAAATGTCAAGGGTGGGGGGCAGACAAAATTCAAAGCCACATCTGTCTGACATCAAAGTCCTACACCCTTTCATACTTCTGTGCTCGGACATTAGATGAAGTGTGATCTTTAGCAGTGGCCCTGCAAATGGCCTCTCACATACGCACTTAACTCCAGGGAATATCAGTGAAATATTCTGGCAAAAGGCACTTTTCTTTGGCATGGTGAACACAGCTGAAATACTGTGCATGTCTGGGGGACTGAGGGGATTACAATTGCAGGGTAAACCTGGCTGTTTCTCTACTTTGGTGTATTAAGAAGCTAATGCTAGCTGCTGTACTAGATAAACCCTCAAATCTCACAGCTTAACACAGTGGAAGTTTACCTCTTATTCATATCAAACCCAGTAAGGATGTTCTTGGTTTCTGGGCCTCTCCCCTTCAAGGGGAGAGTTGGGGACACAGACTCCTTTTACTCTTCAGCTCCGCTATCATTAAACCTTGGCTTCCAAGGTACCAATGTGTGTCTGAATCAAGCCACTGGAAAACAGCATGAAGGGTTGCACGTGGAAGGTTTTCATGGGCAAGACCTAGAAAGAGTATATATCACTTTCACCATTATATACCTTGGATTAGAAATTGTTCACGTGGCCACAGTAATCTGCAGGAGAGGCTAGGAAAGGTAATCAAGCTATATGCCCAGGAAATAGAGGAAATGGGGTTAGTGAAAAGGTAACCAGTCTCTGACTTATAGTGCAAGTGATCTAAAGAAATGGTTGGGCAAGAAGGAGAATGGAAGTAGAGGTAGCTGGCTCAGTGTGCACAGTTAGATGGGCCCCTTTAGTTAGGGTTTCCCGGTGTCAGTGAGGGGGAGGGAGTATGTGACATTATCCTGATGTGTTATTCTGGTGTTGGTTTTCCAGTCTGCTCCCAGACAGATGCGAGCTATAGAATGGGAAAATGTAACATATTTGTTGTTAACAGCTAAAGAAGTAGATGGCTGATTGTGCCGTCTGTAGCTCTCACTCCTGGCTTCCCTTACCTGTGTCTCCATATTTTGTGGTAGATTCATCTTTGTCATACTTTGAAATACAGCCTAGAAATGTTATGGGTTTTGATAATTCATTTCTGAAGTACTGATTTTCATTATGAATGGTCTTTATTGGTTTGATCTCTTGAGCCTTAATGAGGAAGGAGAGAGAATTCTGTCCCTCACGTCTCAAATCTGAGTTCTTCATTCTTCCATGAAAGGCCTCTGCTGTAGACTGAGTAAGGTGCTTCTCTTCACATACAGCAATGATTGTCCTTATGACAGCACTGATCATACCATGTGTTAATTCTCTATTTGCCTGATTGTTCCTCCCCAAAACCATAAATGTGTTGAAGTCAGAAATCCTGTTTCATTAGGTCTTAATCTCAGAGCTTTGCACAGGGCATAATGGTTAGTGCTTGTGGAATACTTATCAAATACTTGGGTTTCTGTTCCTTACCAGTGGTTCTGAACTGGGACCAATCCCCCCCACCCCCCATCCCCACCCAGAGAATACTTGGCAATGTCTGGAGACATTTTTGGTGGTCACGACTGGAGGATGCTACTGGTGTAAAATGGGTGGAGGTCAGGAATGCTGCTAAACATCCTACAATGCACAAGACAGTTCCCACAACAGAAAATTATCTGATCTAAAATATTAACAGTGCTGAGGGTGACAAACTGTGCTCTTTATTTACTATGTGTCAGATAGCATCACAGACACTTGACGTATGCCATCTCATTTAATCTATACAATATTATGAGGTTAGAATGACTGTGTCCCTGACATGACAATATAAAATTCAGAGCATTGCCTTTAAAGTTGTATTGTTAAATATGTCTTACCTACATCTAATTTAGCTACATCTCACTTTTGGTTTCCCAAAAGAGGATAGGGTAGAGGACCGAGTTAAATGAAACCAAGAAACATAAACAAATCCCGTAGGTGGGACATTCTACAAGACAATGGTCTCTTCAAAAATCAATGTCATGAAAGACATGGGAGTTGGCATTTGCAGATTAAAAGAAGCTTACGATATAAACAGTAGCAAAAAGTTGGAAGGGTCAATAGAGTATAAGTGTTCTAAGATCTTTGAATTAACCAGGAAGTGATAATAGCACTAATGTTTATTGCCTTATCAAATCAAGGATGCATGTTGCAATCTGTAGGATAGCCTCTAGAAAGAATGGTTTAAAAAATATAATAGCCTAGTAGAGGAAGAAAGGACATAGAATGACACAAAGAGAAATACGATTCATTCAAAGCAGGGGTAAAAGGAAAGAGAAAGGAACATAGGACAGATAAGACAAAGAGAAAACAAATAGAGGATGATCTTAAACACAGAAATATCACAATTATTTTGTATGTAAACAGGTTACTCCTCCATTTGAAAGGCAGAGTAGATAAAATAACAAACAATAATTATATGCTTTATACAAAGACAAACATTAAGCATGAAGATAGAGACAAATTGAGAGTAAAAGGATGGAAAAGATACCATGAAAATATGAACGAAAAGAAGGTTGGTGTGATTCTGTTAATACTACATAAAATAGACTTTTAAAAAAGTAACACTGTTGGAGATGAAGAAGGCTATTTCATAATGATAAAGGAGTAAATACACCAGAAAAATAGAGAGAATCTGTATTTGTATGTGTCTAAAAACATAGCCTAAAAATACACAAAGCAAATATTGACATAATTAAAAGGATAGATAAGTTTATATTCATAGTTAAGATACTGTTATTGTAATTAGTGGGATAAACAGATACAGTTATTAGTAACAAATGGATTATTATGGTATTAGTAACAATATGAAGTATTATTCATAACAATGTGCAATAATATGACAAACTTTGCAGATCTGACCCAAATCATATGTAGAGAACACTGCAACCAAAAAATGTAGAATAAACATTTTTTTTCAGGTGCATATAAAACTTTTATCAAGCACTGCTCTACAGTCAGGTCTCAACAAATATCAAAGGGTTGAAATCATATGGAATATTTTCTCTGACTACAGCAGCAGAAATATTTAAGAAGTCAATAAGAAAACAATAACTGAAAAGTTCAATATATTTGGAAATTGAGTATTATACTTCTAAATAAAATCTTAAACTATCACATGGAAACTGGAAGATATATTTTCTGAATGTTAATAAACACACTGTATATCACACAATGGATTATAGCCAAAGCCATGCTCAGAAGATAGTGTATAGTCTTTAAGCTATATTATTCAAGTTATGATATATGTTATCATAGACTTAAAATGAAGTAAGGATAAAATCTTGATGAAAGAACCCATCTTAAGAAGCTAGAGAAAGAACAAAACAATAGAAGAAAGGAAGTCAGTAAAAGCAGAAGTATATGAAATATATATATATATATATATATATTTTTTTTTAACTCTGAAAAGCCAAGCTTTCATTCTTACAACAATAAAATTATAAAAACTAACAAGACTGATCATAAAACAAAAAAGAGGGGCACCTGGGTGTCTCAGTTGGTTAAACATCCAACTCTTGAGTTTGGCTCAGGTCATTATCCCAGGGTCATGGGATCAAGCGCTGCATAGGGCTCCATGCTGAGCATGGAGTCTGCTTAAGATTCCCTCTCTCTCCTCTGCCCCTACCCCCAGCTCTCTCTCTTTCTCTCTCTCTCTCTCAAAACAAAAATAAAACAGAACAAAGGAATACAAAAAGAAAGAAGTAGTCTTTCCAATTGCCAGTATGAAAGATAAAAAGGAGGACATTTGTATGAATTTTACAGATTAAAATGATAAAAGAGTAGTTTTTTTAAAGTTAATTTATTTTGGGAGAGAGAGAGAGCACGTAAGCAGGGGAGGGGCAGAGAGAGAGGGAGAGAGAGAACCCCAAGCAGGCTCTATGCTCAGCAGGAGCCCAGCACAGGACTAGATCCCACAACCCTGGGATCATGACCTGAGCCAAGGTCAAAAGCTGGATGATCAGTCAACTGAGCCACCCAGATGCCCCAAGAAGAAATTTTGAACAACTTTAGTTCAATGATTTTAAAGATTAAGTGAAATTAAAAACTGAAGCAAGAAGGGATAGAAAGTCTATATAGTCCTATATTAAAGAAATTAAATCTTCAACTGAAACACCCCACCCAAATCCATCTACACTCAGATGGCTTAACTAGTGAATTCTACCAAAGTTTTAAGGAATAAATAATATCAACATAAACTTATTGTATAAAAAGAATGGACATTTGTCATTTGGACAGTATAATTTTTATGGCAAAATCCAGCAAAAACATTTCAGGAAAAAATATAAATCAACATATTTTATTAATATTTATATGAATTTCCTAACAACATATTAGCAAAGAGAATTTAGTCGTACATGAAAAAGATGTATTAACAACCAAGCTTGAATTATTCAAGGAATACAAGGTTGGTTTAATATTTAAAGATCCCTCTCCTATATAAAAAAATGCGAAACAACTAGGATAACAAAGCCAGAGACACACACAACATCTACAATAAAACTAGTTTACAAAGTATCTTAGTAAACTCTTCCACCCCTGATAAAAGTAGACAGGGAAAAACAATCGATGTTTACAAAACCATTGTGTTATCTCATCTGTGTGGGACAAAGCAGAGGCAAGCCAATTGAAATTCTTATGACTCTGGGAGCAGGAGATCACTTAAATGACTAATATGTAGTCATTGGAAAACACAGTGGCCAGCCTGAAAAAGGCTGCCAAAAATGGAGGGGAGCTGGATTAGATGCACTTCATGGTAAGTACAGAGGAACCATGATGTGATAATGACTTATACAGTAGTTGGAGTATTCTGGGCCCTATAAATTCTTTAACAAAAACAGGGCTCTTTTTCAAAGAAAGGCCTAGCATTAATAAGTAATTAATAAGTAACCTGAGAGTAGTTGATCAGAACAGGAACAATAGTAGAAATGAAAAGAGAACTTCTTCGTGAAAGTGTTAGAAATCACCAGAAGAGTTAGATCTCAGAAAATACAAGGCCGTGGTTTTCATTATTTTGTGCAAAAAAAAAAAAAAAAAAAAAAAAAAAAAAGAACAAAAAAAAAAGCAAAGCAAGAATGAACTCTAGACTCTTGAAGCTAAAAAAGCTATCAATTCCCACCCCTTCCTCATAAAACTACAGGAATTTCTTTCATTTAAGAAATAACCAAAAAGATTATGGTTGAAGCTCATACAAAGTTCTTTTTCATAAGAAAAATTTAAAAAGTAAGAAGTATAATAACCTTTCTAGAAACAATGAAAACATGCAAGAAAGTGGTACCCACAAAACAGATGAAAATTATAATAGAATAGTTCAAAACCAGCTACACAAATTTGAGGTCTTACAAACTATAAAACTACAACATAAATTTGAATTAAAAAAACTCAGAATTTAGATGATTAGAGAAAAATAGGATTTGAAAGGAAGGATAAAGAATGCAGGGAATGATTTTGAAATAAAAGAACTAATTTAAAAATAAATGCTGTCAACTCTGAAGAAGAATGAACTTGGAGAATCACACTATCCATTTTCAAGACCTACTGTAAATCTACAGTAATCAAGCAGCATGGTATTGATGAAGTAATAGACATATGAATTAGCAGAACAGAATAAAAAAAACAAATAGACTCATTCAAGTATAGTCAACTGGCTTTTAACAAAAGTGCAAAGACAATTCAATGGAGAAATAGTCTTTTCAACAAATGATACTGGGACAATTAGATGTTCATATGTAGATAATTGAACCTAGATATAAACCTTATGTCTTACACAGAATTCAATTCAAAGTGGATCATAGACCTGAATGTAAAATGTAAAACTACTAGACTTCTAGGAGAGACAAGAGAAAAAATGTACATGACGTTGGGTTTAGGGATATGTTTCTTGACATAACAACAACAGCATGATCTATAAAAAGAAGAAAAAAACTTGATCAATTGAACTTTATTAAAATTAAAAACTTATGTTCCACAAAGAACACTGTTAGGAGAATGAAAAGACCAGTCACAGACGGGGAAAAAATTTTTGCAAAATGCATATCTGACTTGCATACAATATATACAAAGAACTTTCAAAAATTTAACAATAAGAAAACACTTCTACCCCCCCAAAGAGAAAGAAATGGGCAAAAGATTTGAACAAGTACTGCATCATATATATGCAGATGGCAAGTAAGCATATGTAAAATTCTTGATACCACTTTTTTAGGGTAATGCAAATTAAACAACAATGATATATCACTCCCCCCCCCCCTTAATTATAATGGCTAAAATACTAAAAACTGGTAATACTAATTGGTGGTGAGAAGGTAGGGTACTAGGGACTCTCATTTATTGGTTGTGGGAACGCAAAATACTATAGCCACTATGGAAGACGATTTAGCAGTTTCTTACAAAGCTAAATATAGTCATATCTTACAGTTCAGTTCAGTGTTTAGTGGTGCAGAGAAGAGGGGATGGAGGGTAGAATAGGTGAAACCATGGGAAAGGAGGGGCTTAGGGTGGTGAAATTATGCAGTATGATACTAAAATAGTGAATATATGACATTTGCATTGATGAAAGCCCATAGAATTTTATAGCATAGAGAGTGAACCTTAATGTATGAACATTTCTAAAAATCATTTAGAAAATTGGACGATCCCAACATGGAATACAGACTGTGATGATGAATGTATGAATCAACCTCTTAAAGGTAATGGGGAAAGTTGCTGACCTAAATGGATTTGAAATTGAGCAGAGGGAACCACACACATGAACTGTACTGTGGCTGATAAAATTTCCCACAGGAGTATGGGTTACTCTGAAATCACTGTACCTGTGTATTGGAATTGAACAATGGATGGTGGATGGTAGAGACAGGTTTCTCATTGCTGAAATGCATGGTTACAGACAAGCAATGAAGAAAACTATAATGATCTTTGTGGCAATGGATAAGAGTTGGAGACATCAGTATGAACAAATGTTTAGTCTGATAAAGATATGTTCACATAATATAGATGGATATATATAGAAATATATAGATATAAAAAAAGAAATATATTGATATGTAAATATACATAGGCTTGTACACAAGCAGATGTGTCCTTGTTCTCTTAGCAGGAGAGCCTAGAGGCAGTGACACCACAGCAGCAGTGAGCATACCTACTGTCCTGATCTTGGTTTCTAATACCATTGTCCAATGAAAGGGAGCTAAGACTCTTGGAGAAATGGGTTGATTCTAGGACTTGGTATGAGATAGGTTGTACCAGAAAGGAAGTGCTCAAAACAAAACAAGACAAAACCCACAATTAGGGGATATATGAAAAGAACATAGAAGCAAACCAAAAGAGCTAATTGCCAAAGCTGAAACCATTTCAGCAACAAAGAAGCAAATCAGTATTGGGTTATAACCAAAGTATAAAATATTCATGAGTCCATACTGAAACATAAGTAAATGATTGAATAAATAAATGAATGGGGAGAGGAGAAATCTCCCATTCAGGAGAATTCTAAATGATTTATGTAGATTTTCTGTTCTTAAGGAGGAGGAGCATAACTCTCCACTCCTTAAATGGAGGCTTTGCACAGTGACTTCCTTCAAAAGAGTACTGTATGAAAAAGGGCAGAGCATAGTAATTTAACAGTGGAGAAATGTGACACACACTACTATCTCAGCCAGATGATCAAGGCCAATGTCCAAAGTGGTAAGTCACATTGATAGTATGTACCTTTGATATGATGTAATGAAAATAGCAGTTTACATCTGTGATCTCCAGATCAAAAACCCCTACCTACATTCTAATGAGAAAAACATCAGAAAAATTCCAGTTGAGGGACATTCTTAAAAACATCTAAACAGTCCTCAAAACTGTCAAAGTCATCAAAAATAAGAAAAGTCAGTGAAGCTGTCAGAGCTAAAAGGAACATAAGGAGACATGATGACTAACTATAATGTGACATCCTTGATAGTATCTGAAAAAAGGGAAAAAAAAACATACAGGTAAAAACTAAGGGAATCGAAATAAAGTATTGACTTTAGTTCATAATAATGTATCAATATTGGCTCATTAATTGTGGCAAAGGTACTAATGTAAGACATTAATGATAGAAGAAACTGGGCAGGGGATATATGAGATTGCTCTGTGCTGTCTTCCCAAATTTATGTACATATAAATCTATTCTATAAAAAGGTTATTTTTTTTAAAAAGTTGACTGTGCCAATCCCTACTTGAACAACAGATTCATAAGCAAAATAAATGTGGTTATTGTTTTACACCAAAAATATATACATACATATTAATCTAGATACAATTCAAGGGCATATAAATGTAATGGATGATGTCTTAAGAGAAATGAAAAATGGAAAGGAGTAGTTTTTTCAATCAATAAGAAGTTAATACAGAGATTAAGAGGATTAAATACAAAGCGATAGATACAGAAGTCAAAGTCTTTCTATCACATTTATAATACAAATTTCTGAGGAAGAAAACTAAGGCAATTACTCTGAAAAACTCTTTGGCAGTATCAGCTAGAGCTGAACATACACATACCCCGTGACCCAGCAATTCCATTCTTGGCTGTACATCCCATAAAAAGATATACACAAGAATGTTCATAGGAGCACTATCCATAATAGCCCCAAATTGGAAACAGGCCAAACGATCATCACCATGAGAAAAGATAGATTGTGGTATATTCATATAATGGAATAGACTGATGGAAAATGAAAAGTTACACCAACACAAAACGACTGCAATATGTAACAACACGACAAATCTCAGAAACAGAATGAGTGACAAAAGCCAGACATAAAAGAATATATATTACCTGATTCCATTTATATAATCTTCAAAATAGGCAAAACTAATTTATGGTATTAAAAGTCAAGGTAGTGTTTATCATTGGAGGGCTATAAATGGAAGAGAGCATTTGAGGGTTTCTGGGGTGTGTCATCATCTGTTTCTAGATCTGAGTAGAGGTTTTGTGGATCTGTTCCACTAGGTGAAAGTACTTCTAGCCACAAAATTTACATTTGTTTATTTTTCTATGTATATGTTTTACTTCAAAACAGTTATTTTAAAAGGAGACTTTATAAAGTTTGGTTATAACAACCAAATTCAGTGCCTTGCTCTTAATTGAAGCGTGGTTTGAAGAAACGAATATATAAAATAAAATTTTGAGACAAATGGAGAAATCTGAACATGGATTAGATATCATGAACACAATGTCAGGGAATCGTTTATTAATTTTGCTAAATGTGATAATGGTACTCTAGTTATCTGGGAAAGCCTCTTAAGGTTTTGAGATGCATGCAGAAATCAAACATCCTGATTTCCATAATTTACCTTACATGGTTCAGAGTAAAACAAATACAGCAAAAGGAAAATAATTGTGGAATCTAATTGGTGGGCGTATTTTTGCTTTACACTTGAACATTTTTAATTTTTTTGTAAATTTTTTAAAGTTTATTTATTTTGAGGGAGAGAGAGAGAGCACACACGCTGGGGAGGGGCAGAGAGGAGAGACAGAATCCCAAGTAGTCTCCACGCTGTCAGCGCAGAGCCTGATGTGGGGCTCAAACTCACAAACGGTGAGATCATGACTGGAGCCGAGATCAAGAGTCGGACACTTAACCGACTGCGCCACCCAGGCGCATTTTTTATTAAAATTTAAATCTTTTTTAATTATCATGTACTTTTCATGGAGAAAAAACCCTGAAGCTCTAAAATTAAGGTAACTTGCCACGCTGAGATTTAAATCCAGGACTATTCTGAATTTAGGTGCTAGGAAAAGAAAACATAACTGTCAGGAATTTGGAGGAGATTATGATGTTGTATTATCCAGTTTCCTCATTTTACAGACAAGGAAACAGGCTAGAGAGGAATTTGACTTCTATGAAATGTTAATGCAGCATGCAGTATTTGAGGGGTTGAGTTGCCTTGGTGTTAGCTCAGTTTTTCCAAAGAGCAGAACACAATGGTGTTCTTAGCCCTAAGCCAGAGTTCCCATTTACTCTTTAATTAGATGTGAAGTCAATAATTAGATTATATATTTAAATGCATATGTGTGGCAAATATATATTTTTAAATTATTGCAAGATTTATTTTGTTTCTGGTAGGATAGAAGTCTGCTTGTCCCACCAGAACTAAGATTGTGTTATGTTCCTTGAGCCAATCATTTAGAGGCCAGACATTCAAACAGCCCATGAATGTGGCTTTTTCTTCCTTTGGCCTCATTTGTATCAACATCAAACACTGACCATTGTTACTAACTCAGAATTATGGACAGGGTTTTCTTTGTGCAATTTTATCGCCTGCGGTGTCTACACTTAAATTACTCTACGTCCATGAAAAAAACCCAGTGCCTGTGTGGGTGTATAAGCTGCCAACACCAGAAACACCACTGTTGACAGATTTTTGATTGGTTTATGTTTTTATTCCCTTAAGAAAAAAAACTTCTATCTTGGAATATATTCTCCATTGGTTCCTTAAGAATTGTAAAACAGTGTGAAGGGTATGCCTTAAGACTAGGGAAATGTTAGGGGAAAAGTAAAAACTGGAGACTGTGTTCACCATCACGCCTGGAGGCCTGCAATCATAGACCAGCCTGCTTGATTCTCTCCCACCAAGCCCTTTCCTCTCTGGTTGCGTTGAAGGACCAAGACAGATGAGGAGGAGGTTGTTGGAAGACTCAAACCTAAAATCTTCAACTATACCTTATAACCATAACCATAACCATAACCATAACTATAATTTCGTATAATGGGCATTGGGGCCATCTCCCTAGAGAACAAGACTCAGGATTATAAGCTTAGTGATGGCAGGAAATTTAAGTGAATATGTAGGAAGTGTAGCAAAGTAGTAAGGAATGTGGGCTCTGACATCGTGGCCCACACTTACATGCTGTTTGACCTTGGACAAATTAATGAGCCTCTCCTAGCCTCAGTTGCCTTATCTATAAAACATCTGTATATCTACCTCATAGGGTTGCTGGTAAAACTAAATAGCATACATGAGAAGAATTTAGAACAGGGTCTGGTTCGTAGTAAATGCTTGTAAGCATTTCACTGCAGTCTCTGGGGGGGAAAAAAGACTGATTATGTGTTCCTGGAGATTCCTTAAGACCGGCATTTTCAGACTTTTTTCCAGCGACTTCCTCTCCCACTCCACCCTACAGCAGCTCACCCATCTGCAGACAATTCCAGGTTAACAAACATCTGTTAAGCATCTGCTATGGCACCAGGTACTATGTCAGTTCAAGAGTTTTTGAGAAGAATACAGTGGAACCCATGCCATCAAGTTGCTTACAGTCTATTTAGGAAGGCAAACGTGTAATCACAAACCTTTCAACACGGCAAATAGTGAACCCTCAAGAGTACAGAGGAATGGCCATCTCTACCAGTGAGGCCAGGGAAAACTTTACCCAGGAGGCATCGCTTGAAGTGAGTCTTGACTATTAAGGAGTACAACTCGTGACCACCACATCAGCAAAGGATTATATGATCTGGGGTCTTTTGGGATAGAAACAAGAATAGCAAGGGCCAGTCTCTAAAAGTTTCCACGGGCCCTTAGATCTGCCAATTTTGATACAGCGAGTGTGTGATAGATATTTAGTCTAGTGATTTAAAGATTAAGAATGTGGACTCAAAGTTAGGGTAGACCTGGATTTGAACTGGGGTAAGTCTTTCCATTTCCCTTACTAGCCATGTGTCCTCAGGCAAGTTTCTCAATAGTTCCAAGCTCCATCTGTTAAATGGGGATAATCATTGTTGAGTAGCATTGCCTTTTAAATAGAAACCCATTTCTAAAGTTGGCATGAAAGATTAAAAATGGAAAATATTCAAAATTCTTGACAGTTCTGTCTCTCATGAACAAGACATGTAGGGACTGTTTTATACTGAAAAGCACTATTGACCACTGGAATCCCCATCAGCAAAATGTTCAGGGTGAGTGGCACAGGAAGACTGAGATTGAGGGAGGGGCAGATTCTTGTCTCTCATCCGAGTCATTTGGGGGCACAGGTTCATTGAGAAGAATGTTGGTAGGACCTGCTGTACCTTGTATCTTATTGTCTTTTAATCTTTGCTGAGTGCCTGTACTTGGGTTCACCCATAAATTACAGGCACATGTATTGTGATTCCACTAGACCACTTCATAAGGCGCTCACGAGATGACCCATGTGAAGGGCTTCATTCACACAGCGATTGGCACAATTGTCACTCAGTGTATTGAGTCATCCTTGCAGATCCTCCTCTTCTTCTTCATCGTCCATCATGGGCTAAGAGTGATGGATAAATAAAAAGAGCAGTTTATTTGACCAAATGAGCCAAATAACTATATTTTTATGCATTGCTTTGTTTCCAGCTCTTAGGCCAAAGACCCTGTGCTAAATACGTGCCAACTTGGCTTCCTGTTCTTATTTTCCCATTAAAAATCATCAAAGCATGTTTTCTCATATGGAAAATGAGCTTAATAGTATTTTCTGTCTGATAAGAGTAAGGCTGTTGTCAGAAAATATGTATCTGCTAAAGTACTCTAAAAAGGCAGACAAAACAAAGCAAATTGTCATGATTATTTCTATCATCATGTGGGGGCACAGCAACATAGCCGGGTTAGATTGTACCCACTTCTTCCCCTGAGTGCCTTGAAGATCAAAAGAATTAATACTTTTTGGTTCATTTGTTTTATTCTCTTTCTTTATATTATACTATTTTGTGGGAAGTAGAGATCTATCTGAAAGATTGGTCTTCTCATTTCAAAGTATAACAAGTAGAGTGCTCTAAGTCTGGGAATATGTCAGCCAAAGTTTCAATCTCAAAATGCTTGTGTCTCTCTCGCTCTGTCTCTCTGGGGTGAGTGTGTGTGTGTGTGTGTGTGTGTGTGTGTGTGTGTGTGTGTGTTTTGGGCTTCTCCAAGACGTGGAGGTTTGGAATGAAAATGGTAATTGACCTTTAACAAGAGAGCTGAGAGCACTGCTTCTGTGTGTTATATGACTGTGAGCTGGATTTTAAATGTTTGATTAAGTTATTAGAGTGTTTTGCTTTGGCATAAAGTACTGTAAATTTACGATTGCTGGCCAAAGCGGTTAGTCAGTGGAGAAGAATAAATTGTTTTGAGAGGTGCTTCAAAACCTGGATTTTATTCTCTTGGAAAGACAGGGTTTTAAATAAATCATGTAATACAAATGAGAATTTCCATAATTGAGGTTCAAACCAGGAAGATCCCTAGGAGCTTTGGAGTAGTAAAATGAAAAACAATATTCCAGGATGCTTTCTTTCGTTTTTATTTTCTCTTTAAATTTGTGTTTTGAAGGGTGCCTGGGTGGCTCAGTCAGTTAAGGATTTGACTCTTGGTTTCAGCTCAGGTCATGATCTCATGGTTCGTGAGTTTGAGCCCTGTGTCTGCCTTTGTGCTGACAGTGTGGAGCCTGCTTGGATTCTCTCTCTCTCCTCTCTGTCTCTGCCCCTCCTGCTCATTCTCTCCCTCTCCCCCCTCCTCTCTCTCTCTCTCTCTCTTGCTCTCTCCCTCTCTTTAAAAAATAAAGAAACACACTTTAAAAATAAAATTTACATTTTGAGTGTGCTAACTTTGTTTTTAGGGATCCAGAGACCAAAAAACACAAAACAAACACACATTAAATATATGTTGTCACACAATTTTTGTCTGAGATGTGAATGCTGTAGAGAGACTTAAAAAAAAAAAAGTTTCCGGGACACCTTTGCTTATAGTGATTCACACAGTTAGAGGCCCCTGTCATCTGCACCCATGTCATTACCTGGAGAATTTCTGTCTGGCAGTCCTCACTCCCTGTCACCCAGTAATTTCATTCTCTGACAGCTTTCATGTTTTCAGAGCATGTTCTCTTCCGTCAGTTAGGAAATCTATCTTAAATGGCAACTCCCCTCTCTTGGGGGCCTTTTTGGGCTTGTGGCCTCAGACCTTCTCCCAGGATCCTTCCACCTGTTTCCTCAAAGTCCCCAGCCTTCCCTCAGCACAGCTAAGCTTCTCCCAGGAGCACCAAAGTAAATAAAACATGATTAAATGTATGTGATTGGTTTTTGTACTGCTTTATGTATTTGATATAGGTATACACTAGAGAACTTTGTACCATACAGTGTATAAATATACCATATATAATTGATTAAGTAGGGCAATTGTGGCCATTTCTAGAACAGTATGCCATCAACCCTCTGTTTGGAACCTGGGCATGTATTCTGATATTTGTTTTTATGGGGTCATGTGAAATAAAGTTAGGGCTGCTGCCCTTTGTACAAGATTGTAGAGCGCTACCCAAATTGTACTGCTAAAACACTGATTTTCATAGGAGATTAGCTCAGTGATTAAGAGCACAGGCTGTGTCCTCAGGCTACCTCCCTGGGAATCTCAGGTTCTCCACTGGCCAGCGGCACAGCCTTAGGCAAGTACCTTAATCTCTCATCTGTACAAAGGGGTAATAGAATTACCTACCCCAGAGTTGTTGAGAGAATTGAATGAAATAATGCATGTTTTGGGTCTAGCAAAGCACCTGACACAAAACAAAGTAAGTGGTGAATACATATTAACTATTAATTACAACATCATCATGATCAGATTTAAGTGGTGTTTAGCATATAAAAAAAAAATCTCTCCTCAAAATGGAAAAAAAATGTAAATGTGGGGATGGTCTGTTCAGCTGTTCCCTCACTCATGAACACTCAAGTATATGCTAATGCCCACCCTGGGTTGGACACCCCAATCATCTGTACCCGGCAACACTCATCTCCTCAGTGGCCTCCATGCCTCCCATTCACCCATGATCTTGTAGACCTGCTATTGCCTGGGAGCCATCCTTTTCCCAGCTGGTCCCCACTTCCTGTATGGTGAGGGCTATTTTGACAGGACTGAAGGATGAGAGTCCACAGATGTGGAAAGTTCAGTAAAGTCACTGGCACTCCTCCAGCCTTAGCATCTATCTCACTGAAGCATCCCCTGGGCTCAGAATGTTAAAATAACTCTTCCAACATCCACATTGTAAGATATCAGAGAGATTCCAGGCCTGGATCTTAGCAAAATTGAAGATGATCTTGAGTCTTTGAGCATCCTGAGACCCACCATTACTACCTTTAGAGTTTGTGACAGAGTGAGAAAAGGGACTGAGGGTAACAGATGTGTTTGTGATTTTGGCCTTTACCTTGCCCTTAGAATAGTGAATAAGTACTGGCAATAATTAAGCACCTTCTTAGTCAGACACAGTGCATGGTTCTGTACAAATACTGCCTCACTGCATTCTCTGAGCTATCTTCCAAGGCAGAGGTTATTGTCAGCATTTTACAGATGAGGTCACTGAGTCTCCGGGAAGTTAAATCACTTGTTTTCAGCCCCACAAAGCAGAGACCGGAGGCTGCAACCTAAGTTTAGACCAAAGCCAAGTGCTTTGGTCTCTATGGGTCTTTGGTTTTGTGTTAGGCACCAAGTAGGTGGGAAGTGGTTATAAGGCCACTTTCTTTCCACCCCAGGAGTGGGGAAGGAGCAGGGAGAAGACAAGGGCTGAGGAGGAGTCCATCCTGTCTCCCAAATGCATGTCTAGAAAGAGGTTGTCCCCCACAGAGGCACAAACATTCAGCCCCACTCTCTAGTCCTCCTTCTACCCCCTAAGAGTTCTCAGATTTACCTAGCTCTATACCTCTGGAGCTCCCATTGCTCAATGATGAGTGGTTGGCAGACATGAGGGTGGGGATTTCACATCCACGTTGATATTCCTAGGGGGTGGCAGGGCCTGGAGGAGGATTGCAGAGTGACAGGGAGATGGTGGGGGCTGTCTCCAACAATGGCCTCTCGTTTCTCCTCTCATCTTCATCCCTACCACTGCTGAACTCACCCATGTCGTCATCAGCTCTTATTTGAAGGACCACAGTTCTCCTCTCTTACCTGTCTGCTTCCATTCTGGCTGCAGAGAAAGTGTTCTTCACTCTAGAGTAAGCCAGAGTGAGTTTCTCAAATACATGTAGTGCTTAAAATTTTTCGCAGTCTTCCTTTGGCTCTTAAAATCCACTTCAATCCCTTGTCCCATCTTCCTTCGCCCCCTCCTCAGCTAGGAACCGCCAGTCATCCTTTGGCTCTTAGCAACAGGGTCCCTTCCTCAGGTCCCTTCCCTTTCTGTGCCCCTCCAGCCTGCTCAGTTCTTCTCTCACACATTCTTACAGGACCCTGACCTTTTGTTCATCTCAGTCTGTATTTAAACATTCCTTAGTGATGCTCAATTGATGTTTGTCTCCCTCACGAGACTGTAAGCCCTCTGAGACAAATGTGTCAGTGCTCAGCACAGCAATGCTAGCACCTAACATTCAGGTGTGCCTAGCCACACCCTGAATTTGTTAACATTTGTCATGTGTGTGAGTAACATCACTGGTGAGTCCGTGCTTTGGAAGCCCAGGAAGAACGCGCATACAGATGTAGCCACACTATGGTTACCCCTCACCGCTTCCCTTCCATTTCCAGTTAGAGAGGCTCTGCTGGGCTCTCCTCCACCCCACCCAAAATGAGAACTACCAGCAGAACTTCCTTTGGGGTACCTTCTTGTTATACTCATTATTTTGTGAAGCCCTACACTGATCCCAGGGAGGAACCCATTTGTGGAACACCTCTACCTTCACCTCTCCTGTGGTGGTGAGAGAAGACCTGGCACATAGTAGGTATTCTGGGAACATTTGGTAAATCTCAGCAGCATATTACTTTGACCATTCTGCATAGCAAATATTTTTTATTGAAATAGGTATGTATGTAAAAGAAAATGTATACATTTTGAATGTTATGTAATTACTTGTTGGAATCTACATTTTATTTAAAAACTGGGTGATCCATTTGGGGCCTGGTCAAGTAATTATAGTATGTCAGTAAGCTGAGCAATGTCGTATCATAGTAATTTTCTCTATACCATCTAATTTCTGTAGTGATCTCCTGTTATGGATCTGGCATTCATTCATTATTTAATCCTTACCGTAATGTTAGGGAGTACTTACTATTAGCCTCCCATTTACCAGTAAGGAAACAGAGAGGGTCCAGAGAGGTTAAATAATTTGGCCAAAGTCTCAATGCTGTGAGAAATGGGGGCAAGATTTGAAAGCAGCTCTCCCTGCCTCCAGAGCAGATGACATTGCCATTGTCCCATCCTGTGCATGTCCTTAAGATCTAAGTAGTAAGGACAAGATGTGGTTACAGATCAAAAGCCTGCTTGTTTTGTGTGCCTTGTAAATAGACTCTGAAGGGGCTTCCTCCACCAAAGGTGGAGGACTCCTCTCTCAGCCCTTCCCATTCCCTGCAGCCTCCTCCCTTCCCTCCGAGATATCTCTGCAGATGGTCTGGGAGACATGCGCAGGCCTTGCTACAGAATCAGATCTCTGAGTCAGCCCTTGAAAAAAAGAAATCTCTTTGCTGGTTTTATTTTTCTTGGTTGATTTATTTGACAAGGACCCATTTTGTACATCATTTTGGAATTTCAAAATCTTTTTTTATCTCCAAAGGTCTGTCTTAAAAAGCTGAAGAAATAAAAGAGAGGCTATGTATGCTATTCCCTGTGTGATGCTTTCTAAACCAAGGCTCTGCCTTTTTATTTTGTGACCCTGAGAGCACACAGGTTGCAGGATAGGGGCTGAGAAGAGCTAAATCCCAGCAGGTAGGAGTCCGATTTTCACTAATCCCTAAAGACACGTCTCTGTCACTGTTGTTTGACTTGTCAGGACACCTACGTTGCTAAACCCCACAGAGGAAGAGCAAGCACATGAATTATTCACTTTCTGACAGAGCTTCTCTGGTGAGATTAGGTGTTGCAACCAGCCAGCAAAAGGAAATGTTCCCAGCTCTGGCTGGCTGCAGATACAATCACTGTTGATCTTTACCTGGAGGTCCATGAAGCCCCACTCTGAGGCCTTCAGTAGAGATTCTAGCCTGGTGTTCCTGGGGTCACAGTTTCAGCAGCAAGTCATTTCCAGAGGAATCCTTTATCCTGGCACATGGCATGTCAGATGCAACCAAAAGAGGCACCAAGCTTCCCTGGAACTTTCTCCACTTTCACATGTGTTTCAGCTGAGGGAAAAGCACCAGGGGCGGGGGGCTAGGGGGAGGTTGGGAGAGCCTCTGACTGAATTTATAGTTGCATTTAATAACCCATGCAACTCAATTTATTAGGTCACAATGCCCCTTTGAACTGTGGCATGAAATTTTGCATGCATAGTCTGGTTTCTCCAGTGAGAAGCAGACCTTCCCCATTCAGTTTTGTGTCCTTGTTGAATGAAATGTCCATGCCTTGACCATTTTGGTTAAGAACAAGCTTTGATCAAGCGTGGGCTGGGGCATTTCACCATGGCCCTTGATGCTTATGTCTGCTGACAGTGGCTAAAGCACTGTACCCACCCATGTGGATTACCATCCATGTACCAACTCTGCATGAAAGGTCTGCATCTGCAGACATTCTTCCTCCTAAAGACGCTTAAAGCAGAGTTCTCTTTTGCAAGCTCTGCTTTCTGTTTTGCTAAGAATAAGTTATGGCATAACTTTGTCTGTTTCCTTAGGCCCTTCTAATTGAACCAAGAAGTTCAGGGCGATGATGTTTTTTGAGCAGTTTCCAAATCTCAAGGCGTGGAAATCAGGGAAATAATTCGCTTAGATCGTGGAATATCTTTTTTTTTTTTTTACCACAATCCTGAGAAGTAGAGTTTGGTTAAATGGCACCTGAGATCAATTCAAATGAGCGAATTTATATTGAGCACTTACTGTGTGAAAAATCCCTTGCTGGTGATGATGGGAGATAGAGTTCAAGACAAAATGGAGTCTATTGACTTCTGAGTCATGATTTGCCTTGTAAGAGTGCCAAGGTGTAAGAGACATAACATTTTCATTTTTATGATTTTTTTGTGATGTGTATTAGATAAATAGCTCTTCAAATGCATGGCCCTGTGGGTGAATGAGAGTAAAGCAGGCATTTAAGGAAAATAAAAAAGGTGAGTTAACTTAGGAATACATTAAGTAATAATATAGATGATACCTAGAAGTGGTAACAAGGTAGTTGGTGATTTATTAGAATATCAAAAGCCACTATCCTAGATGTACTGAAACACATCTCCAAGGAAGCAAGTCAGTTTATTATTCAGGAAGGTAAGCCAAGGGCCTTTGAGTATTTGACGATACCTGGTCATTAGCTTGCATGGCTCACTGCACAGCCAAGCCATGATGGATGTTAATGAAATTGCTCACACATGTCCTTGTGTACTTCCCATCATCCACACAGCAGTAACATTGAGATGTAGACCACTTCCTGCCATCTTGACTATCCTGATGTGGAGGAGACACGGTAGAGAGAAATGAGGTTCCCATTAAGCTTTGCACATCCCATTCCAAGCATTTGCATTGGAAGGGAGATGCTGGAGACATGATGAAAGGCAGATACAGCACCACAAGCTAGATGGCCCAAGGTCAGAGGAGAGACAGAGGTAAAAGGATGTCTTGAGGCATGGGGACTGCTGGTCTGATGTGCCACAGCTAGTGACATCCCATCCCCTGCAACAGAAGCAATGTATAAACCCCACCACACACCCCTCTGAGGAGCCTTAAACCCATTCAGATGTGTAATACTGTTGAGTGCAGTGAATAGACTAATATCGTCTTGGCATCTCTGCAGTGACTAATTTGTGGGCTCTCTGATTTTGTTCTGAGTTAAGTGGTCTTTATGTTCCAATTCTGGCAGCACTGAACAGTGATATATTGTGTCCACGATTCCGCCCGGTTTATTGGCGCTCACATAATGACAGCCTGTTGAATGGGAAGAAGTAGTGCGTAAACAAAACAGCCTGAGCTGGAGGGGCAGCACTAATTTTCTGAGCCATGTTTGTTCTGAGTTAGGTGTGAGATTTTCTTTTATCTGTGTAAGTTGGGATTTTGAAACTTGATATGTATATAACTTCACATTTACACTTGGAGTTCCAAAAGAGCTTAAGTTTGATTACATGGGGAAATCAAAAACTAGCATAAAGCCATCTTTGCCTGATAGAAAAAGTGAATTCTTGAGTCCTGACTCCTCACAGTGCCTGGGAGAATCCCTCTAGGTTTGGGATCTCAGGAGTGAACACAAGACACCCCACACTAAGGAAAACCCTGAGGGCCTATCATGGGCAGAGTCCTTTGTCCTAAGAAGACAGATCAGTTGATTAATACAAAGAGTGGGAGCTGGAAGTAGAGGCCATGTGCAGGGTCACACACGGGAAGGGTCTGGTACAAAAGAGGAGCCACTGTTGGTGTGAGGATTGAGGTGGATGCTGTATGTTTGTCTTGAAGTGTGTTTTTCATTGTTGACATGTGTCTAGTGTGCTTTGTCAGAAAGGAGTTGGTTTGAAGAACCAGTTTAGAGTGGACACATGAAATGATTGTATTTCTCACTAATTCCATATACTTTTTATTGTTATTATTGACTGGTTTTGAAATTGAAATTAGCAGATACTATGTATTCATGGTACAAACTATTAAGGACTAAAAGTGTATAAAAGAAAGTGTCCCTGCTTTACCTGATACCTGGTTCCCCTTCCCAAATGTAGCTGTTGTCTTGTTTTTTGTTTTTGTTTTGTAAATTTCCAGAAATTATTCTTATACAGGGTCATCTGGGTGGCTCAGCTGGGTAGGCTTCTGACTTTGACTCAGGTCATGATCTCACAGTTCATGAGTTCGAACCCTGTGTCAGGCTCTGTGCTGACAGCTCAGAGCCTGGAGCCTGCTTCAGATTCTGTGTGTGTGTGTCCTCTCTCTCTGCCCCTCCCTTGCCCACACTCTGTCTCATTCTCTCTCTCAAAAAAAAAAAACAAAAAAAAACATTTAAAAAATGAAAAAAATTATTCTTATAGATACTTAAGCGTGTGTGTGTACATATGTATTTATGTATATATGTGTGATTTTCTACACCAATCAGAACTCTATCCATAGATAGAGAAGATAATCATTTACTTGGTGTGGTTGAAGGAAGCCAGAAGGTCCCATAGCCAAAAAAACATATGCCCAGGGCCTACCATGGATCCAAGGTTGTTGTTGTTTTTTAATTTTTTTTAATGTTTATTTTTGAGAGACAGAGACAGAGCATGAGTGGCAGATGGGGAGCGGGAGAGGGGAAGACACAGAACTCATAGCAGACTCCAGGCTCTATGCTGATAGCCTGAGGCAGGACTCAAACCCATAAACTGTGAGATTATGACCCGAGCCGAAGTCTGATGCTTAACTGACTGAGCCACCCAGGCTCCCCTGTTTGTTTTTTTTTTTCAACTATTTGAAAATTATTCTTTAGATTTTAAAAAATTATTAAGACTATTTTTTTAGAGCAGTTTTAGGTTCACAATAAAATTGAGGGGAAGGTACAGAGATTTGCCATATGCCTCCTTCCCCTGTACATGCATAGCCTCCCCCATTGTCAACGTCACCCACCAGAATGGGAGAGTTGAGACAATTGAACCTACCTTGACACATCAAAATCACTCAAGAAAACACAGTTTTTATTACTATTCATTCTGGGTTGTACGGTCTCTGGGCTTGGATTTAAATTTTTTTTTTCTTTTAATTCCAAATTAAGACTTCTCTTGCAGTTGACTAGGATTCATCTGCCCATTTGTGAATGAAGAGGGCCTGTTTGCAAGTGGGTTGATTTTAGTATCTTTTCTCTGCCTGTGGGGCCACATGGGGGCACTTGGCCCACTGGGCACTGTGGTGTGCAGAGCAGCATGGGGTCCCAAGGACTGGCAGGGGCTGAATGGGAAAGCCATGAGTGCAGCAGCACCAGAGGCGGGGAGTGAGGCTGTGTCTCACTGTCACAGAGGAGGAGGGGAGCCAGGAGACACTACTGGAGAATTGGGGGCTGGGACAAGAGCCCCATACTCACTCGCATTGGCCACCTGGTGCGTGGTGTGTAGGCGGTGAAGAGACAGCACGGAGGAGAAATCACAGCCTCCATGCTTGCGTCTGCATCTGTCTCCGCACATACACAGAGACATTGAGTCTCTGCAACCAGAGACTTCTTGACAACTCGGGGTCTCAAAAGACTTCTGAGAGCAGCAGGGAAGGAGCCACTCAATGAATGCTCACCTATAATCATGTGCCTTTGTTGACAGATGCCTGTCTTTGTACTTAGTGTGATAAACTGCTTCTGTGATTTCATCTTTTGAATTTCCATGTTGCTATTCCTTGGGATAGGAATAGGCATCCCAGAAAGTGTCACCACTTGCTTGTAGCTGAGGCTGAGTAAGATGAGAAGCCCTCCCTCAGGCGGGGTGTGGAATCCATCCTTCCCAAGATGGGGCGAGCTCCTTGTTGCATGCCTCAGTCAGCCCACCCTTGCCTTTTGTGGGCAACACAGGATGTCCGGGCCACACAGGATGGACAGATGGCAGGAGAGCAATGGTCAGTTAAGGCACAGATGAGGTGCAAGGGGCATTGGGCACCCTGCCAAAATCCTAGTTCTGCCACTTACTAGTGGGGTGATGAATCATATAATAAGTAACTTAAGTTCTCCAAGCCTTGGTTTTATCATCTGTAGAATGATATAAGATAAATAACGGTCTGGACCTTATAGGGTTGTTGAGAGGATTCAATTAGTTAAAACCTAAAAAACCCTTAGAACACTGCCTGTGAGCACTCAAAAGAGGTTAGGTGTTGCTGCTATTATTCTGGAAGCTTGTTCTGCTTCCTTTGTCAGTTGATAGCACTGTCTGTAACAAAGGTGGGTCAGTCCAATCCTATGGCCTTTCTCTTCCTTTTGGCTATAAACCACTGCTGGGCTGGGCCTGAGGTTGACCCAATTCGTATCTGCATCGGTCCTCTGTGAATGTGTCCTCTGGAGGCCCGGGTGTGTTAGCTGATCTAATCAGGGGAGGGATTCAGGGCCCATTCCAATGTTTAAGTTGGCACTCAGCCTAATCTTGTCTGTCTTGAACTGTAAGTCCAAGAAGATGGGCCAGATCTGGTTCAAGTACTCTGCAGGGTGGAGCCTTTCAAACATTTGGAGTGATAAATAAATGTATCTGGGGAGGGTGGCTGGGTTGGTGGTAGCTTAATCATAGTTTTACTGTTTCACTCCTTTGAGACCATCTTGTTACCTGAAGAGAGTGGTCAGTTGGACCATCATTCTGCCCCCTGTCTTGGACACTGGGTTTTTAATAACCATTGCTGGCATTAATTGGGCATTTACCAGTTATAAGCTTGTGTTAACCACTTCCATATGCATGGTTTGGGGCAAGCCTCAGAACTACCCGATGAGTCAGCTTGATTGTTTTTTCCTCTGCCTAGATGAAAAAAATGGAAGCTTGGAGATGTTAAATCACTTGCCTAGGTCACAGATGTTGTAAGTGCAGAACCAAAACTGATGCAGCCTGTCTATAGAGCTCTAAACTCTCAGACCTTAATGTTCACACAAGTCACCTGGAGATATGGCTAACAGGCAGAGTTGGTTTAGCAGATCCCAGGCATGACCTAAGAAACTGCATTTCTCACAGGCTGACCTGTTGGTCCCTAGACCATGCTTTGAGTGACATGGCACCAGACCAGGAAGTCACATAGCCTTGACCTGACATGTTATCTTTTTGGCTGGGTCTAAGGGTTGACCTCACACACAGTTCCCTGAAAGCTATCAGCTCACCTCCTCATGGTGAAGATGATGTCATACAGGGCTCTCCACAAGTGACGCAATAAACAATACACTCTTAGAGTCTTTGGCAAAGGTACTTGTTGAGACCATTGCTCTGCCCTTAAAAGGTCTAAGAATGCATCCTACTTGACTGACTGAGGGCCTTCTGTGCCCCTGAATGTTTCTTTTTTTCTAGTATCAGCTGGGTTTCTGGATTTGAGACCTAGGGGAAGCTACCATGATCTTAATCTTTTACCCAGACCTCTTTCTCTTGTGCTCCCCGCGTCTCTGATCATCGTCTCATTCACCCTTTCATTCCCCCCAGGCTCAAATATTTTCAGGAGTTTGAATCCTTCCTTAACCCCAGCTTCCTTCAGTTGTCATATCTCAAACTAATTCAGCCCGCAGAATATCTCTGACATCTCTGCCTTCCAAAACCTGGAGAAAGGGACAAGGCCCTGATCACCTCCTGATAAAAGAAGCGGGTATTTATTAGATAGCCAGTATGTGCATTATCTACTTCACTGAGCTCTATCACTATCCAGCAAAGGCATTATCAATTATTGCCATTGGTCTGATGATATACACAAGAGTTAAGATACCCAGTCACTCCAGGTCACCCAGAAAGTAAGTTTTGGCTCCAGGACTGAACCCTGAGCATCCAACCAAACCCTCTCACTCCTAACCCTATGCAATACTGCCTCTATCCTTTCTGTCCATCTCCACTACAGCTAGAGGCACCACGATCAAACACATTTGGTCACTTGTTCATTCACCAGCTACCTATTAGGCCTCCAGTATGTTCCAGCACTATGTGAGGTGCTGGTGATTACAATTGCTAGTGATACAGGTATACTCCCTACCTGTGTGGAGTTTCATGTCAGTAATCACATTATTGCTACTTGCTAGCCATGTGACTTTTATTGGGTAATTCAACTCATATGAATCTATATGGCCCATATGAACCTCCATTTTCTCATCTGTAAATGGGAATTGTTACAGTACCTACCCCACTGGGATGCTGCAGATACCAAACAAGGTCATGTATGTAGCAGTTAACACTGGCATATAGTAGATGGACAATATCTTACCTGAAATTGCATGTGAATGAAATCTATGTTCCTCGGCATGCCATTCCAAAACTTTCATTCCAAGCACCCATGTATCACCCAAGATAAAGCATTGTTCTTTCCCAGGTATGGCACACTTTTTCCTGATTCCATGATCCTACTCAAATGCTACTTTCCTTTGTTGTGATGGTATCTTACCTCTTCTCCACTCTCAAACTCCCACCTACTCTTCAAAGCCCAACACAAATGTCACCTCCTCCACTAAGCCTTCAATCTCACCTGTGTAAGAACAGCTCTCTGTCCTGTGATTCTCTTGTACTCTGTCTCCCATGTAGTATGAAATCATGCTTCCTTGTGTTCTAGTTTTTGAGTCTGCCTCCCTGGCTTTTCACTCATTAGCAAATATTTCACGCACATTCACTGCATGGTACGCACTGTGCTACCTGTCGAGGTATATAATGGAGCTAATAACTGTCATGATACCTCTTTTCACAGAGTGTACAGTCTAGCACAGCACTGTCCAATAGAATGTTCTGCAGTCGTAGAAGTGTTCTGTCTCTGCATTGTCCAATATGATAGCCATTAGCCGCATGTGGCTATTGAGCACTTAAAATGTGACTAATGTAGCTGAGGGACTGAATTTATTTATTTTGAGAGAGCGAGAGAGAGCGAGTGAGCACAAGCAGGAGAGGGGCAGAGAGAGAGGAAGAGAGAATCCCAAGCAGGCTTCACTCAGCATAGAGCCCACTGCAGGGCTCAATCTCATGACGGTGAGCTCACAACCTGAGCCAATATCAAGAGTTGGTCTCAGTATTTAAGAATCTCTCATGGTTTGCCTCCCTCCCTCTTCCCCTCCCCCTGGGTGTTGTATGGAAACCAATTTGACAATAAATTATATTTAATATAAAAAAAAGAGTTGGTCTCTTAAGTGACATCCATCCAGGTGGCCTTTAATTAAATTTTTAAGTGTATTTATTTGGGGGGGGGGCAGAAAGAAAGGGAGGGAGAGAATCCCAAGCAGGCTCCGCATTGTCCACATGGAGCTGGTGTGGGGCCCGATTCCATGAATTGTGAGATCATGACCTGAGATGAAATCAAGAGTCAGATGCTTAACAGATTGAGGCACCCAGGTGCCCCAATTAATTTTAATTAAACTAGTGGACACTGTATTGGACAATGCAGGTAGTGGGAAAAAGCTGTTAAATAATCACACACACACATACACACACACACACACACACAACAATGGAAGATTACAGTTGTACTAAGTACTCTGCAGAAGGAATGCATGGTTGCACAAAGGCATACTAGGACATCTGACTTAGTATGGGCGGGGTGGTAGTCAGGGAAAGTAATGATTTCCTGAGGTAGTAATGATTGAGCAAAGATCTGAAGCTTCTCAAAAGAAGGTTAGGAAGCATGAAGGGCATGCATGCAGATAAGCAAGCAGCATGTACAAATGGTCTGTGGTGGAAAAGAACGTGTCCTATGAGATGATTTCTGAGAGTTCAAGAGCAAACACCATCTCCCTCCTTTCCTCTTATTTGAAATCTCCAAAGCACTTAGCACCATGCTTTGCACACAGTAGGCATGGAATTAAATTTCAAATTCGGATGTTTGAAGCCAGGGCCTCACTAACTATGCAACCTCACCCATTTCCTCCTCAGAAATGCCCCAGTTGGAGAGCCAGGAAACAGGAGCCTCCTAATCCATCTCTGCTGTGGTGGCTCCAATCACTAAGGAATCTTGGTTTTTGTCTCAGAGAACTTTCTTTACTATATATATGGCTGGCAGCCTGCAACCTCCCACCTCTTAGTATTGTGGGAAATTACTCCAGGTGTTGTTTGGAGGAGATGTGGCCATAGGCAGGGGCTGGAATCACAAGGGAACTTGTATTTTGTACCATTTGTTCATTATTGGACAAACATGTGTGAGTACTTACTACAAGCAGATGCTCTGCTAGGTGTTGAGGATGTGGTCAAGAGCAAAAGCAATAGTGTCCTTGACCTCACGGAGCTTGTATTGTGGCAAAGAACCTCAGGAATCCCAGCCTGTAGCAGCCAGGGCTACTAGCTCTTGGTGGAACCCACAGAGTGTTTGTGGTATTCTTTCATGTTCTCCTGGGTCAATGCACAACTCAAACATGCTCTCCAAACCCAGTCATCCTACACTGGGGTCCCAAAAGCCTTGGACACAGAGTTGAACCTTCAGATTGCCCAGTAATTGAGCTGTAGACTTCTGAGACCTGTGCATAATTTGCTATATATTCTCCCCAGGAACTCTGCCTTGCCTACAATTTGGGAGTGTGTGAACTCTACAAAGTCATCATCTTCTAATAAGAAGAAACAACTCCTTGTTTACACCCCAGCTTGCAGTCCCCACACCAACTTCTTATTCACACCCTTGGCTCACAAAAGAGCTTAAACAAAGTTTAGTTCCCCAAGGCTGGGGGAAGGGTGGAAAGTCTAATTTTTTTTTAACTTACTCAAGGTCTTGTCCAAACGAGTTGTCACCAAAAAATGAAAGCCAGATGTTATTTTAGTGAGAAATAAATATGTGGCCAAGCTGCAGATTGAACCTGAGGTCCCCCTGGATAGTTTCCACGTGTGTCGGTAGCTGGACTCCCAGGTATCGGCAGCCCACATTCTTTCTCTTGTCTTTTAGCTGAGGCGCAGCTCGCACAGATGGCTAATGAGCAATTAACATCTCAGCCTCACATCCTGCCATGGTGATACCCATCGGTTCATAAGTTAGATTCAAACCAGTGCCGTGAGTTGCCAGGGGCTGCTGAGTTCAGGGTGAGAGGCAGAGACCCATGTCTGGAAAAGGGGGGAGAGGACAAATTCAGGCTGAAAGTGCCGCCTCTAGCTTCTCAATGAGGGATCTGCTTTTGTTGGGAACCCTTAAATCCTCGCAGGGAACATACTTCTGATAAACATCGAGGAATTACAGATGAAATCAGGGCCTCGGAGCAAAGAGCGGCCCTTTGGGGTTTAACATTACAGCGTGTTCTTCCTCAAGTCTGATTCAGTGGTGAGCTTTTCAGCCAAAGGAAGTGTTTTTGGTAATTGGCCGAATCTCCGTAGGAAGACCGCTGAGCTTGCTACTGCTTCTATCAGAGCAGTTTTCATCTCTTGGATTTTTCTCACACTTTTCAAGTTCTAGATGCAGTCGTTTGTGCCCTGGACTTTGAAATAGGTCATGCTGGTATTAGAACTTCCTTGGAGGACAGAATCGAGACGAGAGAGGGGAAAAGTGAGAGAATGGAGCTCAAAGGGTCAGTAGGGCCCAGAGTAGTGCCAAACCCCTGGGGAAAAGGCCAGCAGTATTGGACCCAGAGATTGTGGGTGAGGCATTTAGAGGGTTAGGCAGGCAGGCGATCCAAATTAGGAATGTGTGACCTCAGACTGGGTGCATGGCACATAGGCACAGCAGGCCAGGGGGAGGCAAGGCTTTAGGCCCACCACAAAGACAGTGGTGGAGGAAGCCCAGTGAAGGTCTGGATCACTGGCACTGAGCAAGGGTCTCTAGAGAAGGAGGGCTCTGCTGAAGGCAAGGCAGACCTCTAACTTTGAGGAACCTCTCTGAAGTTTCTTCCTGCGTAAACTGAAGACAAAATCGTCCATAGCTCATAGGGTTATTTTGAGGATGTAATAGATTCATCGTTGTCAAGTGTTTAAAAGGGTGACACTCAACAAATATTATTTCATGACAGAGTTTCAAACATGAGGGAATAAGAAGAGGGACAGTTCCTAAAATATAAGTTTAATTCTAGGAAAGATATTTTTCAAACTAGGTCAGCTTGGCCTTTAGAACAGCATTCATTGGGGCACCTGGGTGGCTCAGTGGGTTAAGTGTCTGACTCTTGGTTTTGGCTCAAGTCATGATCTCATGGTTCATGAGTCTGAGCCCATCATTGGGCTCCATGCTGACAGTGTGGAGCCTGCTTGGGCTCTGTCTGTCTGTCTCTCTCCCTGCCCCTCCCTTGCTCATGATCTCCCTCCCCCCCCCCCTCTCAAAATAATAAATAAAATTTAAATTAAAAAATTAGGGGCGCCTGGGTGGCGCAGTCGGTTAAGCGTCCGACTTCAGCCAGGTCACGATCTCCCGGTCGGGAGTTCGAGCCCCGCGTCAGGCTCTGGGCTGATGGCTCAGAGCCTGGAGCCAGTTTCCGATTCTGTGTCTCCCTCTCTCTCTGCCCCTCCCCCGTTCATGCCCTGTCTCTCTCTGTCCCAAAAATAAATAAACATTGAAAAAAATTTAAAAAAAAAAAATTAATAAAATGTATCATTCATTTACTCATATATCCTTCATTCAATATTTCCTTCTTTATTCAAGAAATCTTTATGGAGCCCCTTGGGTGTATAAGGAATTCTTCTAGTCCTAGGGATACAGTGTCAGTCTAGAACAGAGTTTGGCAAAGTATAGCCTTCAGGCCAAATCCAGCCCACTGCCTGTTTTTGTAAATAAAGTTTTACTGGAACACAGCCATGCCCATTCATGGATGTGTTGTTGATGGCTGCTTTTATGCTACATTGGCAGAATTGAGTGGCTGTGACAGGTAGTGTAAAGCCTGGAAAGCCTAAGGTAATTACTACCTGGCTCTTCACAGAAAACATTTACAGACCTTGGTGTCGAGAGATCTTTTAGTACAGCACTCACTCTCCAATGAAAGAAGCCAGTCAATGGGAAGTTTCAGTATAGTGAAATAATTTCAGAGGACTGTAGGAGTAGAGGAGGGTCAGATAGGCTTCCTAGAAGAGATACCTTCTCAGTTGAGATCCGGAGGCTGAATCAGAATTACTGAAGTAGAGGAGAAAGGAAAAGAATTCCAGATAGAGGGAATCTATCTGCAGAAGCCCAGAGATGAGGGAGAGCAGGGTATGTTCAGGAGCTAAATGAAATTCATCACAGCTGGAGTGAGAAGGGACAGATGACACCAAGCTTCCCAGGTAGGATGAAGATATTTTAATATTTTTGGAGAGCAATGAGGAGCTATTGAGGAATGTTCAGCACAGGAACAATATAATCAGTCTCATAAGGAGATAAATTCACCTGGAATATGTAGAATCACTTTAAGAGTTGGGTGGGAGGGGGGGCGCCTGGGTGGCTCAGTCGGTTGAGTGTCCGACTTCAGCTCAGATCATGATCTCACGGTTTGAGTTCGAGCCCTGCATTGGGCTCTGTGCTGACAGTTCGGAGCCTGGAGGCTGCTTGGATTCTGTGTCTACCTCTCTGTCTGCCCCTCCCCCATTCACATTCTGTTTCTCTCTCAAAAATAAACACTTAAAAAAATGTGAAAAAAAGAGAGTTGGGTGGGAGGGTGAGGAACAAGAATAGAGGCAAGAAGGCTGGCAGGGGGAGCCCCTGGTAGCCTGAAGTATGAAAGAGGCAGTGGAAGTACGAGAAAAGCATGGTTTGAAGACATGCTTAAGAGGCAAAGCTCACAGCACATAGTGATTTGTGGCACGTGGGGAGTGTCAAGTGAAAAGGAGTGAAGTACGAGAAAGGATCACTCCCTCAGATGGGGATCATGTGGGCAAGAGCAAGTTTGGGGTCGAGGGAGATGACAGTATACACATTGGACATGCCTATGGGATGCCCATGAGAAGTCAAATTGGATTCTTTTCAGAGCAGGCCATGTCATTTATTGTACTGCTTGAGACTGGAGATGAAGATGTTAGCTCTTTGCGTATCTGAAGGAAGTGTTTTCTAGGAAGAGGACAGCGAGGGGATGTCCCGAGGATGGGAAGACCCTGATGTGTCCCAGGAGAGGCAGGGAGGCTGTGTAGCTAGAGCAGCATGAGAATGTGGGAGAGTGGAAGGAACTGAAGTTTGAGAGGTAAAGGGGGAGGGAGGTAGACAGATCATGTGGACACATGTGACCCATTGCAAGACCATCGACTTTCACTGAGTTAGATGGGAGCCACTAGAGGATTCTGAACAAAGGAATGACTTGATTAATGTGTATTTTGAAAGGATCTTTCTAGCTGCTAGAGGTGAATAGGATGTAGGTGGGCAATGGTAGAAGCAGGGGGACCAGTCAGGAGACTACTGCAAATCTGAAGGCAACTCCTCCTCCTCCCCCTCCTCCTCCATATTAGTCAATTTCCCTTTTTATCCAAACAACCTCAGAATCTCAGTGTCTTATAAAAATAAATGTCTATTTTCCTTGCTTATGGGTCATAAGTTGGCTGAGTTTAGCTGATATCAGCTGACTTCAGCTAGGCTCAGCAGGGCTTGGGTTCAGGCTGTAGACTAGGTTTAGTATCCTTCATGTGATTTCTTATTCTCCTCTGGCTCATGACTACCAGAGGCCTACTTTTCTCAAGGCACGTGGAAGAAGAGATGAGATCCAGCCAAGTCACAGAAGCGCATTTAAAGCCTCTGCTCACATCACACCCGCCAACCTTCTATTCGCCAAATCAAGGTACATGTCCAAGTCTGGCACCAGCAGTGCAAGGAGATATACACTGCCCCCTTTCATGGGAAACACTGCAAGGACACATGGTCCAAGTCTTAGGTATATGATTCTATAGCAGAGAAGGAGGGAAGAATTAGAACAGTAAACCCATCTACCATGTTCTCTCTGTATTCCAATTATCCTCATCTTGTGTCATCACGTTTTGCCTTGTCATCTTCCTGTTTGTCAGCCAGTTTTCACTCTGGTCATGTTTGACTTACACAATGATCTTCTCCCCCATCAGCTCTTGCTTCTCCCCGATAAAACATCCTGCATGCCCTGCCTGAGTCTTCTTCCTACAGTGTTCCTTTCTTCACGTCAAGCCTGGCCAAGAAACTTGAGTGACCATTTAGCAACACAAATTTCCCCCAATGCGAGTCATTTCTGTATGCCCTTCATGGTTTTGGTCAACCTGTGTAACACCTGAACTGTTATTAGTTAATATTTTCTTTCACTTGACTTTAAGTCAACTTACTTTTTTCCCCCTTTGCTTCATCTTTTTAAAAAAAATTTTTAATTTTTATTTATTTTTGAGAGAAATACAGACAGAGCATGAGCGAGGGTGGGGAACAGAGAGGGAGAAACAGAACTTGAAGCAGGCTCCAGGCTCTGAGCTGTCAGCACAGGGCCTGACATGGGGCTCGAACTCAGAAACCACAAGATCATGACCAGAGCTAAAGTTGGACACTTAACGGACTGAGCCACCCAGGCACCCCTTCCTTAGCTTCATCTTAAGTAATAACTACCATAAGAGAGTTGCACATTATTCTAAAAACATAAAAATCTGTGCTGATTAAAATAAACATACTCATTTGCTGTCTGAAATCACTTAGAAGTCTGATGACTGCATCTTGGGGACCCACAGGCCTCCCACCAGCCCTAGGGCCTCATCCCCATCCATCTACTCTTCTGTCTCATCCCTTTGTATTTCTACTGCTGGGACCATGATGGTTGCCTGTCTCTGCACCTGTTGTGGAAAAGCATTTGCCCCTAGCTTTGCTCATACTGCCCTCTGAGCTTGGAAGACCCTCCCTCCCCCTTTCTCTCTATCTGTCCTTGAAGACTTGCCCCATCCACAAGTCCCTAGTCCCTGGTTGGCTCTCTCTCCCCACTTCCCTTCCAGTCTGTGCCCATCACCCAGGGTTCCAGCTCAAGCTTCTCTCATTGCTTCATGTGTGTTTGTCTTACCAGCTCAGCTCACAAGTGCGCCTTGCCTCACATGACTATATCCGCCAAGTCTTAGTCCACCCACCCACAGGAGATCCTCATCCTTCACTCTTGCACGTTGAAACAGATGCTGGTTCTATAGTGTCCTATCACAGGTCTTTTGACCAGGTACTCTCTCTGGCCTTTTTCTGTTTTTCATTCCTTTCCTCCTTCTCTTTCCAGATGCTAATCAAATATTGCCTCCTCCAAGAAGCTGTAAAGACTTCTCCCACAGCTTCCTAGATTTCCTTCTCCATCAGCATACAGCACATTTGCCTGTGGTCATCGGTGAACTTATCTTCCTTCCCTACTAGACTGACTGTAAGCTCTTTAAGGAGAGGATCTCGCTGGATTTTGTGTGCCAGAGCATGACATAGAATAGGCACTAAGAAGATGTGATGATATAGGTATAGATATAGATATATAGAAATACAGTTACAGTTACATTTACATATACATATAGACACAATGGAATATTATTCAGCCGTAAAAGGAATGAAATCTTGCCATTTGCAAGATTTGGATGAATCTAAAGGGAACAATGCTAAGTGAAATAAATCAGAGAAAGACAAATTCTATATGATTCCACTCATGTGGGATTTAAGGAACCAAACAAAGGGAAAAAAAAGAGACAAAAAAACCCCAGCCTCTTAAATATAGAGAATAAACTGGCTGTTGCCAGAGGGGAGGTGGGGGAATGAGTGAAATAGGTAAAGGGGGATTGAGTACAATTATTTTTGGAACACTGAAAAATGAATAGAGTTGTTGAATCACTGTATTGTACACCTGTAGCTAACACTGTGTGTTAATTATACTTGAGTTGAAAAAAGGGAAGCATCCAAAAAATGAGTAAAAATAAAAAGGAATAGGCACCGAGTAAACATTAAATTTCTCAATTTATGAATTAAGTCACTTGAACGCGGCTGTTTCAGCAGGACTCTATGTTCATTAAGGCAGAGATCTTGCCTTCTCTCTTTTTTCCTTCCCTATATTGCTTGTCCCAGGTAGGCCCATGGTAGGTGCTTGTTAAATTTGCAATAAGGGGAGTTTCATAGGAAATGCAGGAAGTGGCTAAGATGGGCAATGAAAATTGATGCCAATTAAGATAGTTCAGCAATTCTAAGCACCTTCAGGCCTAACCCGATTTTGAACATCAAATGTATTATGCTTTTGATTATCAAAGGCAAGCGGGATATGTTTGGAGCCCTTTGCCTTTGTCCATGATTGAAAAGATGTAATTCGTGTTAGGTAACTAGTCCTGTCCTTTCTACATCTGGAGATGGTGTCGAATTCTTTTTCAGGGTAGAACTGGTGTGTGTGTGTGTGTGTGTGTGTGTGTGCGCGCGCGCGCGTGCACACGCACGCATACACATGCGTGTGTGTGTGCGTGTATGTAAAACAGAGAAAAAGATAGCAATCCAGATGCCAACACACCTGGAATCTATTTGTGAGGATCACTGATTCAGTCCACAGCTTGGGCCATTCATTTATTTCTTGCTAAGTGAACATCTGGGATTCAGTTTGAGACGCCAACAAGTTTGGAAGGGATCTCAAAGCTGTGGTTGGGATGGGGAACTGCTCGCCTGAGGTGGGAGTGAGAGAGGTGAGCAGGGGCTCTTAAACTATTCTGCAGACTTTGGTTCAAATGCAACAGCCAGAGGGTTGAGAAACCATTCCCATGCTGGAAAAGCATTCACAGAAAGAAAAAACCAAAGAAGATTCAATCAGATTAAAGCAATAATGCAATCTGAAAAATGCCCCCTTTCCACTTTCCCCATTCCCTTTCCACCTCACAGTTATAAATGTGTCCAGGTATCTTCCTTTTCTAGGAAAAAAGAAAAAAAAAAGAAGAAGAAAAAAACCTTGGACCTGGACCAGGAAGGAAATACTATGAGAAAGTAAAATTCTAATTAGTTATAGATGAGAATTGGTCACAGATAATTACTCTGCATTCCTTGGCTCATGCCTGAGAAAGCCTCAGAGATCTTTTTTGTTGCTTGATGTGTAGACATATATCTAGATACCTAGATAAACACCCAGGGAAGCGCACCGTCATTAACAAATCTTGCAGAGTGAGAGTGTTTATAACAGAAACGAAAGGGAAATTTGTCATTCACAAGCTAGGAATGTTTGAATGATTTTGCTGTCAGGACTCTTTTTTTCTTTCTCTCTCTCTTTTTTTACTTTGAGCTTTCTTAAACCAAAAGCAAAGGCCAATGGGTTCAAACAGGACCATTTTAAACAGTACACTTCCAGAGGATTTGTGCTGAGTAGTAGGCGCCCCCGTGACATCCACCAGCTAGAGTATTTCTCCTTCGATTTGCATCTGTCATTTTCCTACCTGTGGGTCAAAGGGGTTGGAGACCCAGATGACGGGCTGAGAATAAGCCAGAGAGAACATGTGAAGTCTGTGATGGGCTGTGCTCATGCCATCCTATTTAGAACCAGCTTTGCTGCGTTGTTTGGGGGATTTTAAGTGGGGAGGGGGGAACTCCCATAGCTGCCTAAAGTATTTTTCTCTTAAATCCTAGTAGAAATAACTTAACATTAACTATAGGCTGCTTGAGGCATGCTTAATGTCTTGATGGAGTGTGCTTTTACAGAGTAATACTGACTTCTGGGGAATTCTCAATCCTTCTCCTCTGCCCCCCGACATGGCTCTCCTATATTCATTCCCTGACAGATAAGAGAGAGTTAGCCTTTGGAGGCCTTCTACCTTTTCTCTTTAGCACCCCTCATTCTGCTGATATAGAGGCCCCACTCTAATGCCCCATGTGGTATAAGGGACCTTCACCCTCCCTCTGGCTTTCCTCAATTCTGAACCTGTCCTTGCTTCCCCCTCAGCCCACTGTATAAATCAGATGGCATGTGCCCAGTGCTCCATACTCTTAGGACCCTCCTTCCGGGACTGTGACCCAGGGTTTTAGTCTATGCTATTATGATTGCAACTCTCCAGTAATCTGGTTGCAGTACTCCAGCAGGTCCCTAACAAGATACTCTGGTTTTAATAACCAGAGTGAAATGGCCAGCACAAGGGTGCTTGGGCATCATTGCATAGCAACGTACAGCACGGCAGACTTCTTACAAAGTTTACTATCTCTATCTCATTTGTTCCCCAGTAATTTTGTGGAATAGGTGAAGTGGGTATTCACTCACTCACCCATTCATTCATTTAACCAACCAATGAACCAACCAACCAACCAACCAACCAACCAACCAATCAACCAACCAATCAACCAAATAGCCAAACAGCAAATATTTATTGAGCACTATTGCTTGCTAGACTAACTTCTGAGTTGCAATGAACAAAATTGACCCAAAAAATCCCTCTTTTCTCATGGCACCTCTTATTTTTGTGGATAATCTAATAGGTATCATTATTCCCATTTTTCATGTGAAGAAGCCAAGAGAAAGAGAAGTTAAACCCAAAGGATTCTAGAGGTGGATGTAGAATCCAGGTATCCTACCCATCTTTCAGAAGAAGGAGAGTTATATAGGGATCTTAGGAATCATCTCAGTAACCCACTGATTCTGTTGATGTAGAAAACCAGGGTACTGTGGTTTACACAGACCTGCAGCTCTTGGGGATAGAGCTAGGACCATCACCCAGCTTCCCAAAGCCCATACCCTATCCATGTGTTCTTGGCCCTTATAGGCTCTGTCATCTTGTTACTGTCCCTCACCCACCTAATGACCTCAGTCTTGTTCCATTTGGACTGCTACAACAAAAGACCACAGACTGGGTAGCATAAAGCAACAGACATATTTCTCACAGTCTGGAGGCTGCAAGTCCAAGATCAGGATGCCAGCATGGTTATGTACTGGGGAGGGCCCTCTGCTGGGCTGACTTCTTGCTGTGTCCTCACCTGATGGAGAGGGCAGTAGGTCTCTCTGGAACCTGTTTTACAAAGGTATTAATCCCATTCATTAAGGCTTTGCTCTCAGGTCCTCATCAGCCTCCCAAGGCCCCATAACCTAAATCATCCCATTGGGGGGTAGGATCCTAGAATATGAATGTGTTGTGGGTGGGGGAGACACAAACATTCGAACTGTAACAACCTCTCTCCCCTTACTCCTTCAACTCCCTTGTCCATCTTTTCCAACATTGTAGTTCCTGGAAAAACCCCAGCTTAGGCTGAATTCAATTTCAGTTGTTTGCATGCCCTCACCCAGGCAGATTGGATGTGTCTGGAGAACAGACACATGCTTATGTAGGCAGATGTCACAACTCAGGATCACTAACCTCACTGGCTGCTGTCCCACCAGCCTCAGCCTTTCCTGATCAATTCACTCTCTTGCTCTTTCCTGAACAATGGTTTCTTATCTCCTCTCCTCAGTCACTCAACACCTCCTTCCCCTCCTCAGTCTCTGCTGATGATCCACCTTCCTTTTTCAGTGAGAAAATAGGAGTAGTCAGAGGAGACCTTCCATAGACTCCCATAACTGTATCTGCCATACCTCTGTCCCCTAACCTCTGCCTCCCCTGCAGTTGCCACAGGTGACCTATCTTCCGCCCTGTCAAGGGCCATTGCCATCACTTGTGCATTGGAATTTTCCCTGTCACCTATTCAGGAGCCTTGGTCTAAAAATTTCTCCCTCAATCCCCTGCTTAATTTACCCTGTTTTCCAGATCATTCTCATATAAAAATGTTGCAATTCTCCCCCATCTTAAAAACTAAAAACAAAAAGCCTTTCTTGACCCCATGTTCCCTACCAGCTACCAGCCCATTTCTCTCCCCCTTTATAGCAAGCCCCCTCAAAATCAGTGTTTCTCCTTGATTTTCTCCTCCCACTTTTTCTTGAGCCACTCCAGATAATAGTTCATTCCTACCTCTAACAAGGCTGCTTTTTCCACATCACCATTGAGCTGCATGTTGCTAGAGCCAATGTCATCCTCATCTTTCTATACCTCTCAGCAGCAATCCCACCCCGCCTTGGAACTCTCTCCCCTCAGTTGGCTTCCACTATTCCACCCTCTCTTGATTCTTCTTCTACCACACTGGTGGCTATTTCCTGCTCCCTCTGCTCTCCAGTGGATGGCACAGCCCATGACTGTCCTTACTCCTCTTCCCCTTTCTTCATCTCCCATGGTGGGGCTGTGGTTAGTGCATTTATTTATTTATTTTTGAATATTTATTTTGGGAGAGAACGTGAGCATGGGAGGGGCAGAGAGAGGGAGAGAGAGAATCTCAAGCAGGCTCTGCACTGTGAGCACAGAGCCCAAAGTGGGGCTTGATCTCGTAAACCATGAGATCATGACCTGGGCTGTAACCAAGAGTCAGATGCTTAGCCATCTGAGCCACCCAGGTGCCTCAGTGGTTCATGCATTTAAGTATCATCTACATCTCTATCATGGTCTTATTCCTGAAGCCCAGGTTTGTGTATCCAACTGCTTACCAGGTATCTACACTTGGGTATTTATAGGCATATCAAATTTAATATATCTGAATCTGGTCCCCAGACTTCCTCTGTCCACCCTCCTCTCCCTTCTCTAGTAGCAATAGTTCCACAGTTTTCGATGCACAGGCCAAGCCTCAGTGTCAACTTTCATTGCCCTGTCTCTCCAGCTTCACTGCAATGCATTGACAAATCCTGTCTGCTCCACCTTCAAAACATTTCTATTAACATCTCCACGGCTGCCATCCTGGTCACAGGGTAAAAAGAATTCCCAGGGAAGGGAAGAATGTGTGCAAAAACCCTGAGGCAGGAGAGGATGCAAGGCTGGAGTATCTCAGAGGGGATGAGTCATGATTCTTGAGTCTGGGGAGCTGCCTGACCTTTCAGAATGAGGACATCACTGTGCAGATCCACGCTTTCGCCACTGTCAAGTAGTCTGGCTGGCTGAAATGGATCTGGTCAGCTCTGAGGGATATACATGGCCCTGTGGCATGCTCAGCATGTCTGCAGTGTATGTTGGATGCACATGTGTATGTGTGTGCATTGACATGCATGCACAAATGTGTGTTTTCTCCCACCCTAGACATGTTTTCCTGGAGTCTGAGCCTTGGTATACTAATGTGGTTCCATGTACAATCCACTGGGAAATTCCCAGAGACCCCTGCTGTGAATTTAGTCCTAGATAAAGCAGCATGTTGGTCACAGTCTCTGGGGTTCCCTGAATTGTTCTAGGCACGGTGACTTAGGTGTCATGGGTTAGCCACCCCAGAACAAGAGGGCTCTCAGTGCTTTTTGGCTCATTCTCTGTAGAGTCAGTGGTATTCTGCTATAGCTGCACACACAGCACTCTTGCCCTTCTTTCTCTCCACCCCCTCTCGCCTCCTGAAATCAAAGTTTTCTGGAGGGAGGGGTATTTGGGCATAGGGGTCAGAGACAAGGCAGGCTCAGGCCACTGATGTGCTCTGCTTTCTTTCTGACAACCGTGTAATTGGAGGAAAATTGGTCCAATGTGAGGTGCGGGGAAGTTCAAAACGGGTTGTTTGGGAGTCTTTGTGCTTGTTTTCTTTTCCTGCTAGCATCCTGAGTTGGATCCCAGCAAGGTGAGATGTTGGGCAAGCCCCAGAGCTCCCTAGAACAGTACATAAACCTCAGTACAAAGTCACCTACAAGGGCAGGCAGGGAAGTTCTGAATGGACAGATCCTTTACATCTGAAAGGGGAACGAGAATAAATGTCCTTTAGAAATGGCTCTGGATTTCCCTCCTGCCCTGGGGACAGTGATTCTGGGACCCTCAGAGCCTTCTGAAACCAGAGGGGAATGATCATTATATAAGCCTTGGGCAGTAAGACCAAGAGAGCACAGGCTCAGCTTCCTAGTCTGCTTTGACTCAGTTTGTCTCGCTATAAAACGGATAGATGCTCTCTGTTGCTGACCTCCGTCTTGGGATTGTTATGAGGCCTGCTGGTCAACCAGCACAAAAGTGTTACTCGGAAGCAGAATGGTGAATGGATTCAAAGACAGCCTTTGGTATCAGAGAGACCTCTTTCTAAACCTTACTTATCAGCTGTGTGACTTTGGACAAATTACATAATCTCTCTGTTGCCTCAGCTTCCTTATGTAAAATAATGACAGTAACAATGTTTACTTCAAGAGTCACTCTAAGAGTGAAGTGAGATAGTACATATAAAACATCTCACACTGTCCTTAGTACAGCATAAGTGCCCTGCATTAATAGAAAAAAAGGAAGGAACAGCAAAAACAAAGAGATCATCATTGTTGCTTTAATGTAAAGACAGCTGGCTATTATCATAGTTCTTACCAAATATCCAAGATCCCTGTAGATTTCCCACCTTCCTTTACAGTTCTGTTCATGCCGTGCCGTTAGTTCTGGCCAGTCGACTGAGTGCAGAAGTGATAGGAGTCCCACTAGGTGGAGAAAGCTAGGAGCTGCTGGCTCCTTGTTTCCTCTCTTCCCTAGCGCTGTGGCCTTGGAGGCCACATGTTCCCTCTGTCATCTGGCAAGTTGGAGCAAGTCCTTTATGAGAGTGTAGAGTCTGTGTTTAGTGTGTTAACCCAGTGGGATTTAGGAACTCATTTGTTATGCTAATAGCCTTGCTGACCAACACAGTCATCTATGGAGAAGTAAATCTATATATTTCTGGGTCCTGGGGCATCTAGGGATGGTGATGCTGGTAAGAACAGTTGCTGCAACTGCCATCATTTATTGACGCTTTGAGAAGCGCTATGGGGACCTTTGCAGTTGTTAAACCCTTCCTCCCTCTCAGGTACCTCGTGAGGTACGTGTTTTGCTATTACATAATAATTGTGTTCCTAAAATACACTTTAAGTTATTTTTAAAATGGGTTCTCTCAAGCAACTTCAGTGGGGGAAAAAAAAAACTGCTTAGGGGCAAGAATTTTAGATGATGAAAACAAAGTTATTTCTCCCACAGAAATGTCAAAAATAAAGATTTTTAATTGCTATTAAGGACGTTTTGAAGTTACAAACTAAAAATAACAGATTTTCAAAATTGGCATAAGCCAACCTAAATGTCAATGAGCAAATCCTGAATTCTGTGGAAGATGAGACTCAGGTCAACTTGCTTCATTCAGAACCATCAAAATAAATCGTGGTTTGGACTAGAAGTGCTTTTAAAAAGGAAGCCCCGTTAGATCTCAAGAAAGCTGCTAGCAAAAGAAAAAAAGAAAAAGGAGAGAAAGAAAGATTAAAAATGGAAATCCCACTGGCAAAGAAGAGTCAGTCACCCAACGAAAAGAGGCCATGGGTGCTGAGGCAAATAGGCTTTCTTTCCACACATATGGGAACCATTTCTGACATGACAATGATGTAAACCAACAACATCACAAATCAGTTTTCTTACTGAACTGATCAGGTTACATCCAGTTTGCATTATGAAATTTGCATAACAGGAAAAAAGCTTGAATTTGATTTGTTTGACCAGTAAGGAAACCAAAAAAATAAGAGGCCATTGTTTTTATAGGGAGCAACTGTAGAAATAACCCCAAATCAGGGCTGTCTGCTTTTTTCCCTTGCCAAAGTTCAAGTTTTTTCTCTTATGCTTACAGAGTTCCCCTGATGTACAGTGACACCTCTATATCCTCATGGATGATGGTGCCACCTCTGAGTTTGGTGCTGCCCTTCTTCTGGGCTTGCCTGGAGCCCCAGCTCCATGGGCCTCTCCATCTATCCACTGGGGGAGGCTTGGAGCTTCTGCTCTGAATAACAAAGCCACTTTAGCCCTGTTGCTTAGACATGTTGATGCTTCTGAAAGTACCAGTAGACCTGGAGAGCATCCAGGCTGCCTAGGAAAGTGCCTGGGGCTGAGGAACCAATTGATTTCATTACTAAAGTAAGCAATCCCAGTGACCTTTGGGAGTTAGTACACTGACTTTTTCCCTCCTTCAGGCCGTAGCTGGGCAGCTGGACAGGCCACTGTTCCCTGAAGAAAGGAAAGGACTTGGCAAGCCTTGCCCTGGCTTGCTGACATAAATGCTTCTGGCCTGGAGGCCTCTCGCACTGTCCTTCCCCCAGGGGGTGGGGGGAAGTACTGAGTGAGCCCCATAGTTCTTACCTTGCCTGTCAGTGAGGCAGGTGAGTCTGCAAGAAGTTTCTGGAGAATGCAGACAGACAGGTGGGCCCTCTGGGAGTTTTATTCACCTCCAAACGGGATGACTTCTGTCACCTAGCCCAGGAAGGCCATTGATCTTTGAGGCTCCCCAAATTTGCCGTTCCTCCCTTATGATTTATTCATGAAACTCAACAGACCCTTCCTGAAGCACCACCCTCTTGCATGCCTGGGGCTTTGTGGGCTAAAGTTGGGATCGCAGGGAGACATTAGATGCATATTCTACACTTGAGGACCTTTAGAGTTTCCTGGGAAGATGAGACTCATACATTAGGTGATAAGACAGTCTATAATGAAGAGCTAAACTAAATACTATCATTATCCGTGGCAGCCAGGAGCACAGACTTCACATCAGGTGCCTGGGCTCAAATCCTGTCACCATGATTTTGGTCAAGTTGGTCTTTGGACAAGTGCTTTAACCATTTTAGGCTTCTGTTTCCTTATTATGGGGCTACTGAGAGTACTAGCCTCAAAGCATTTCCATGGGTAATGGGAAGCCCAGTGCTTCATGGTGGGATAGTTCATGTAAAGTGCTTAGTACAGTGCCTGAGTCATGGCTTTACTGTTATTACTAGCTGCTGATACTAGTTGTCAGAACATATTTGAGAGATCCCAGTAGCATAGAAATCTTGAATCTGAACACAGCACGTTCTGCATGCTGTCTCCCTTCTCTGTTCCTTTTGGCAGTGATTGGTAATCTCAGCTGATCAGTTACCCACTTAGCAGGAGCCCTGGGGGCCTGTTTTAACACCTCCACCCCTGGAACTCCTTTGGACTGTCAATGATGCCTCACATGCATCTCCTACACTCTAATACCATTCTCATCCTTAACCAGGTCCTCACACAGTCATGTGGATTGCGCAAGAGCCCTCATAATTAGTCTCCTTGCTTCCTTTTTCACTCTGCCAAATGAGATTTACTGCTATTCAAGAGGACTTTCCAAAACCCAAACCAGATGATCATTCCCTTGCTCACCCCTCTCCTGTGGCTTCCCATTACTCCCAGGAAACAACCGAACCCAGATCCTTTATCATTACCCATGAGGGCCCTTGCTGTAAGACCTCTGCCTGGCTCTGCAGCTTCATTACTTCTCCTTCTCATGTCCTCTCTGGAATCCAGCGGTGCAGCCTACTTTCCAGGGGCCCCTTGGTGTCGTGGCCCTCCGTAGACATACAAAAGTGTAGAACTCTTCGTCCCTGTCCCTTAAAGAGTTGTACTCCTGCTTCAAAAGTAAATTCCAGCCACTTCCTTTTGGAAGCCCTCCTTTACCAGGTCTGGGTTAGCTGGCCCTCCTCTGTACTCCCATGATACCTTTGTTTTCCTGTCTTCTCCACTAGCACCTGATATTCGGAAGGGAATATTCTTACTCATCTTCATACATTCCTATTGAGAAAGGACTGACGGGATGAATGGATGGTGGTTGGATGGAAAGGTGGGTAGATGGATGATTGAAGGGATAGATGAATGGACAAATTCAACAAAAAAAGTGGCAAAATATCGAATCAGATCTTACACCCAGGTACCTCCAGAAAGGTGATCAGCAGTACTGCAGTGCTTCATGGTTCAGGCTGAAAAGCAGTATGACCTTGCAACTCACAGCCTGTGGGCTTTTGACATTGATGCTGCCCATTGTTCTAGCAGGTAAAGCTGAAAAAGAGTGCTGATCTCTGAGGGACGGGGGGATAGCCAGGAGGGCTTTATCTTATCACTGACCTGGCCTATGGTTGGTGTCAATCCCCTCAGGTCTGCCCTCATATGAGTCCCATTTGGTCCTTTTCGTCCAGGCCTGATGGATCTGTTTTCAGCTTGAACCACAGCAGGAGAGTTTCACCTCTGGATACAGGGTGACAGAGCAGTGGATGACATAAGGGATGGAGGGCATCATGGCCACAGCCCCTGTCTGCAGCCCAGTGCTTCCCTGTTCCTCTACCAGGAGAACGACACATTGTGTACTATTCATTTTCCTGCTCAGGAGCTGCTCTATAGCAGCCACGTGGGAAATGCACTTTATGCAGCTTGGAGCCTCCATCAGCCCTTCAAGGAAGACCTTTCAGCTGGCTCAGTTTGCTAAGTAAACGTGAATAAACCCTGGAATGAACTGGAAATGAAATGGAGCATCAGACTCCTTGTGATAGGGAGAACCAGCATGAGGCCCGCCCAAGCTGAAGCGGAAAAACCCAGAGGCTCTGGGAGAACAAGCCGGGTCCAGCTGCCCTGGAAGCCTCATCAGGGTTTATGAAGCAGCAGGCAGAGCACAATTGGCTCAGTTTGGTTGTGTTTTTATTTTTGTCCAGCCACAAATACTGAAAAATGATTCCTTCCCTTCCTGGAGCTTTGGAGCCAAGCTGGTTTTATTTTTAGCTTCAACTCTGGTTTAGGGCTTTTAGCACACTAAACACCCTACCCACTGCAGGCCTCGGTGGGCTGAATTTTAGGATTTTTGCCTAGACTGAAGTGTTGGTCGTCTGAATATAACTGTCACCCGGCTCTGTGCAGCTGTGACAATAGAGGGTGGTTCCAGACAGACACGTAGAGACCCAATTCTGGCCTTAGGGACCTCCAAGAGAGTTCTTTTCAGGGAGGGAAATGTATTCAGGATGGATGGTTGTCTGAGCTGGGGCTGAGAAGGTGGTAACCCTGAATGAAAGGAAGGAAAGGGGGGAGGAGAAAGAAGAAAGGAAAAGAGGAAGCGAACGGTCAGTTATTACAAGGCTTTAAGAGGTTAGTGGTTCAGAACTTGGGCGCTGGAGGCAGACTGCCTGGGTTCAGATGCTGACCCTACCACTTCCTAACACTGTGGCCTTGTGGAATATACTCATCCTCTCCAGGCATCAGTGTCCTCATCTATGAGATGTGGGTAGTAATGACGCCCGCTTCCAAGCTCTCCTGCCTGTGATTGTGCCCATCCAGCATGTAGCATAGCATCTGATGTGCAGTTAGGACTGCATCATTTTTATTATTATCTCCATGCTCTTATTGCAGTGGTAGACACTTGGGCACACACTGTGTCATTAAGAATTTCTGTAACCCAATGTATAGGGTTATTTTGAAGATGGAACACTGAGGTTCAGCAGGCCAGGTAACTACCCAAAAGTCCCACAGGGAGATCAAGATCTAGTTAGCCCTGAACCCAAATTTAGCCAAAGTCATATCACCGCACCTTCTCTGGGATCAGTGCTCCCATATGACATCAAAGGACATATCACAGACTTATGGGAGGTGCTCTGAAGAGCAACTAGATTACCCATCACTCTTCTCTCCCCTGGGCTCCTCCTGTATTTCCATTTTAGTGACAGGAACATGAACAGTGGATACTGGGAGTGATCACTGGTCACAGGGCACCTGGGTGGCTCAGTTGGTTAAGCGTCTGACTTTGGCTCACGTCATGATCTCACAGTTTGTGAATTCAAGCCTTGCGTTAGGCCCGGTGCTGACAGCTCAGAGCCTGGAGCTTGCTTCAGATTCTGTGTCTCCCTCTCTCTGTCCCTCCTCTGCTTGTGCTCTGTCTCTCTCTACCAAAAATAAATAAACATTGGGGTGCCTGGGTGGCTTAGTTAAATGTCCATCTTTGGCTCAGGTCATGATCTCGTGATTCGTGAGTTCAAGCCCCACGTTGGGCTCTGTACTGTCAGCTCAGAGCCTGGAGCCTACTTTGGATTGTGTGTCTCCTTCTCTCTCTGAACACTCCCCCCCCCCCCACCTCTCGTGCTCTGTTTCTCTCTCTCTCTCTCTCTCTCAAAAATAAATAAACATTTAAAAATTAAAAAAAAAAAAAAGCAAACACTGGTCACACTCATGGAAACAGAAAGTAGAGTGCCGGCTATCAGGGACTGGGGTGGGGAGTTGTTCAATGGTGATAGTGTTTCAGTTTTGTGAGATGAAAAAGTTCTGGAGATCTGCACAACATTATGAATATACTTAACACCACTGAACTGTACACTTGAAAATGGTTCAGATGGAAAATTTCATGTTTTTGTTTTTTACCACAATTAATAAAACATTACAGAAGAGCACTAGTGTGGGAGTCATGCTGCTTTTGGGGTGTCGCTGGGAACTTGAGCTTATCCGTCCAACTTCTCAGCCTCTTGTCTGGTCTCCTTGCAGTCAGGGGGCCCACAAACAACATCACTGGACCACACCTGCCCACACATACCGTGAGCCCCTTCAGGGCTGAGCAGCACACTTCTGACAGGAGCCTTATTCTGGGGTCTTCAAAGCTCCTCTCTCACATGCTTTGCCCTTTCTGACCTCCTGCTTGTCCCCTGTCTCTTAGAAATTTTTGGCCATCAACCTGGGACAAAAGGGGGAAAGTAGCAAAATCCCCCCAGGGAAGCATGTCTGCTTGGCGTGGTGGAGAGAGTGTGGGCTTTGGGCAGAAGCAGGGAAGAAGCTCATCTTATCTTTTCTTCAGCTTGCTTAACTCTAAGATAGGATAGTATGGTTGTCCCAGGTAACGAAACGGGCAGCTCACTCCAAGCAAAAATTTCAACCAGGCTATAAACTGTTCTTTTGCTGCAGGAGATTCTGAGGATTCTGGGGACAGGTTTGGAGACACTGGTTTGGGCACTCACTGATGAGGTGTGTAAAGATGCTAGGACAGAGAGTCATGGGAGTGGGCAGGGATGAGGGTCTCCCTCTTGGCCTCCTACTCCCCAGAGAACAGCCTTCTTGGAGGCCACAGTAAGGGCTTGGTGTCCCTTGAAAACTCATGTGGCCTTCTTCACTGTTGGAATTAGCATTGACCATTCTCAGGAGAGCATGAGATTGGCTCTGTTGCTGCCATCCAATGTGGGCCATCCCTTCTGGGAGGACTTTACCTCCAGCCACATGGCTTGCCCAGACTGTGGTTTTTGACCCAAAGCTGACCGCTCCATTAGGCACAGCGGGGACAGTGCTCAGGGCCAACAATACTTTCAGAGGCCCATGAAAATGTTTTCATTTCTTTCAAAATTAGAAGGAAAAAAAAAGCCTTTCAGGTCAAAGTGAATGTTATAATATATAATATTAATATATTTTTATGCCAACATAGTTATAAAATGTGATATTAATTTTTTATATAGAGTTAGGGGCATGCAAAAGCAAAAGTGCCAAGGGCCCATGAAAGTTATAATACAGCCCCGCTCCAGGCTGGCAGGGATTCCATTTGGCCCCTCAACCCATGGCCTCTTCTGTTTCCATAGTAACTGCTATCTCCCTACTGCAACCACCACCACTATCTAGGATGAAATACTCTCTCTGGTATTTTATTTCTTTTTAGGGACCCATTTTGCATATCAGTTTCATCACTTGGCAATTGCTACCTGGAGCACATGGCCAGAAAATTTCAAAAGCCTTGTCTGGAATCTGTGGGAAAGAATGGTGTGATCAATTAGTGATGTCTGTCCTAGGCTCTTGATGGGGAAGGGACAGCACACGTGCTGTGTTCTTGCCTTTGACTGACCTTTGCTTTGTATCTCCAACTTGACTGCAAGCCTTGAAAAACAGAATATGCCTTAACATGCTGTGCATCCCATGTTGAAATATCTAGAAAGTCTCTTAATACCTGTTGATTGATTGAAGTGAGTATCTGTGAATACTCTTAATCCATTTAATGTCTCCTGATACCCTTTCATTCTGTTCTTTATCTCTAGGCGCCTGAACAAGAATAAGCTCCAGGTCCTTCCGGAATTGCTTTTCCAGAGTACACCAAAGCTCACCAGACTGTAAGTAGAGCCGAATTATGTTCTCTACCTGGTGTCCTGCCTGGCTTTGGTGATATGGATATTGTGGTTGCCTTTGTGAGTGGAGCCTGGTACCATGCAGAGCTTGGTAGTTAGGCCATATGTATGGAGACTAGGAGCTGGGCTTCAATATGGCGTGCCCCTACACTCCCCTCCACACCCGACTTTTGCTCCCATTCTTCAGATATCAGTGGCTTAAGTGGCCAATGAGGGCTGGTGGCTTGTGGTAGTAGATCTCTTCTTTGCAAAGAAGGACACACTGCCATTTAACATGGTCTGACCTCACCTCAGGGAAATGCCCTGGGGATGGGATTTGAGGTAGGTTTATTCAAAGGAGACACCAGTGGTCTCAGAGGGCATTGTATTGGACTGAACACTTTAACCTCACCATCCTGCATACCAGAACAACTCCAGCCCTTTGCCTGCTTCCTACCTCCGCCAGTCTGAGAACCCTGGGTCTGGAGATCTATGATTTTGTGGGAAAAGGAAGAAACATCTTAAATTTTGCTTTATCTTCTGGAATGGTCCAAGACATAATGCAGGGGGAATATTGGAGATGTTTCTGTGCATTTATTCAGTATGAGAGTTTGGAGGTTCAAGGAACTTGAGATGCACGTCAGAATGGAGATTGCGGTTGGCATATTGTGGGTATTAGGCAAGTGTTAATTAATTGACAGTGAATGGCTCTATGATTCTGAGCCTATAAGTCATACTGGCAGTGACTCATGTAGTTCATGGGGTTAACTGGGTTGGCCCAAGCCTTGATTTTCTGAATGGAGTGACAGTGTCTGGCTGCTTAGTAGCCAAGCAGTGAGATTTACAGCCTGGGTGGGAAGACTGTAACATTACTGGGGAGGCTCCAAACTTGTGGCCACCATTTACATTCCCAGTGGCTGTGTTTAATACCTATTTATGCAGTCAAACAATGCATGTAGGCTCCAGGATACATTGGGAAATACAAAACACATGTCAGTGTGTGTGCTTAAGAATGAGTTCTGAATTAGGAGTCTGTATCTATATCTATATCTGTGTGTGCATACACAGAAAGAGACTATATACATAAATGTATTTTAAAGGACACTTTGTTGGAACAGGAACCACAAGGGTTGGCTGGTGTTTAAGTGGTACAGCAGCGTTGTTCGCCTTCTCTAGGACACACCTGTACCTTGTCAAGGTCTTCTCATGCTGTGTACTGCATTTCTCTAGCTCGGTCCACCTGGCTGACTTTGCTATCTGTGGGGAAGAGTATGCCCCCCTTTTCACCTTTCCACACTGAATCCATCTTGATGGGCATGAGGATGACTAAAGTGATGTTCAGCAGCCTGAGCGTCTAGCTGAGCTGGATAAACAATACTAAATGGGCATATGGGGAAACAACCTGGTTTTTAATTTCCTCTTCCTATGTAGTTCTTTCCTTACATGCTCACCTAATAGCTGTCTTTCCACCCAGCACCACATTGTGCCTTTTCAACCTGCTCCTAAATAATGCTGACTCTAAGCTCTTCATCTGGAATCTCAGCATCACATTCTAAGCAAACAGAAGGTGTCTGTGGGGCTGGGGCTGCTGGAAAGCTTTGAGCAGGTGGGGTCTGAGTGTTCCACTTGTTGCAGGGTGTCAAGCGGGCTGGTTCTTGCTCATGGAACATGGCCTCATAGCTGCTCCCATCAGACGATGCCCATTTTGTGTGAGGCTGCTTTTGATGCAGGCAGAGGAGGAATTTCAGGCAGTGATAACAGGTCTCTGAGATGCTGGGGTCCAGGCCCAGGCAGGCAGCCTAGGGCATGGGAACCCCCAGGGTAGTATCCTGTCACTTTCTGAGAGAGGTTGGGGGAGTCATTTTCCCTTCTGTGCCTGAATATCCCCATCAGTATAAGGCTGACACTCCTCTTCCCTTTTATCTTCCTCGCCAAGGAGCTGTGAGTATCAGATGAGATCATAGTGTGTGTGCATTTGTTTTCTAGGGTTTACAGTGAGGGGTGAGTGTAATTACCAAGATAACTAGTGTTACTCCCGCACTTCCCATTTTCTCAGCTTTGCTCTCTGATCTCTTTCTTCCGGATGCACGAAGACACTGGCAGTTGCTATGGGCACTGAGGTGGATGACTCTGAGCTTTTGCTTCAAGCCAGAGAGCTGCAGCTGGGAAGGCAGGCATGACATTTGACTCAGTCTGTTATCTGTCCTGCTCCAGGTCCTAGCCAGGCACAGAAGTGGGCACACATAAGCACTCAGTGAATGGGTAGATGAATAAGTGAAGGATATAGGCCTAAGTATTATAAACAGTGCCCTTAGGGAGCTTTGGTTCTTTTATCCTTCATTCATTCATTCCCTCATTCATTTATTCAGTAAGCTCTTCCTCTGTGCTTGTTCCAACCTGGCCTCTGATGGGTTTTCAGGTACAGACATGAAGGATGCCCATTTCTCTGTATGCCTCATCATGACACATTCTGAATGGCTGCCAAAAAGCTTAGGCTAAATATAATTTTTTTTTAATTTAAGCAACTATATTAACTCAGGTTTCGGCTATAATCTGCAATCTCTTTTTTCTCTCTGGGCTTGATCTTTGATTTTTCTTAATGGCCCTATTGTGTCTTTGTCTTATTTTGCAGGGTACAAATTAGAAATCAATAAATGTGCAATCATGGGTGTGTATACATATGTCACTAGCTCTGTAAAGGAGTGTTGCATCTCAATAGACACAGTGAACCATTTTCCAGGGAATGCTAAATGTGGGTACTGTGTGGCTGTCTACTCCGTAGCATGCCATGTGGGATAAGTAGCAATTCTGGACACGCCTTTTCCTTTCTTATTAGATCTGTAGACAAAAACTGCTTAATACTCACTATTTATCCAAAGAATACCTTTTGTTAAGGCTATGGATGTGTAATAAGATGTTTGGAGGAGTGATGGGAAAGGGAAATAATATTTGTTGGAAACCTGCTATTATAATAACACTACTAACCACTAAGTGACAGAAATGTGACTAAAATTAGTTTAATCCAAAGAGGAAAGATACTGGTTTATATGCCTGGAAAGTTCAGGGACAGTTATGGACAGCTTCAGGAACAACTGGATCCAGGGGCTTGGTGAAGTTATTGGGACTTCATGTCACTCCTTACATCTTTTGTAGCAGTGCACGTGATGGTGAACAAAAGCAGAAGACCCAGGGTACTAATCTGGCAATCCGTGTGGAGTCAACAGTCCTTCAGAAAAGAACCAGTGGTAGATTGCTTAGCTTGGTGACATGTCCATGTCTGAGCACATCGTTATTGCCAGTGAGGTGGTGTCCTCTGACCAGTCAAGTTTTGGAAATGGGTTCATCCCACTTGTTTGGGGATGAGAGTTTCCAGGGCTTGGGAATGGGTTTCCCAAAAGAAAGAAAAATTCTGTTATCCAAAGATGGGGGAAATGATGCCAAACTTGAAAACAACAGATGTTGGGGCGCCTGGGTGGTGCAGTCGGTTAAGCGTCCGACTTCAGCCAGGTCATGATCTCGCGGTCTGTGAGTTCGAGCCCCGCGTCAGGCTCTGGGCTGATGGCTCAGAGCCTGGAGCCTGTTTCCTATTCTGTGTCTCCCTCTCTCTCTGCCCCTCCCCCGTTCATGCTCTGTCTCTCTCTCTGCCCCCAAAATAAATAAACGTTGAAAAAAAAAAAAAGAAAACAACAGATGTCTACAAATTCATTGAGCAACGACTCTGGGCAGTCTGCTGTGCTTTAACTGAATGCGTTGGATCCTCAGAAACACTTCAAGGTAATAACAATTGCAAACCCATTGGCTGGCAGGTAGTGTTCTGAGCACTTGAGGTATAATTCATTTGATACTCCTTACAGCCCTGTGGGGTGATACTATGACTAACATTATTCTATAGATGTGAAACTGAGGCTTAAAGAAGTTAAGAACTTGCCTGATATCCTACAAGTACTTAGTGACAGAACCAGAGTTCACATTTGGGTAATCTGACTCTGGAGTCTGTGCCGTTTTTCTACTATAGGCAGCAACCTGCCTCATTCCTCCCATTTTATAGTAGAGGCAACTAAAACTCAGAGTTTAAATTACTTACTCATATAGCCCACATTTCTAAGAAGTAACACTACCCTGGGGACTTTGCCTCAATGCTCAGACTTAACCTTTACACTAATCCTATAGAGAGAATCATTATCACATCTACTTCTGAGGCTGAGAGGGGTTATCTAACTTACCCCATTGCTGTATAACCAGGATACAATGGAACTGGGACTCAGATGTGTGTCTGTGTCACTGCAGAGTCCTTCGGTTTTCTACTATGCCAAGCTAGCTATTGTGGAGACCTAAAATGATGATAAAAAGGATTGATAATGGACCTGTCATATGTCCAAGTGCTTCTGTCAGGCCTTGCTGACCACTCTACCCCCATCCACCCTCAGATCCAGCACCAGTAATTCATTGATCCATATGTATATTAATGGTGTACCTGTCCTCTTCCTGTTTTCAAGCACACAGAGAACAGGACAGAGAATCCTAGAGCTTGGGAGTGCCCTGAAGATTAGGTAACATCACTGTGGTCTGTAAAGGGCCAGCAAGGTCTCTGCCATGCCTTGGGCACTCAATAAAATAAATACTAGTTTCCCTCCATCCTGACATAGATCAGAAGGTTCTCAAGTGTTAGGATTATGTTACTGCTCCTCCTAAGTTCCCTACCACTCCTGACTCAGAGCTGGGCATAGGAGGTGGCAGTAGAGTGGAGGGCTTAAGGGGCTGTGAGCTCGTGGACAAGTCACTTAATTTTCCTGGGTCTCAGGTTCATCATCAGTACAATAAACAAGAGAACCTACTTCTCTACATTGTTATGAGGATAGACGGAAGTGGCCCATGGGCAGCCTTCAGCATTGACTGTAGCACATAGCAAGTGCTCAATGAAAGATGTCTGTGGTCGACTTCGCTGGCCGACTGAGGCAAGCAGTGCATATGCTATGGCTCTGGCATCGGTGGTGTCAACACTTCAGCACCTGACAGGATTCAGGCTCCAAGAGAGATGAAGAGAGATGAAGAGAGATGAAGATGAGGCGGTGGTGCCCTTGAAGTGCGAAGATCCTGGTGTTCAGAATGGTCCTCCACCACCCACAAGCTCTGTGGCCTAAGACATGTTACTTTCCCTCTCTGGGCCTCAGTTGTCTCATCCAGACAGGATGGCACAGAGCATGGTCTGTTACATGGTCTATAGGTTATTAATTTCTCCTTCTTTGTGTCCCCTTCCAGCTTTCTCTTTCACCTACCCATGGGAGAGGGAGTGAGGGATTTCTGGTTTTTTGGAGGTTAAAGGGTTAATGTTGCCAGAAATCCTTAGAAGGGGCAGAAGACAAGGTGAAAACAGTGATTGAATGTCCTCTGCATTCTACTCATTAAAGAGCTTTAAGGAGATGAGGGGCACAGTGGTTCACAGCCAGTTTTTAAGAGTTGGACTTTGCCATATGAGGATGAGCGGGTCCTGTTGGCCCCTCTGTTCTGGATTCATGTCCAAAGAGCCCATTCAGTGTTTGGTAGTGGTTTTCAACCTGTCGCTGAATAAGCAGCTTGATAGCAGCAGCACAGAGGCCTCCAATTATTCTCCACTCAGTTCTACGAGGTATTTGACAGCTTTAAAAACATGCCATTGGGGTTAAACCCCCTGGCCCTCACTCACATCTGCAGAGTTGCAAGAGACTTGGAAGGTTAATCCCTCAGGCCTCTGAAAACACTCTGAAGTGTGGCCAGCCAACTAGCCCCAAGTCACTGGGGCTGTTGTCATGGTGGAGCACCATCCCTCCCAGAAGTAAAGGCTGTAAAACCTCAGTTTCCAGGGAACTTCCTTCCAATGAGGGAGACCTCCTCTGAACTCTCCTCTCTGCTTGCTTGTACCTCTCCTTCCTTTTCTCCATCGCCCCGTCTTGTCACTGCCTTGCGTGTACGTGCCATGTACTCCCCCACACACAGAAAGTTGCATTCAGCAAGGTGGTCCAGTGCCACTTTGAGGCAGCCCAGTGTGAGAGTAAAGAATGTGGCCTTTGGAGCCGTACACACCTGGGTTGGGGTCCTACCCTCTGGTGACCCTGAGCAAGTGACTTCAACTTTCTCAGCCTCGGGTTGATTCACTGTGCAGCAGAGGTCACAGCCACAGCTCCGGTCTTTGTTTGCTTGGGCTGCCATAACAAAGTATCTCAGATGGGATGGCTTAAACAGCAGAAATTTGTTTTCTCATAGTTTGGATCCTGAAAGTTTGAGATCAGGGTGCTGGCAGGGTTGGTTTCCTGAGGCCTCTCTCCTTGTCTTAGAGCCAGTATCTTCCTGTGCCTCTACGTGCGGTTGTCCCTCTCTTCATGCTCAGCCATGGTGTTTCTTCCTCTTCTCATAAGGAAACCAGGCATACTGGCTCAGGGCTCCTCCCTAATGGGTGTGTTTTAACTTAATCACCTCTATAAAGACCTGATCTCTAAATACAGTCACATGCTGAAGGAATGGGTCCAAGGGCTTCAATTTTAGGGGGACACAGCAGCCCACAATAGTTCCCAAGTGCATATTACATCGGGTGCTTTGTGACCTGCTTCGATGTGAATCCTCCTTCTTCATCTCAGGTCTAGGAGGTGAGATACTATAATATTTCCTTTTTAGAGATGAAGAAACAGAGTCCTAAAGATTTGGACAGCTTGCCCAAGGTCACAGAGCCAGTAACTGGCAGAGCCAAAATTCAAACCCAAACTTGCCTGACTTCAGAGCCTACATTCCTTACTGTACTTATGAGAAGTTAATAACTAGTTAATATGCTGGGCACTTAGTAGAAGCTCAGTTAATGTTTGTTCCTTTATGTCTTTGAAGCCCTCAGTGGGCCGAGACGTGTTGAGTGACTGGGGCCCCATACCTCTAGGTAGTACCTTTTGCAGTTCGTAGATCCTTTTGTAGCCACCTTTAGTCTTCCAGTTCTACACTAAACTTGAAAACATAACTACATGCAATATGTGTCACCATAAAACTCTATATCAATGTGAAACAATACTATAAAAGTGAAACACCAGTGGAGAAAACAAAAACCATACTACCCAGTTTTCTAGCAGAGTTGTTATCTGATGTGGTGAAATGATAATAGGGCGATGGGGAAACCAATCCATCAGGATGGTGGGGGGTTCAGAACCGCCTGCCTGCTGGGAGCTGCATCCCAGAGACCCGCTCCCCCTGTGCTGGCCTAGCCCTCAGAGGCCAGGGACGGGCCAGCCTCACCGTTGCAGACGTGGGGTCATTTTTTCCAGGGGCACAGCCACTAAAAGCTCATGGAAAATCTCCCTGCAAACTGGAGCTCCGTTCCCTACTCCCTCTCCATTCCCCCACCCCCTGAACACTGCAGTGAGGCCTCAGCCTTCTGTTTGTGTTATGCCATGCTCTGTCTGCTGCGGTTTCATCATGTGCTTGAGGACAGGTTAGCTTTAATCTGCATGTGGACAGATAATGGATTACAATGGGTGCCGTGGCACTCTTGGGATTTCTGTTTTGCGTGATTTGCTCGTGCTTTAACCTAGAGCTAGGAAAGAAGGCATGGAAGGTTTCTTTTCTCCTCCACTGAGGCTTTATCCAGCTGAACACAAGTCTGTTGTCTATCCACAGAGTTGATTACAAGGCTAATACAATGAATTGTCTTGTAGACTCTTAAATGATAGAATTTTAGAGGTAGGAATTAAAGTTATCCAGGCCAGAATTTCTCAAACTTCTCTGAGCATCTGAACACCTGGGAATCTTATTAAAATGTGAATTCTGGTTCTGTAGTTCTGAGGTGGGACCTAGGAGTCTGTGTTTATAACAAACTTCCAGGTGATGCTCCTGGCCTAGGACCACATTTGGTGAGCAAGGATCTAAGTTCCATTGCTTCTCAAGCTTAGCACATGGAAAAAAAAAATCTCTTGAGGTGCTGGTTAAAATGCTGATTCCCAGTCTGTGTAACCAAGACATCTAGTTCATGAGATCTGGAATGGACCCAGGATTCTGACCTTATAAATAGGCAACCTACACCTTTGGTGTATATCACCCATGGGTATACTTTGAGAAACGCTGATCTATTATAAACCCTATTATTTTATAGATTGGGGAGCAGGCAAACAACCAAACATTTCTTGAGCACCTACTATGTACTAGGCACCTTATGCGTATGTAGTCTTCTTTAGTCTTCCTGAAGTGTAGATATTTTTATGCCTACTGTACAGATGATAAAACTGAGGCTTAAGAGTTTAACTAAGTCACCAGGAATAAACCCAGGCTTTTCTGACCTCCAATTCTGTGGGTTGTTTTCTACCTTATCATGTGCCCCTGTGCTGAAACACACCTTAAAGAAGAGAGAGGAAAAACAATCATGGATCTCTGAAGGTTTCAAGGTTCTGTATTTTGTACTTTTATGCTTATATGAGCCTCTGTGAGCACGTGCTCATATCTGAGATCTAAAGTATTAAGACTTGAAATATTAAAACAGAAAATTTATAGACTCAAATGCATGTGTGCGAGTAGAACTTTCTAAATTCCCTACAATGTATCAAAGTTAGAGTTGGGTTTTATATTTTAAAACTCTTTGGCCCTTTGGGCCAACAGAAGAACTTTCTAAAGTGATCAGGTAATACTTATACTGAGAACATTCTACCAGCTTGAAAAGTTTTTTTTTTTTTTCCAGAAAGAAAGAAAACCAAGCTGTGACTTTACAATGCTTTGGAATTACAGAATATGCTTGTAATTTTTACAATTCTGCACAGACTTCTTTGCCACATCTGGTTGATATTACTGGCAGGGATATATGGGGGAATAAACCATAGGCTGGAATGTGAAACATCCCACAAAATGAGTTTCTTATAGGTTGCTGCATAAAACATTTTGATTCTCCCTTTCTTTGGAAGTATGGCTTAAGTGATTTCATGGATTTAGTATTTTCTTTGGTTTGAAGGTAAGAGGTTTTGCTGGTCTACCTGGTGGGGGTTCCAAGGTGGCTTTCTGAAGATGTGTGCAAAGGGTTACCTATTCTATAGTCATGCCATGGATCACGGTGAGGAAAGTAACCCTTGAAGGTCAGACCGACACTGGACACTGGTGATGATGGTGAAACCCTGGGGCCAGCTGAATTGCTACAGAAAAGGGGAGAATGTCAAAAAAAAAGGTTATATGTATAAGGGCTTCAGAAAACCTCTTGAATTTTAGTTCTGATGGTGCATTAAACAGCTCACAGCAAGAAGAGCTCAGCTCCTTGCACATACAGCCGGAAGCCTTCATATGTCGGTGTGTTCTCTGTGCTATATGTGAAAACAGTGAGTTGAGAAGGTGGAAAAATAAAACAAACACCCAGCTGATACCTGGCACATAGTCCATTCCCTGTTGGGGACATTCCTGCCCAATTCCTAGGAAGAGAACTGTGTGACCAGGGACAACTAAAACATTCATTAAACACCTACTGTGTGTGTGTGTGTGTGTGTGTGTGTGTGTGTGTGTGTCTGCAATGTGCTGGTTGTTGGGATGCTGAGTATAGAATGCAGACATGTCTAATCTGAGCCCAGAGGGTGTGAGGATGGGCTTCTTGCCACCTGGCTTCTTCTCAGACTTCCTTGGCTGGGACCCACCTGCAGAGTTGGAACCTCTCTGTACAACACCATGTGCTGCTCTCAGCACCTTGTGGCATGTGGTAGAGTCAGCTAGCCTCAGCGGGTCTGTGTGGCCAGCACCAAGGGTACTCACATAAAGACTGTGCTCTCAGTGGCAACTTAGCCCATTATTGAGAATGAGAACCAGAGGCCAGCCTATGTGCACACCCGGGGATCCTTGTTCCCCTTATCTGGAGTTAAAAACTGTCAAGGGAATTGAAAATGTCTGGGAAATATCACATTATATATAGAAAAATATAAGTCTTTTGAGGTGGGCCGACCCCAAACACACGTTCTTCAATTGCCTGAATGATGCAAATGTACCCACATCTAATAATCGTGAATTATTTGTTCTTGAATCACGTTCAGCATCAACAGAAACATTTCTAAGAGCCTAATTATCCCTCATTTCCAACCAACATTTGGGAATCTTTCCAGGGGACAAATAGTGTTTTAATTTGATGCCCAAATTCTAGCATAATTTCAAATTATCAAAAAAAAAATAATAAAAGATGTCTGTAACTTTGACTTTCTTTTATCTTTTCTGCGGGCTCAGTATCCTATATGTTGAACATTAATCTTCACTTGTAAGGTTTTCAGTCCATTTACAAAGTCCTGGAGATTGAAGATTGTAATGAAAATGTTTATGCCCTATTAACAACAAAACTGTGCTAACACAGTACTGTCTAAGCCAAATAAAAAATGGAGAAGTTTGAGGGGACAGTTCAAGAAGGAAGCATAGGAAGATCCTGAACTCACCTCCTTCCATAGACATGCCAAATATATAGCTACATATAGAACAATCCTCTATGAAAAATACCTGAAAACTAGCTGAACAGCTCCTCCACAACAAAGGATAAAAAGGCCACATAGAGATGATTAGGAAAGAGAGAGATATGGTCTTGCCAAAAGTCCCACCCCTAGTTAGGAGTAACCCACTACTGGGAGGGGTCCTATAAATATAGATTGTATCCATAAGGAGCAAGGGGTTCAAACGCCACATTAGGCACCCCAGTCATTGGGACCTGGGCTGGAGAAATGAGCCTCCAAAATATATGGCTTTAAAAACCAATGGGGCTTATGTCCAGGAGACCTAAAGGGCTGTAGGATACTGAGACTCCACTCTTAAAGGGCTCACACAGATTCACTCACCCCAGGACCCAGCTCAAAAGCAGCAAGCTGAAAAGCACCTAGACTATATGTGAAGGAAATTCATTGGCTAAGCTTAAAGGGTCTGCCAGAGGAGTAGAGGTCTGTTGGAACTCTCTCCAGGGACAGACACATGGGAAGGCACCATTTTTGCATTCTCCCTCCACCTTGCTACCTTGTCCCACACCCCGTGCTGTCCTGCAGCCCTGCCAAACCCAGTAAGTGGGCTCATCCCAGCCTAGCATGCCCCCACAGCCCTACTTTGCCAAACCTGGGGGGACCTCTTGCCCTAGGCCACTTCTCTGCCATGACCCCACCTTGCAAAACTCACTTGGCAGGCTCATTACAGTCTGGCACTCTCCTATAACCTCAAAGTTAGCAGGTGTGCACATTCCACACAGGGAATGCCCCTTGAATGCTTGGCTTTGAAGCCAGGTGTACTAGCATTTCTGGGCCCCACAGAACTGAGATAATAGAAGAGTTAGTTCTTATAAGGCTATGACACCCAGGGCATTGCACAGACATCAGACTGAAATTTACCTCCAGGCTTCCTGTGACCACTTCTTAAAATTAGGAGAGGTATCTGCTTTGTCTAATACACAGAAAAAAACACAGAGAGTCAAGCAAAACAAGGCAACAGAAGAATATGTTCCACATGAAAGAACAAGATAAAACTCCAGGAAACATTCTTAATGAAATGGAGATAAGTAATTTACTTGATGAAGAGTTCAAAATATGGTCATAAAGATGCTCACAAAAAGAAATAGAGGAAGAAAAGAAAAGAAAAGCAAAAGATGCTCACCAATCTCAGGACAAGAATGGATGAACACAGAGAGAATTAATTGTAAGGAAGAGATAGAAAATATAAGAAAGTACCAAACAGAAGTCACAGAGTTGAAGACTATAGTAACTGAACTGAAAAATACACTGAGGGGTTCAACAGCAGACCAGATGAAGCAATAGAATAAATCAGTGACCTGAAGACAGAGCAGTGGAACTTACCCGGAGCAGCAAAAAGAAAAAGGAATTTTAAAAAGTGAAGATAGCTTAAGGCACCTATGGCACAAATCAAATAGATCAACATTCACATAATAGGGAGCTCCAGGAAGAGGAGAGAGATAAAGGGACCTAAAACTTATTTGAAGAAATAATGGCTGGAAACTTTACTAACCTGGGGAAAGAAACAGACATCCAGATGCAAGAATCCCAGAAACTCCCTAATAAGAGAAATCAAAGGGACCCACACCAAGGCACCTTATAATTCAGGTGTCAAAAGGTAAAGATAAAGAAAAAATATTAAAAACAGCAAGGAAAAAACAATGTTTTACATACAAGGGAACCCCCATAAGACTATCAATTGAGTTTGGGGCACCTGCATGGCTCTGTTGGCTAAGTGCCTGACTTCAGCTCAGGTCACGATCTCATGGTTCATGGGTTCGAGCCCTGCATCAGGCTCTGTGCTGACAGCTCAGAGCCTGGAGCCTGCTTCAGATTCTGTGTCTCCCTCTCTTTCTGCACCTCCACCTCTCTGTTCATTCTCTGTCTCTGTCTCATTCTCTCTCTCAAAAATAAATAAAAACATTTAAAAAAAATTTAAGACTATCAGTTGAGTTTTCAGCAGAAATTTTGCAGGCCATAAGGGAGGGGCATGATATATTCAAAGTACTGAAACTTCCAACAAGAATACTCAACCCAGCGAGGTTACCATATAAAAGGAGAGAAGAATTTTTCAAACAAGCAAAAACTAAAGGAATTCACCACTAATAAGCCAGACTCACAAGAAATGTTAAAGGGACTTCTTTTTAAGCCAAAAAGAAAGGACACTAATTATTAACAAGAAAAAATATGAAAGCAAAAATTCTCACTGGTAAAAGTAAATATATAGTAAATGTAGTGGACAAATCACTTATAAAGCTACCATGAAGAGTAAAAGACAAGGTAGTAAAACTAACTATTAAAAATTAGTTAAGAGATAACACAAAATAAAAATATGTAAAATATGACATCAAAACATAAAATGTAGGAGAGAAGAGTAAAAATGTAGTTCTAGAATGCATTTAGACTTTCTATCAACTTAGAATATCTACATCCGTATGTCTGTATATCTATATCTATATATACATACATACACACATACATACATACATACGTACACACATACATACATATGTGTGTATGTTTGTGTGTGTGTGTATACAGATACACAGAAGATAATGAGAATGGAGTTGGAAAATAACACTAAAAAATGGCATCAAGCCACAAGGGAAGAAAGCAATAGGGTAAAAGAACAGAGAGGAGCTACAAAACAGCCAGTAAACAGTGAACAAAATGGCAAGAAGTACATGCCTATCTATAATTACCTTAAATATAAATGGACTAAATTCTCCAATCAAAAGACATAGAGTAGCTGAATGGATATACATACATACATACATACATACATACATACATACATAAGACCCAATATATGCTGCCTGGAAAAGACTCAACTCTGAAATAAGGACACCTACAGACTGAAAGTGAGGCATGGAAAAAAAAAAGATGTTTGTGCAAGTGGAAACCAAAAGAAAACTGGGGTAACTATACTTATATCACAAAATAGGCTTTAAAACAAAGACTGTAATTGAAGAAAAAACGGGCATTACCTAATGACGAAGGAGTTAATCCAGCAAGAAGAAATAACATTTGTAAATATTTATGAACCAACCTAGGAGAACCTAATACATAGAAAGTAAGTATTAACAGACCTAAAAATAAATCAATAGTAATATAATAATAGTAGGGGATTTTAGTACCTACTTAAGTCAATGGATAGATCACATAGATGTAAAATCAATAAGGAAACATCAGCCTTAACACATTAAATCAGTTGGGCTTAATAGGTATATACAGAACATTTCACCCAAAAGGAGCAGAGTGCACATTCTTCTCCAGTGCACATAGAACTTCTCCAGGATAGATCATAGGTTAGGCCACAAAACAAGTCTCAATAAATTTAAGAAAATTGGAATCATATCAGGTATCCTTTCAGACCACAATAGTATGAAACTGGAAATGAATCACAAAAGAAAAAACTGAAAAAAATCACAATTATGTGGAGGTTAAACAATACTTTACTGAATAACCAATGGGTTAATGAAAAAAATCGAAGGAGAAATTCAAAAATACCTTGAGACAAATGAAAATGGGAATGCAACATACCAAAATCTAGATGCAGCAAAAGCAGTTCTAAGAGGGAGGTTCATAGCAGTATAGGCCTACTTCAAGAAAAAAGAAAAATCTCAAATTAACAATCTAGCTTTAAACCTTAAGAAACTAGAAAAAAGAGGAACAAATGAAGGCCAAAGTTAGTAGAAGGAGGGAAGTAATGAAGCCCAGAGCAGAAATTAATAAAATAGACACTAAAATGACAATAGAATCAATGAAACGAAGAGCTGATTGTTTGAAAAGGTAAATAAATTGATAAAGCTTTAGCTAGACTCACTAAGAAATAAAGTGATAGGGTTCAAATAAATGAAATCAGAAATGAAAGAAGATATATTACAACTGATACCACAGAAATATAAAGGGTCATAAAGACTGCTATTAATAATTATTTGCCAACAAATTAAACAACCTAGAAGGAATAGATAAATTCCTAGAAACATACAATACTTCACAATCAATTCATGAAGAAAGAAGATCTGAGTAGACTGATTACTAGCAAGGATACTGAATCAGTAATCAAAAACCTCCCAACAAATAAAAGTTTATGCTTCATTGGTAAGTTCTACCATACAAAGATTTTATACCTATATATCTCAAAGTCTTCCAAAAACACTGAAGAGGAGGAAATGCTTTCAAACTCATTTTACACAGACAGCATTACCCTGATACCAAAACCAGACAAGAAAACCACAAAAAAAGGAAAATTACAGGAATATATCCCCAATGGATATAGATGCAAAAATCCTCAACAAAATATTACCAAGCCAAATTAGATAATTCATTGACAGGATCATACACCATAATCAAGTGGAGATTTATTCCAGTGGAGATTTAATCCAAGGATGCAGGGATGGCTAATATTCACAGGTCAATTAATGTGATATACCACATCAACAAAGTGAAGGATAAAAATCATATGATTATCTCAGTGGATGTAGAAAAAGCATTTGACAAAATTCACCATCGATTTATGGTAAAAACTCTCAACAAAGCAGGTATATAGGGAATGCACCTCAACATAACAAAGGCTGTTATGACAAACCCACAGCTAACATCATACTCAATGGGCAAATCTGAAAGCTTTTCCTCTAAGATCAGGAACAAGACAGGATACCTGCTCTTGCCACTTTTATTCAACATAATATTGGAAGTCCTAGCCAGAGCAGTTAGGAAGTAAAAGAAATAAAAGTCATTGAAAACAGAAAGGAAGAAGTAAAACTGACACTATTTGTGGAGGCCATGACATCGTATATAGTAAACCCTAATATCACCACTAAAATTGTTAGAACTAATGAATTCAGTAAAGTTTCAAGGTACAAAGTCAATATACAAAATTTTTTTGCATTTTAATACACTAACAAAAACTACCTGAAAGAGACATTAAGAAAACTGTCCCATCTATAATTGAATTAAAAAAATAAAATGCCTAGGAATAAATTTAACCAAGGAGGTGAAAGACCTGTACACTGAAAAGTACAAGACATTAGTGAAAGAAATTAGAGAAGGCACAAATAAAATATTTCTTGGTTATGGCGTGGAAGAATTATATTGTTAAAATATCCATATCACCCAAAGCAATTTACAGATTCAGTGCAACCCCTATCAAAATCCCAATGGCATTTTTTCACAGAAATAGAACAAACAGCCCTAAAATTTGTATGGAACCACAAAATATTCTGAATAACCAAAGCAATCTTGAGAAAGAACAAAGCTGGAGGCATTCCTGTGCTCCCTGATTTCAGTCTATATTACAAAGCTATAGTAATGAAAACTGTATGGTATTGGGGGAAAAAAAAACAGACACATAGATCAATGGAACAGAATAGAGATCCCAGAAACCCATTCATATATGGTCAATTAATTTATGACAAAGGAGGCAGGAGTATACAATGGGGAAAGGACAGTGTCTTCAATAAATGTTATTGGGATAACTGAACAGCCATATGCAAAAGAATGAAACTGGACCATCATCTTATACCATATACAAAAATTAATTCACAGTGGATTAAAAACTTAAATATAAGATAAGATATCATAAAACTCCTAGAAGAAATCATAAGTGGTAAACTTCTTGACATCATTCTTGGAGACATGTTTTTGGATCTGACTCCAAAGGTAATGGCACTTAAAACAAAAATAAACAAATGGGACTACATCAAACTAAAACACACAGTGAAGGAAACCATCAACAAAATTAAAAATAAAACTAAATGGGAGAAAATATTTGTAAATCATAGATCTTATAAGGGGTTAATATCCAAAATATATTTTTAAAAAAGCACACAACTCAATAACAAAAAACAGTCTGAATAATAAATGGGCAGAGGATCTAAATAGACATTTTTTTAAAAGACATACAGATGGCCAACAGGCACATGGAAAGATGTTCAACATCACTAACCACCAGGGAAATGTATATCAAAACCACAATGAGGTATCATCTCATAATGTGAGAATGGCCATTACAATAAAGACAAGAAATAACAAGTGTTGGTGAGGATGTGGAGAAAAGGGAACCCTCATGCATTGTTGGTGGGAATTTATTTTTATTTTTATTTTCTAATTTTTTTAATGTGAAATTTCTTGTCAAATTGGTTTCCAAACAACACCCAGTTCTCATCCCAACAGGTGCCCTCCTCAATGCCCATCACCCACCCTCCCCTCCCTCCCACCCCCCATCAACCCTCAGTTTAGTCTCAGTTTTTAAGAGTTTCTTATGGTTTGGCTCCCTCCCTCTCTAACTTTTTTTTTCCTTTCCCTCCCCCATGGTCTTCTGTTAAGTTTCTCAGGATCCACGTAAGAGTGAAAACATATGGTATCTGCCTTTGTCTGTATGACTTATTTCACTTAGCATAACACTCTCCAGTTCCATCCACATTGCTACAAAAGACCACATTTCATTCTTTCTCATTGCCAAGTAGTATTCCATTGTGTACCTAAACCACAATTTCTTTATCCATTCATCAGTTGATGGACATTTAGACTCTTTCCATAATTTTGTGGGAATTTAAATTGATGCAGCCACTGTGGAAAACAGTATGGAGGTGCCTCAAAAATATAAAAATAGAACTACCATATGATCTAGCAACTCCACCTCTGGGTATTTATTTGGAAAAAAAACAAAAGCACTAATTTGAAAAGATATCTGCACCCCTATGTTCACGGCAGTGTTAGTCATAGTAGCTGAGATATGGAAACACCAAAGGGTCTACTGATGGATGAATGGATAAAGAAGATGTGGTGTTTATATATATTAGAATACTACTCAGCCATTAAAAAAGAGAATGAAACCTTGCCATTTGGGACAACATGGATTGGCCTCGAGGGCATTATGTTTGGTGAAATAAGTCACAGAAAAATACTGTATGCTCTCACTTATATGTGGAATGTGAAAAGCAAAACAAATGAACAAACAAAACCAACCACATAGATGCAAAAAACAGAGTGGTGGTTGCCATAGGGGAGAGGAGATTAGGGGACGGGTGAAAAGGGAGAAGAGGGTCAAGAGGTACAGAATTCCAATCACGAAATAAATAACCCATGGAGATGTAATGTACAACATGGTGACTATAATCAATAATATGGTATTGCATATTATATAACTTTATGGTGGCAAGGAAGCTAGGCCCACTGTAGTGGTCATTTTGCATTGTATACAGATATCAAATGGTTATGTTGTACACCTGAAACTATTATAATGCTATATGTCAATTATACTTCCATAAAAAATAATAAATAAGTAAAATCTGTTTTAAGTTAAAAAGAAGAAGAAGAAGAAGAAGAAGAAGAAGAAGAAGAAGAAGAAGCAGAAGCAGCAGCAGCAGCAGCAGCAGCTGAAGGGGGAGGGGGAGGGGGGAGGGGGAGGGGAGGGGGAGGGGAGGGGGAGGGACAATGGAGAGGTTTAAGTAAATTTTGTGCTCCTTGCCTGAATGTGGTGTGCTGGACCTGAGTTTTGGTTCATGGTTTAGAAAAATATTTCGATCTTTTATTCATGATGTTTCTTTCTTCCCATCCTTCCTTCTTTAATTCTACTCACTCTGTTTATGGTGATGAAGCCTATTTGGAAGTCTGGCCTCATCTTGATTGGTGCTGCCTGTTGTATAGCCAAAAACTTCCCATGGTTGGCTGAATGGAGTAGTTAGCTATTAAACTGATGGTTTGGCCTCTCATTGGTCTGTCTAGGACTCTGGACAAGAATTTCTCATGAGTGAGTCAGCTTTTGATCAAAATATACATAGAATCATGCCAACATTTCTCCTAGTGAAGAAAACATCTCGACTTTTGGAGGTCAAAATGCTCTAAGGGAAAAAAAAAAAAAACTACATCTCTAAGAGAGTTAAAGGGTAACCGAGGACTAATCCCCTCCATCTCAATTTCATTTAATTTTAGATGTATGAGATTCTAAGATGTATGTGTGTCAAGACGCTCAGAGAGATCTAACTTCAATAATTTTTTAGAATGTTTTGCATGGGAATCAGTGATAGGTATAGAAAGAAATGCTAGATCATCAATTTTATTAATATCATGGCCTTAATCATCTCCTTCCTGTCTCCACATCTCCTACTCTGCCCTTTCTCTTTCCCAAAGTACTTGCACATATACATAACATACCACCCACACATACACATAAAACCTTCTCTCTATAGCAGAATCCTAGACAGATAAATGAAGCTCCCTTCCAGGCTGTTACATCTAAGCACAGATATAATTTCACTTTAGTACAAGATACTGACTTTTAAATTAGCTCAAATTGTTGAGCAACCCTGTGAAAAGATATCAGGGGTCAGAAAGGCAGCCCTGGTGGTGGAGGGGAAAGATGCTTTTTCTCCTTGGCTCATAATTGGTGTTTTAGGTGCATAAAGATGGTAGTGGCAGATCTGTGTCAGAGACAGTAAATTATTAGTGTAAATGTTTTCCAGTCTCCAGAGAGAGCTTCTGTCTTCCCTGGGAGAGACGTGCATGGTCAGGCTTCTCTACCCGAGACCTTCCAGGACTTTCATCCCATTTTACAACACAGAACAGAGGATTGTCAACCACCAGTTCCCAAGGGTTCAGTCATTGAGCAAAATTATCTTAGGGAATAATTGTTATGGCTTCTGTCACTAATGGTGTTTTCTGCAAATCCTGTTCTGCATAGCACTTCCTTTATTTAAATGAGAGTGAAAGATGGGAGATCATTAGGCCTAATGAGGCCAGGAAAGCAGTGGCAGGGGAAGACGGGTAGCCCAAAGACTACTCTACTCACAAGTCTCTCCCCAAGTGTAGAGTCATTGACAGGAGGATGAGGAGATTGGGTAAAATTTGTCAGCTCTATCTTTACCAGTTTGTCCACTACCTTCTGTCTCTGCTGCTGTCACCCTAATACAAGCCACCATCCTTTCTTGATTAGATGACCTCAGGGACCTCCTCACTACATCTTCCTGCTTTTACTTATGTTCCTTCATTATCCAAGGTCCATCCAACAGATGCCCAGATCGTTTTAAGACAAAAATCAGATCTCCTCATTCCACAATTAAGCCTTCCAATGACTTTCTGTTGTTCTAAGAAAAAACACAAGCTCCTATCTTACACAGTCTAACCTCTGCCACTCTTCCTGGTGCCATCCTAGGCCACTGTCCCCACTTCCACCATGGCAGCCTTACATGCCTTCTTCCTATTGCCCCAAATCTCCCATATCTTTCTCAACTCAGGGCCTTGGACTTGCTATTACTTCTGGATGGGACTTTCTGACTCCAGATGTTGGCCCGGGTAAGTCCTTCTTGAAATGCATATCCTGGCTCAAACATCACTTTCTCAGAGAGCCCTTTTCTGATAGCCCTACCTATAGCATTGTGTCTTCCTTACTGGTCATTGTACGTAACATGATCCTGTTTTCTTCATGGTACTTACCACTACCTGAAATTCTTTTGCTCATTTATTTGTTTAGTTGTTTATTTTCTGCTCTCCCATTCCCTATTAGAATGTAAGCTTCTTAAGAGTAGGGGTTTTGTCTTATTGACTCTATAATTGCCTAATACTGCATCTAGCACATACTGGGCACTCGATAAATGTTCTGTAAATGAGTGAATGAGAGAAGGAACTTGGTCTTTCCAAAATCTACTTTTTTTCCCTCAATGTATAGTCGAATGCACCTTCTCTTCCAAATCATTGCCCTGAAAAAGCTCCAAATCACCATTTAATAGCACATGTGCACATATAATGCATACATGCACACACGCACACTCAAAAGTGAGGATAAAACTAACACACCAGATTTTCTTCCTCAGTTTCTGATCTCTACTTTACTTTTGGCAAGAAAAATGACTTGGCTTTAAAAAACAGAAGGTTCCTGCCCTGGAGTTTTGAGAGGGCCTTCGTAGGATGAGCCATCCACACACAGGTGGGGCCATGCTGCATGCAGGGGAGCTGACTTCAAGAGCCAGCAGGTGGATTTCATACTCCCACCAAAGAGAGAGAAACAGCCTATGCGAGATCCTCTGCTGGCAGATGTGAGCCAGTGCCTGAGACTGAGAGCTGGGGAGGGAATGCTATTTTTTGATGCTTATTTCAAAGGCCTGGGAATAATATTCTGTGATACAATGAAATGAAAAGATAAACTGTGTTTGCTTCATCTCTTGGCCTCATTGATTTTTTACTTCTAATGGGCATTGAAAGGGATTGTGTAGCTATTGGGAGCCTCAGCTCAGTGAAGGCTTTACAAAAAAGGAAAAAGAAAACTTGTGGGGGATCAAACAAAAACCAAGCCTTAGTCTGGAAGAAAAAAAAAGAATAGATTACACTAATTTACTGAACACTGACCTAAACCTCCAAATTATTCTTCTCTTGATCTGAGATCTAAACCAGAGATTGTTTGAAAGACATCTGGCGAATTAGTCCAAACCTGAAGTGAACCCTGTCTTCTAAAACAATTGAACCAGAGCCATACTGGAACATCAAATTATTAATGTTTTCCAAACTAACCCTCTCTGAGTGTCTGGCTGGTGTTGTATAAAGCTGCAATACCAATTGCCCTTTGTTCATCTTTGCTCCCATCCTGCCTCCTGCTCCTATCCACCATTTCTCCCTTCTGTGCGGATACCAGCCTTCAGTAATGGGTCCACCCTCCATGCTGCACTGTGGAATGTGGACTGTCTGTCCTGTTTCTGTGATCGTGAGGGATGCTGCTGTTCTGAACAGCTTGGCCCAGTCACCAGCTTTGATTTCACGTCATGGGGAAAAGAGGAGTATCTTTTCAGTGAAGGCAGACTTACTAGATAAATTGGGGGGAAAGGGACTATAGAATGGAATAAAGGAAGAAAACCTGGAATAAGGAAGAGAGGGAGGAAGACCAGAAAGCAAACGTGGAGCAGAGGCAGTAAAGACGGAGACTCGGTGGAGGACAAAGGAAAGGAAAGAAAGAGAATAGGAATATTTGGGATGGCATGTATTTCAGGTTTGTTTTTGTCTTTTTTTCATTCCTTCCAAGGTAAATGGAATAATTTTTGGTCACACGTGTCCCTCTTCAATCTGTGCCAAGCTCATTGTGAGTTCTTGTCTGTACAGTAACCCCCCAGGAGGTAAGAACCATCATCTTCATAGATTACCAGAGTTGAATGGCACCTTCTGGAACTTCTAGACCAATGCCCCTATTTTATAGCTGGAGGACCTGAGGCACCAAGTAGTAGGGAATGCACAAACCCCAGACCTCAGATTTTTGGTCTGGTGCTGTGGACCCAGCTGGAAGATACATTCTTTACCTTGGCCATGATTTTTCATTAGGTGACAGAGAAGAGAAACCATGGAAGAAGAATCATTGGCTTATAAGGAATCAAGTATTGATGCCTGAGAGGTCAGGCTACGTAGCAGTTACCTTAACAGAAAAAAGGGTATTTCTTTGAAAGATGTAATACTGGTAATAGATCTGCTGGATAAGTAAGGATTAGTGATTCTTATCTATGATAGGATTGTTGGAGGTTCTATGGAAGCATTATGACTACTTTCTAGTAGTTATGTCATGACATATCTGAGGAAGGAAATTGAAAGGTCAAACCCCACATGAGAGCCATTCCAAGGAAAAAAACCACCAAAACAGGTAATCATAAGGCATGAATAGAGGCTAACTCCCTAGGATTTCCACCCTGGTGTTGGAAGAATGGATGAGAAGAGGAAGTCTTCTGGAAGCAGGGTGATGGAGACTGCTTCTCGGAGCCTGCAGGCTTCCCAGGGACAACAAGCCTGGTATATTTGAATTTCCACCCCATAGGAATTTTAGAAATTCAGAAGCTGAAGTCAGCTTGGTATCAGCCTGAGCAGATTTTCTTTCCCTCTTCTTTCCCTCTTCCTTACTTCTGTAAGGACACATTCTTTATAAGGAGCCTGTGCATTTAAGAAAAAAGACCCCAGCCTGTTACTTATAACCCAGCAGACACTGAGGAACTCACCAGGTTTTCCTAGTGGGCAAGGGCACTGCACCCTGCTTACCTGTCATAAATAACCCATTTACCTGGAGCTAATTAGCTAGACTTCAGTGTGGAGTCCCAAATTGCTATGCTAATGATGGCAGCCCTCCCCTCCCAAGCAGTGCTGATTTCCCAGCTCAGCATGAGGGCCTTCAATAATATCTCTTTCCAATGATATAATTTGATTCCTCCATGGGAGACTGCTCTGGTCCTAGCTCACTTAGCACTAAATCTCTTGCTAGATAGTCTCATTACTTAATCTTTTCAGGCCCCAGACCAGTCCCGGCCTCTTATTTATTTATCTGGGGCCCTGTTTACTTCCCTCTTGTAAATTATTTCTGGCTCCTGGCCGTCTGATCGCTGCAGTGATAGACTAATAGCTCGGAGCTACCGCATTTGCCTTGTGTGATGAGGCAAATAATATGCTTAACTTATGGGAGAGAAGTGCACCCTCCATTTATTTCAGTGGGGGAAAATATTACTCAGGGGAAAGGGCCAAATCATTTACCTAATGGCTGCTGGTGGAAGTCGGTGTAATTACTGACAGAATTATGTGAAACAAATTGCCACATGCGTAAATCTAAACTTCCAGTTTCTCAAAGGCAGAGAGAATTTCAGCAGTTGGCAAGGGTTCTGCATTTCTGATGGGTGGGTTTCTGAGGGGGTGTTGGCAGAAAGAGGATCTTGGCCCACTGGTTCGCTTGGCAAGGGGGACGCTCTTCCTCAGCTCCAAACTCTTTAAACATCTAAGGCCCGGGTGGGCAATCTACAAGCTTCTCGCCTGTCCAGCCCACTGCCACCTGCTGTAGTAAATAAAGTTTTATTGGAACACAGCCACACCCATTTATTTACATAGTGTCTGTGACCCTATCTGTGCTATAGTGGCAGAGTTGCATGGTTGTGGCGAGACTGTATGGCCCCCAAAGCCAAAATTATTTACAATATGGCTCTATAGAAAGTTTGCTGAGCCTTGCTCTACCAGAAGAACCTTCAAATATTTTATATGGAGATGGAGGGATTAAATTGGATGACTCCCCTTAACTTTACTTCAGACAGTTCAGTCTGAAGGAAATTTGAAGGGAACTAGAATGGTTATCTTGCTTTGTAGGACTTCTGAAACTATTCATTGACCCTTCTCAACAATTGTGTGGTTTGGTAGGGATTGTGAGCCCAGTTGACAGAAGAGAAAACAGAGACCCTGAAAAGTGAGGTGTTTTGCCCAAGTCCTTCAGTGAGGAAATTGCAGAACTGGGATTCATGCCTTCACTGTCTGGCTCCAAATTCTGTGCCCTTTCAGCTAAACCTCACTTCTTTCCAAGGTAAAGAAGGACAGAGGCCTCGGCAGTGGGAGAGGATGTATCTAGGCAGAAGGGCTACTGAAAGGGGTCACATGAGCCGCCAAGTCACAAGGAACACCAAAGCTAGAGGAGAAGTGAGGGGGCTCTTGCTTTCTTCAGTCCACCCTCGCAGTGGGGTAGATGGTGGAGCAGTTGTAAGAGTACCTTATCATGAAACACAACAGCCACTTGTCAGGCAGCAAGAGAAAACCCAAAAAGAAGAAAGCCTGGGTGATAAAAGTTTATTTCATGGCCTGTGTTGCCCATGCAATGCCGGTTGCTGAAGAAAGAGCCTGGTCCATATGGCCTCCTTCTGGGGGAGGTGAATGCCACCAGCTGTGCTGCAGCCAGGGCTGAAAGCTAGCCTTGGCTCTTGCACCCTTTGGAAGCAGTGCTCTAGGCTTTGGAGCAGCGTGGAGCCAGACTCTGATGCCCCGAACTTCTGCTGTGAGTGTGAGAAGGGTGGGGTGTCCACAGGCCTGCAGGCATCAGCAGCGTGCCTGCTGCAGGTATAGACATCTCTGGTTGAAAACGTGACCTAAAACTCCTGGCAAAGCAGTCTTTGGGCTCTGCACCTAGGAAGACAGGAGGGCACGGTGGAAATGATAGTAAATAACACAACCGTGGAGCAGCAGCTACGATTTGTTGGGTGCTTACAAAGCACCAGACATTGTTCTAAACCCTGTAATCTTCAAGAGCTCACTTAATCCTCATAATCATCCTGTGAGGTGGGTGTAACTGTTCCATTTTATCAGAGAGGAAATGAAACTCAGAGATTATAAAAAATCTGCTCAAGCTAATGTATAAATGGTGGAGCTGAGAACCGAATCTGCCTGACACCTTAACCGTTCCACACACCAGGGGTGGGAGGTGCGAAAGCCACACGCACAGAGCCAAATGCCATAGAGTAGCTCAGCCATGTGGATACATAATTTTGCTCCTTAGAACCTCAGTGTCCAATGTTTGAATGTATGTAACAGCCAGGGGCGTGGAGACAACCAAAAGTGATGGTATATTTTCAGCCTAAACCTGCTGTCTGACTCGTAAGAGCTAAGCGGGTTCCTCTCCACTTTCTTCCCTCTTCCTGTGCCTGATAAAACACAAATCCAAGCTTTTCCATCATTATCATCATTATCCATGATATTCTGCCAAGCTCCGCAGGGAGTGGGATACACAGACCCAGCCTCTCCCTTTAAGGCATTTTCTGCCGAGATGGACATATATTTACCCATGTATAAATGGATATGCATTTATGGACTGTGCCAGGGGTGTGGGGGAGAGAACATTCTACCACATGTGAATGAAGCAAAAGGTTTGTGTATTGCATGCATGTCAAGGGAAGTTGTGTTTTAGAGGAAGACATTTTTACAGTTCATTCATCCTTGCTGAGCTGCTGCTCTGGGAGATAGAAAGCAAAGAGCGATTTGGAAATAGGCAGATGGGACAGATGAGGCCTTGCTGTTACTTGTCTTTTGATCAAGCCACAAAGGCTCTTGGTTCAGTCCTCTCTTCTCCTGGAACTGGCATGGATTGTGAGTACTGATGGGTTGCCTTCAGTAGGGTATCTTGACACACAAGAGAATTAACATTGTTTTGTGTTGTACTACATGCTGGGCAAGTTCTTTCTCTGGAATTTTCATTTTTTCCTTCCATCCCTGTGAGGTGGAACATTTTATGTCCGTTTGATGTGGAGGGAAGAAGTTTAAAGCACTTATGGTCTTACAGTTAAGGAGAGATGGAAACAAGATCAGAACCCATATCTTTCCAACCCTGGAGCTCATTATACACTACACATCAGGTCATGTCTTCACTCTGAGAAGGAGAGGTACTGTCTTTGTGCCCTCTGCCATTTCTCATGATATCCCAACTGTCTCCAGAGAATTTCTAGAAATTATTACAGGGTCTGTGTATAGCTTCTTGGGGTGTGACCACTTCCAGCTTAGAGAAACTGGGATTTTTAGGACTGTCTCAAGATTACCACTGATAGAAACCTGAAGCAAAGTAGAATAAGGAAAAACTAACAAGCATCAACAATGACAACACAAAGCCATGAGATGGGACTGGTGTTAAAGATCCCAAGGTTCTAGGCCTAGAGCCCACTGGGTCTTTGTGACTCTCCAGATGTCATCTCTGCAGCTCTCTGCCTGGCAGCTCCATTCATTCGGGTGCTCCCCTGTGATAGAGCCCTAGCAGACTGGCACTATATCCTTACAGCTTTGGTCTCTGGACCAGTCACCCTGGCCAGAGCCTGAGCCTATAATCAGCCCAGTCTGGGTCACATGCCCACCTTCTGTTGCTGGAAGGAAGTTGGATTGATTCTAGGCAGACAGAGCTGAGAACAAACATGCCTCAACCAGGTGGGGTTCTGACTATGATTCCAAGGGTCATAGTCACCTTATATGCAGAACATTAGGCCTGTTCAAGTCAGCAGCCATGTCGAGAGAGCCTTGTTATTTCATTCCTCGTCTTCCCTAAAATAGGGAAGGCACATCTGCAGCTCTTGCCAGGACTCACACAAAGGGAGCTAAAGAAGAACACTTAATAGGATTGGGAAGACATCAAGGCTGCTGGAGGAGCAGTGAACATTTGAATTCCTAAGGCTGGGGAAATCATGGGAAGAAGGGAGGCAACTTGGGAAGGCCATGCCCTTGTTTCCAGAGCTAAGAGACAGCATTCTTGGAGGTTGGCAGGACTTTAGGAGAACAGAGAAGACTTGATGCAAGTCTAGATCTCTCCTCTGCCTCCCTCTCCCCCTTTCATTCCTGCCATGCCCTCGCTCACTTCTTCTAATCCTGCCATTTCGAAACTGCCTTTTGCAGTTCAGAAGTTCACCAGGTTTTATTTTCTCTGCATCTCTGTGCCTTCTTATTCATATCTAGAAGGCTCTTCTCACATCGTATTGTCTAATTAAATGTCACTCTTTAAAACTCAGCTATCATCTCACCTCCTCCAGGAAGTCCTCCCTGATGTCACTGGTTTTATGTATTAGAAAGAGTTCCTCTGGCCCTAGCCTCCTGGACGAACTATTATCTGAGGATCAACCATACCCACTCTTGAGACTGATGCTTTGCCTGACCTTCTACCCAAATCTAAGCCACTTGTGAGTGGGGAATTGTTTTTGTTGTTGTTGTTATCAAGGTTTAGTACAGTGCTAAAATATTTTTATTGGAAAAACTGAGTAAATGATGTCTTAGCTCAGACTGTTACAACAAAATACCAAAGACTGAGTGACTTATAAACGATAGATATTTATTTCTCACAGTTCTGGAGACTGGAAGTTTGAGATCAAGGTGCCAGTATGGTTGACTTGGGGTGAGAGCTCTTTTCCTGGCTTGCAGATGGCCATCTTCTTGAAGTATCCTTACATGGAAGGAGAGAGACCAAGAGATGGGGTGGGGAGGGGAAGAGGGAAGGAAGGATGGAGGGAGGGCGGGGGTGGAGAGAGAGAGAGAGAGAGAGAGGGAGAGAGAGAGAACAAGAAAAGAGAACTCTCTGGTTTCTTATAAGGGCACTAATCCCAACATGAAGACCCTACCTTCATGACTTCATCTAATCTTAGTTACCTCCCAAAGGCCTCACCTCCAAATACCATCACATTAGAGGTGATGGTAGGACACAAACATTCAGTTCATAAAAAATGGGAAGTAGTGCCATAGAGCAGATGTTGATTTTGTAGAACTAATTACCTCAGAGGTATTTGAGGTGGAGGATTTGAACATCACTCTTAAATGTCTACATATGCATTTTCCAGATGTGTTCTGTCTTAATAGATCTTCAGCAAAAGAAAAAGAAAAAAAAAGTGTCCTGTTCAAACCAGTTTGGGAAATGTTTTAAAGGAAATATGGAAGGCTTCATGATTGCATGACTTATTTGAAACTTTATTTTGTCAATACGCATTGTGAATTTCCAAGAGGTGAAAATAAGCACGCAACTAGTTCCCATTTTTTGACTGTGGAATCTGTTTTCATGGTGCATTTGGTGGGTCTTGAGGTTTATAGGACTGGTATTGAGATAATATGAGGTTAGTTAAAACTTTTTTATAAATTAGGTTAATCCATAGAGCCTGAAAAAAATACTGAGGGCAATTCAGTATTTCCTCTGGGAATGCCATGGTGATCAAAGCAGGTTGGTGATTCTAAGGCACCATTTAATTGCAACCTTACTGTGGCCCTCGAGAGCCTTCTCATTGTTGGTTCTGATATGGTGCTAAGGTCCCTCTTCAGGCACTTCCTTCCACTGAGGTCCAGAAGCATTTCAGAGGCTTTCTTAACATCCCACCTCTTTCTCAAAGCTTCCCCTGGTTTGCTAGAGGAAAGGTGTTCTTTTCCCTCTGTGCCACTTGTCTAAACTTCCTGGTCCTCTCTCTCTCTCTCCGGGGCCCACCACCCTCAACATTTCCCCTTTGACTCTATCTTTGCAGAATTCCTCTTGCCTCAAAGGAAGAGAATGTCTGTGGCCTGCTGAGGATTCTGAGTGGGTTGTGGGAACCCAGATCCCTGTCTGAATCCACTATCCTTACCCCAGCCCGCCCAATCTCCCTCCAGAGGTGGAGTGAATTCTTCCCAGCTGAATCCTATGAGATGGGATGCCTGCAAATATTCAGCACATTCCCCGAAGCTATTAATATTTATGCGTTTACAGGATGGGCTACATTCTAGCCTAGGATCCTTTCCTGCTGGGCCACCCTTTCCCTCAGGACTGTAGTCTGATCCATGTACCTTCCGTGGGGAGAATGGCAATTAAGTGGAGCCTCAGAATCACCAGCCTGGATTGATCACCATGGAGCTCCCAGAGGAAATACTGAATTGCTCTCAGATACTTTTTCTCTTTCCTGAGGCTTCAGATCAGGGGAGTGCTACACCGTCTCAGGGCTGCTGTCACCTCTGGAATCTTGGTGTCAGACTCTTGCACAAAGCACCTAAGCACAAAGGAAACCTTCAACACATGCCCGTACCTCCCCCTCCCCTTCTGCCCACGCACTTGTTTGACCCATTACTACTCCCCACGCTTTTGTTCATGCCCATTTCTCCTGCCTGGGATGCCCTACCTTCTCTTCCAAGACCTATCCAAGGCTAGAGATGGTGCCATGTGGTTCTTAAGAGTAAGCATTCTAAGTTGGAAGATTATTGCAAACATTAAATGAAGTATTCCTTATAAAGCGTTTAGTAGACTGCTTGGTGTTCAGTAAATGTCAGTTACTTTTATCTTGTCCACAAGCCTCAACACCCGCCCCCCATTCAATGAAGACCTTGTGGGAATCTCATCCCACATTGGTCCCCCAGATTCCTCACTGTGATCTCCAGAACCACTTTGATCACGCTTCTGATGATATCGTTTGCATTGTTTTAATGGACTGCTGTTCATCTTTGGTGTTATTAAACAGGGTCTTCCCTCCATTTCTGTCTTTTTCTCCCACCTGCAGGGTTGACAATCACGTTGTCTTCTGGAGTAGACTGCACACACAGGCTGGTTAATTTACTTGTCTGTTTAATTCAGACACCTGAGTGGCTAAAGTCAAAGATTTGGAAAAATCACCTTTGTTCTTCTGGCAGCCACCCTTTCATTTAAAGAGCTTGCAAAATGGCAGTCCCACAGATGGAATCCTGCCCACAGATCTACTGTGTTTGGCCTGCATAATTAAAAAAAAAATGGACTACATTTAAAAATTGAGAGTTCATATAAAAATCCAGATTGCTTGTTCCTCCCTGCAAATCAGGAGCTCTGGGAGCAATACAGGGCCCCGATTTCCATGTAACAGCAGTCCTCAGAGCCAAGTCTTGGGAGCCCCTTTTGAGGAGCATGCTTTCTCCAAATTGCTAAAATCCCATCACTGTCACTGCCCCACATAAGCCTTGCTCATTTATTTTCCTAACCCTTGTAGTCTTTAAAATCTGGGTACAAGACCACCTTTCTTCTCTAGCAGCATTGTACAGAAGAGGCACCTGAGGCCCACAAAGCGAGGGCCACTGATCGGGCAGTGATGGCAGAGATCTTTGAAGGGGGATGGCCATCAGGCCGCTTCTCCATCCCCCTAAATGAAGAGCAGGTCCCTAGCAGGATTTCACACTCCTTTGCTGGATTTGGAAATTGTGGAAGACCCTGCTGGGCATTTCTTTGATGGTTCCCACAGTCCTTTCACTCTTGAGCAGTGGGTAGGGCAGACCTCATGATCTCCATCCCATAGAATAGGGTGCCCAGCAAAGTTGACATCCTCAATGCTCTTTTGGGCCTCTGAAGTCCAGCATGAGAGCCTCTCAAATGTGGGAGTCTGAGGAATCTGCCACCTCCAGTCCGGCAAGACCAGATCTCCCACTCTGGGTGCAATCATGCAAGCACAGAGAGGATCCCCCCTCAGGGCATCCCCCTAGGAAGTCCTCCACCTGTACACACCATTCCCTGTCCCAGGAAAGGCACACCTGAGCTGCCTGCCCCATGTTACAGAGCTGTCCCCCGGGGGGAGGGCTGGACTCAGTCTGTGTAGCTGGTCTGTGCAGCCACTAGTGGCGTTACATGGTCAAGATCAGGCCTTGGAGGTCCTCTGCCTGGTAGGGCTTTGCAAATAGGGTGTTTAGAGAAATGGGAACGTCTGTTTTTAATTGAAACAATTGCTTCACTTCATCTCAGAGTCCCTGGGTCAGGGCCCTGTTTTTGCGGTAATGCTGCTTCTCTAAAGTTCAGGCCTCTCTGTCTCCAGGTCTTACTTATGTTGTTGCCGGCAAGTGATTTGGGGTGCGCTAATTACTACCTGAACCGAGCAGCAATTCTCTGTGGTAAGAGAGACTTCCCGTGCCAGGGATCCCCTCTCTAATTTTCTGCACCGTGAAAACTTCCATTCTCTCTCATTTGACATCTCTAAGTTCCTGGACTCAGGACGTTTTTACATGGAAAGGTTTGGGAGAAGCCAGCTAATTTATTTTCCCAAGTTATGTCATTGAAAGCTGATTCCATTATTTATTCCAGAAAAAATGTGTGTTTTCATACACTTCGTGTGTAGACATACCATAAAATGATATATTCATCTGGAAGGGTCCTTTGAGATCTTCTCGTTTAGGCATGGCAAATAGATTACATCTTGAATGCCAACTGTGATTAGATAAATGGCATGCAGGGTAATACGTTGAAAAGGATTCTGGGGCCCATCCAAACTCGGGCAGGCACCCTGATATCTATTACGCCTGGTTGCCCAGAAGTCAGTACCCGGAGTGGCAGCACATTCTCTAGGTACAGTTACCCCCATTGAGGGTCAGACTCCCCATTTTACAGATGAAGAACTTATGCCTGAGAACTGAAGGCAGCTGGGGTTCTATTAGCCCTTAACAACACCCCAATGTGAGGGGCACCTGGGTGGCACAGTTGGTTAAGGCTCTGACTCTTGATCTCGACTCAGGTCATGATATTACAGTTGGTGAGTTCGAGCCCCACATCAGGCTCTGCACTGACTGCACAGAGCCTGCTTAGGATTCTGTTTCTCCTTCTCTCTGCCTCTCCCCCACTTGTGGGCGCTCACTCTCTCTCTCAAAAATAAATACATAAACTTAAAAAAAAAAGAAACACCCCAAAATGAGTTGGAAGAGGAAACCTCTCCTGGGCTGTCAGTGTTCCAGGATCATGGATTTGGAATGTATCTTAAATGAATGCCTCCTAAGAAAAATTCCCACTACCATGGTGGAGGGAGAAGAGTCACAGAGCTATCCCGGCAGGGTCTCTGGCCAGTGGCCACATCCTGTCACCATTTCCTGTGGTCTCTACTGAAGGATACAGGCAGGTCAGACATCAGCCATCAGCCGTTAGGAGCATTCCTTATAGTCGAGAGCTCGAAGAAGATTCTGTACAACGAGTGGTTCAAGACTGTGAAATCCAGACAGACATAGGTTTGAATTCTGACTTTGACACTTTGGAGTCCTTGCCAAGTTACTTCATTTCCCAGAGATTCAATTTTGCTTTATTTTGTTTTGAAGTAGTGATACTAACACCTACCTCATTGAGCTGTGTAAAATTTAAATGAGATGATGCATGTAAAGCTTCTAGCACAGTGCACAGCATTTAATTAACACTGTCCCAGTAAGTGTATGCTATTTTTATTATCTGACTCCATGGAGCACATGTTACCCTGTCAAAAGGCTCTAAGGCATAGAACTTACCAGATTATTGAGCAGTCCCAGGGCTCTGAGAATCTATAGTCCTGGAACAATAGAAAACAAGATGGCAGAATACTTATCATTTTCTAAAGTTATTTTTTACCTAATTAAAAATGATTTGAGCAAACAATTTTGGAAATAAGTGCTAAATCACAGTTTTGCAAGACATGTAGCGTACTGTCTAGAAACTGTTTTCATTACCATGAGGTTGTAGAAAGGGGCTGACCCGTGCTCAGAATGAATGGCCCAGGAGGATGTGTGGGACTCGGGTTCTGTTGACCTAAGGTACAAGAGAAATGCTTGAAAAGGATGAAGAGGAGCTCCCACAGGAAATTCCCTCATTAATGCCCATCTTCATTGCCAGGAACCTCAACGGAGCATTAAAATCCAAATCCTCACTTTGGAGATATTAGGAAGTTCTCCAGTAGTGCTCCAAAAGAGCTGTGTGCTCCCCTTCCCCCAGGTCAAAGCACTTTCCAGAGTTCACGCACTCCCTGTCCCTCCTCCCCTCCCACCTCCTCCTGCCTGTGAGGAGGCAGGTGGGGTAAGCAGAAGTGCCCAAATTCAGCCAATCTGGGCTTGAATCCTGTGGTCCTTATCTCAGGAAGATTATTTCATCTCTTGGGGTCTCAATGTTGTCATCTGTTAAATGGGTATGATAATAGTTCCTAGCTCACAGGATTGCTGTGGGGATGAAATGAGTTAATGTATGTAAGTGCCTAGAACAGGACCTGGAACTCAGTAAGCATTCAGTTCATGTTGGCCAACATCATTGTTACTAATGGAAGAGTAGGGGAAGGGAGGTGGGAATGTCACTTTGGAGAATGTCCCAGATTCTTATGGACTTTTGTAGACAGGAAGGATCATTTTCCTCATTTCTATCTTTCCTGAGTTTCTCCTACCTGTACTTTCAGTACTATTGCTGGAATAAACCATAAACTGGAAAAGATGAGACCTGTAGCATTAGGGAAGGTGATATTGGCGGGGAGGCACCCAGCCCTCTGTTAAGTGCTTGCTGGATTAGCCTAACCAAAATGCAAGGGAGTGTTTCTCTATCAGTGAAGAGATGGGTGCCAGGAGAGGTGAACTGACTTGACAAAGATCTCACAGCTCTGTTATAACAAGGTCTCACTAGGAATCAGACTGACGTGTGTGGCTCTGGGACCCAGGCTGTTTCTGCCACCTTTACTTCTGCCCTGTTGCTCAGGAAGATTCCCGTCACCCTGCCAACAATAACACCACTATCGTGTACCTTGATATGTCCGCTGCTAAATGAAGCATCTGAGCATGAACACACTGAGTGAATCATTTACCGGGCAGCAGTTTTCTCATTAAGAACACGTGTTAGCAAATGAGTCTGTATCTGGGGATGAATGAGTCCTTTGGAGGGGGAGGGGTGTCATTGGTCTCTATGCAAAAGAAGGCCAGAAACAAAAGCAGTGATCCCAGAAGAGGAGAAGGAGGAGGAAGAATAAAAAATAAGGAACAGACGCTGACCTTAGACAGAAAAGTGAAAGAATATAGTGTGTGGTTTCTGAATTTGAATCCTGGCTTTGATCTTTACTATGTGACCTTGGATGAGTTATTTAACCTTACCAAACCTCAGTTTCTTTATCTGCAAGATAGACATAATGATGTTAATACTACTGACCCTGTAGGTTTCATTCAGTCAACAAATGTCTGTTGAGTACCCACTCTGAGCTAGACCATTCTGTTCCAGTTGCTGGGGACACAGCTGGGAATGAAATAGAGCAAAATGGAGGCATCTGGGTGGCTCAGTCAGTTAAGCGTCTGACTTTGTTTCAGGTCATGATCTCACAGTTCATGGGTTCAAGCCCTGCATTGGGCTCTGTGCTGACAGCTCAGAGCCTGGAGCCTGCTTCAGATTCTGTGTCTCCATCTTCCTCTGCTCCTTACCCCACTTGTGCGCTCTCTCTCTCTCTCTCTCTCTCTCTCTGTCAAAAATAAATAAACATTAAAAAAAAAAAGAAATAGAGCAAAATGCCTGTCCCCAGGGAGCTTATGTTCTAGTAAGAAGTGCATATCATAAACAAGGTTAATAAGTAAAACAACTAGTGTGTTGGATAGTGGTACATGCTAAGAACAGTTACACAGAGATGATTGCAGGTGGCAAGGTGAATTTTAGGTGAGGTAGCCACAGAAGCCCACAGTACAAAGGTGACATTTGAGCATGACCTGAAGAAGGTGAGACAAAGAACAACGTGGGTATCTGGGGAAGAACACTATCGAATGAATGCATGCATACATGCACGTGTGCATGCATGGGGTTATGTGGATGAAATACGATTGCCATAAGTGTAAAGCACTTAAAACAGTGTCTGATGTATAGTATGTGCTCAATAAATGTTGGCTATTCTTATAATTTATCAGATTAATCACTGAAGTTGCTGCTGTACCTTTTGTTTCTGGCTTTCTGAAAAGTCATTTTCAAAATAGGCAGAAAGGAAGGCTGCAGAAACCGCTTTCTGATTTGTTGGTAGCATACGACACGACCCCTCTTTCAGGTTGGCCTGGGCACAAGTTGAGACTCATCACACATTCAGGGATTGTGCTCATGTTTCCTCACGCATAGAGCCCTTTGGAGATTCTTCATACTTTCGCATAGCCTGCATTACTTCCCATAGCCGCCTGGGGTAGGAAAGGCAGGTGCTTCCCCACAAAGGGGATCTAGTGTCTCCTGAGTAGCCTCTCTAGAGCCAGGGGCTCTGTAGTTCCTTCATGCTTATGTGTCTGTCACTTCTCTTAATCCTTCCCGGAGTCCAGTAGGACCTGAGTTATCACTGCTATCTGACAGGTGAGAAAACCAAGTGGGGCTAGGGCCATGGCTGCCTCAGAGAGGCATAGCAGTGAGTGGCCCGGGGGGAACCCCTGGCATCCTGTGGCAGCACATCTAGGGTAGCTCATGTAGTGTGCCTGCCCCCATCTTTCTCCCTGGTGCCACCTTGGGATGGCCAGCCATGCATGGGAATCCAGGGGACAGGGCCTGTGGTAGGCTCGCAGCTGAAGTGAAGTGGAAAGCAGCCCAGTGAGGCAGGCACACATCTGCTAATCCTGATCTTAAGAATGTCAGAATTCAAAGCAACCGTGGGCCCAGAGAACAATAGCTCCACATACCAGCAGAAAGGGGCATGGGTCACTGCCCCCCCACCCAAACAACTGTTCTTTATCTAGCAGAGCCAGGGCCTGGAGGGTTTGGCTGGGTCCAGCCCAGGAAAAGGCTGACTCATAAGAGATGAGAGAACTGTCCGGAGAGAATGGGAAAATGCAGAAGCCAAGTTTGCCCCTAGTGACATATACTTTGGGGCTGAGTAATGTGGTAGACAAATCACTCCCTTTACCATCCCACCCAGAATGGAAGCACACCCTGAAACCGCAAAGATAATTTTCACTACAACAATAAAGTAAAAGGGAACCACAGACTCCACTGCTTCTTCAGGAGAAGATGCTATGGTCCTGAGCCCTCCCCCTACCCCTCCCGCCCTGCCACTGCTTTCTAGAGTGGGACCTTTGGAAGTAAACATTCCTCCAAGGGAATTGAATTAGCCAGAAATATTTCCGATCACATCTTCCCTCCCATTGACTTACAGTTACTGGTCTTGGTGGGGAGTCTGAGGGTGGTGTTTAGAGGGCCTTCAAGGGAAATTCTAAAACAATAGGCTAGACTTTCAAATATGTGGTCATGTTGAGATGTCTTGGGTTGTTTAACCCTGGCTTGGAAAAGGAGCAGCCAAAACATCTTGACTTGCTAAAATCTCTCCAGAACATAAGTCACTGGGTGCTCTTAGAGCTCATCGTGAGATGGGCCCAGTGCCCGTCTCTCATAATCTTCCAGTTGGACTTTGCCCTCCGCCTCAGAGCCGGTCTCCGCGGGGCCAGCAAGCACTATTTCTGCCCAGGCCCCAAAGGAACTAACAGGACAAAAGTCTGAGAAATGTGTCTTGGTAAGTTTTACAGGAAAACTAGCCTGAAAGTCATAAGATTGGAGGAGGACAAGAGTGATCGTGTCACATCCTTCCATTGTCCTGGGGATTGTTCCTGAACATCTTTAGTATTTCCTGATATGCCCTAGGCAAAAAAGTAAACCAAAGTTTCCAGGTCTTTTGCCCTTGCTCTGGGCTAATAGCTCATGCTGTTGAGGTTTTAGGACTCCAGAACAAGGAGGAAATACATGGGACAGAATCAAAACTTAAATTTTTTTCAAATATTTTTCCCAGCACATGAGTTATATTTTGGATATTCCTCCAAAGAATGTCCAGAGAAAGAGGAATAGCTATAGGAATATCCACATCCCTTTTCCTGAACACCTGGTGAATTAACAGAGAGTGGCTTAGAGAGCCTGTATCCAGCTGTGTCTAACACACTACGAGATCTTGATTCTGCATTCTCAAGGTGAAAGTCATGTAGATCAGACTGCTTTGGCCTGCTAACTGTTAGCCTGGCATGCTTTTTAATTTCCTTCTTTAATAATCAATGGTACCAGGGGTGCCTGGGTGGTTTAGCTGGTTAAGCATCCGACTTAGGCTCAAGTCATGCTCTCGTGTTCTATGAGTTTGAGCCCCACATTGGACTCTGTGATGATAGCTTTGGAGCCTGGAACCTACTTCAGATTCTGTGTGTGTCTCTCTCTCTCTGCCCCTTATCTGCTCATACTCTGTCTCTCTCTCTCTCTCTCAAAAATAAACATTTAAAACTTTTTTTAAAAATTAAAAAACACATTTAAATAATCAATGGTACCATTTTCTTCTTTCCCCTTATGTCCATTTGCTGAGATTTTCACCCTACGTTGAAATCAAGTTCAAGTTCCTTTCTCTGTAAACCTTCCTCTCTCAGCAGCCATCTCCTCACCCCATCTTACCTTTCTGTCATGATTTGGCAATGTAATCTGTATCATCTGGTGACAAATCTTAATGATGACCCCAGCCATTTAATAATCAAGCCCTATACCCTGTGCCAGCCACCATGAAAGGTGGTTGACCTAATTTCATTTCATCCTTAAAGCAGCCCCAGGAGTCAGGGAGAGAAGCTGGCCCCATGAGGTCACATGACTTCATTAAAGTCCCAGCTTGTGAACATGGAGACCAGAGTTGGCACCAGCTCTGTTTGACCTCCCAACCTCTGAACACTGATGCTTTTGACTCCTAGTGTGGTCTGCGTAACTCTGTGCACATGCTTGTCTGGGCTTGATAATCAGGGAATACTCTCCACAGGCAGGAAGCTCACATTTCTTTGTGTCCCCATGGCATCTAGCACAGCACCTTGCACCCAGAAGACCTGTGTTTCTGTGTATTTTTGAAAGGTGTGTGTTCTGTTCACTTTGTACCAATTACCAGGAGACAGGAAGAAAGGAAGCTTCTTCTCTTGCTGTGAGGGGAAGGTGGTGATAGGGCATCTCAACCTTTCGGCATCACACCCTCCTGAAGAGCTGATTAAGATATCACTGAACCCACCCCAGAATTCCTGACTCAGTAAGTCTGGATGGGGCTGAGGAATTTGCATTTCTACCAAGTTCCTAGGTGGTCTGGGACCTCACTTTGAGAACCATTGTCACAGTGCGAAGTTTAACCCAAGTTCAAATCCCAGGTTTGCCACTTACTGTCTGACCACAGACAAGTTTCTATAACTCAGGGATGCAGTAGACTTTTCTCTAAAGAGTTTCTCTAATAACCTCATCAAGCCATTGTGAAAATGAACTGAATATCATATATATACACACATATATATATATGTATGTACATATACATATATATATATGTATATGTACATACACACATATACATATATAAAGTATACATATATATAGTTGTTTTTTTTTTTTTACCGAACATGGACATACCTCTTGCTATCCTTTATAAATATGAACTCATGTAATAGCTATAATGAGCTTAGGAGGTGATCCTCTTATTTTCTTCATTGTTCAGAGAGATGAATGAGGCCAAGAGAAGTTCTATGACTTGCCCAAACTCCCCTAGGTAAGTCTGTGGAGCTGGGTTACAACCCAGGCGGACTGGCTTGAGTCCATATGCTCAGTACTACACAATGCACCATACCTGGTCCATCGTTGGCACACATTCTTTCCCATTCCCAGGTAGGCTAAGAACAGGCTCTCCAAAAGGGCAGAGAGACTGGTTTTCTAGTTCATAGGCATATTAACCAGAAATGACAAAGAAAAGACAACTGTTTTATGACCACAGCTTGAAAATTACATGCTTGACCTCACTTCTGATACCAATATGTTTGGTAGGGAGTGGCTGTTTCTCTTTAAACTTCTCTGGCACCAAAGTTTATCATTGCTCAGAAGGAGGGTGCTTGAAAGAAGCCTTGTGGGCTGAAGGAGTGTAGGAGGTGGGTTGCGGGTCAATAATAAAAGCAGAGAGAGGATTGCAGCTCCCCTGCTGAGGGCCTCAGGATTCTGGTCAGCAGGCGGGTGCAGAGGCGCAGCCTAAGGAAGGGGCAGTGATGGACAGAGTGGGAGGGGAGCAAATAGTTTCAGCCTGGCCGGGTAGCTGACTCCAGAGAGCAGTCAGTGGGAGAATTCCAGCTATGTCATGGGAAATGGCTATGGCCAGGGCTCTGATTAGCAGCCGACCACAAATCCTCTGGGACCCAGCCAGGGGTCAGGAGACTGGGGCACACTGAGATGCCAAATGGTTGCTGTATTTTATTGTCAGAGAAGAAGGAGGCGATTTTGACTGTTATCCCTGAATGTGAATGCTGGCACTGCCAGGAGCCGAGAGCTGGGTGGGGACGTGGGAGTGAGAAGGAAGCTAGAAAAATCCACTTTTCATTCCAGGGAACATAGAGGAAAGACCGAGCCACGCTGCTGGGGCTTGGCATGATCTCAAAGCTTTTTGACCACCCTCTCTGAAGCATCTCTGCCCTTTCTTCTTCTGTCAGCAAGGTGAGATGTCAGAGTCTCCCATTGCCATGTTGGGGACATTAAAGGGGAAACTTGACCTAGATGCCTCAAAGTATAGGGGGGCTGGGACAGCAGGGCTTCTGGGAGAATGGATGGCACCAGTGAACCCCCATAGTCTGCTTGTTTGACATGTTAAGCTTGGAACTGAGCAATGAGATGTGGAAAAATCCACTTTCAGAGTAAACAAGCTCAGTGCCCAGGCTATAAATGGGGACACCTATGGGAACAGGATCAGGTCACCTAATTCATTCTTCTAGCTTATCTCAAGGCCCAGTACCATGAAGCCTTTATAAATGCTTGTTGAATGAATGAAGAGGCTGATTCATTAATTGATTTATTATGTCCAAAAGGATAATAGATTTAGCAAGAATATTAGCTAACTCTTTTTTTAATTTTATTTTTAATTTACATCCAAATTAGTTAGCATATAGTGAAACAATGATTTCAGGAGTAGATTCCTTAGTGCCCCCTACCCATTTAGCCCATCCCTCCTCCCACAACCCCTCCAGTAACCCTGAGTTTGTTCTCCATATTTATGAGTCTCTTCTGTTTTGTCCCCCTCCCTGTTTTTATATTATTTTTGTTTCCCTTCCCTTATGTTCATCTGTTTTGTCTCTTAAAGTCCTCATATGAGTGAAGTCATATGATTTTTGTCTTTCTCTGACTGACTAATTTCACTTAGCATAATACCCTCCAGTTCCATCCACGTAGTTGCAAATGGCAAGATTTCATTCTTTTTGATTCCCGAGTAATAGTCTATTGTATGTATGTGTGTGTGTGTGTATATGTATGTGTGTGTGTGTATATATATATATATATATATATATATATGTGTGTGTGTGTATATATATATATATGTATGTATATATATGTATATATATGTGTATATATGTATATATATGTATATATTTACGTATATACATATATATATATATATGTATTTATATACATACACACCACATCTTCTTTATCCATTCATCCATCGATGGACATTTGGGCTCTTTCCATATTTTGGCTATTGTCGATAGTGCTGCTATAAACCTGGGGTGCATGTGTCCCTTCGAAACAGCACACCTGTATCCCGTGGATAAATGTGAGTATTAGCCAACTCTTTAGAAATGTCTGACAAATAAAAGCTTTCTCTGGACTCACATGGTCCCGTGTGACTGTGAAAGAAGCCTTTCAGCCACAGGGAATGGTACAAGCCTCTTTTTAAAAGGGATTTTACAAAAAAATAAAAATAAAAAAAATAAAAGGGATTTTACTTGGTTTTACAGTACACTGTTTAGATTAACATCCCAGGCCCTGCAGTTAGACTTCTTATGTTTGTACTGGGCAGATGAAATGTGTGACTTTGGGCAAGTCACTTAACTTTTCTGAGCAGTAGTTTCCTAATCATTATCAAATGAGGAAAATAGTTCTTTCCTCTTCAGTTCATTAAAATAATCTCTTTGAAGGACTTGGTACAGTGATAGACCCATAGTAGCTCTCAGTAAGAATAACTCTTTGATATTCGTGAGCATTGGGTTTAACTGCAAGAAATAGAAAAATCCCATAGTAACAGGGTTTAAACAAGATATTTATTTTCCTCTGAATTAACAATCCTTGGATAAGTCCAGAGTTGGTGTAGCCGCTCTGCTGTAACAAGTACTCAAAGAGCCAGGTTACTCTAGCTTTTACTTCCATTTTTCCTATGTTGTGGCCTTACCCTGACAGTCTAAGTTGGAAAGACAGCCATCACCTATAACTTCTAAGAGACAGAATGGAGGAAAATTCAAGAAGAAGAAAGGACATGTGCCAGTTGCCTTTTTTTTTTTTAATTTTTTAATGTTTATTTTTTTTTTTTTGAGAGACAGAGAGCAAGTGGGGGAGGGGCAGAGAGAGAAGGGACACAGAATCCAAAGCAGGCTCCAGACTCTGAGCTGTCAGCATGGACCTAATGCAGGGTTCAAACTCATGGACTACGAGATCGTGACCTGAGCCAAAGTTGGACACTTAACCAACTGAGCCACGCAGGTACCCTGTGCCAGTTGCCTTTTAAGGGAACTAGCCAAATAACAATTTTGCTTACATTGTATTACCATATACTTGGGTCATGCATCTTTTATTTTAACCCATCAATCTCTGTCTTTAAATTGGTGTATTTGGGTCATTTACATTTAATGCAATTTATTGTAATTATTGACTTGTTAAGTCTGCCATTTTATTTTCTGTTTTCTGTTTGTTCTTTTTTTTTCTTTTGTTTTCTTTTTCCTGCCTTATGGTGGGTTACTTGAACATTTTTTTAGAATTCCATTTTGATTCATCTGTAGTGTTCTGAATGTCTCTTTTTTGTATAGCATTTTTAGTTGTTCATCTAGGTATTACATTATATATACTTAATTTATCACATTCTACTGGTGTTGACAATTTACCAGTTTGAGTGAAGTGTAGAAATCTTCCTAACCTCCATTTATATCCCTTTATCATCCCCAAGTTATAATAATTGTTTTAAATATTTCTTCCGAATACACTGAGAAGCACAACAGACAGTGTTATAGTTTTTGTTTCAACCACCAAACATAATTTAGAAAACTTAAAAGAAAAGGAAATAAAATTACCCATATTTTTTTTACTCTTCCAATTGTTCTTTCTCTTTTTTTAATGTTCATTTTCTTTCTGTTTTGAGAATTTCCTTTAACCATTCTTTCTTTGTAGGCTATATCTGCTAGTGACAAATTCTTAGTTTTATTTACTAAACTTTATTTACTAAAATTTATTTACTAACCATTTACTAAATGGTTTCTGATGAGAAATTTAATGTTATTTACATTATTTTTTCTCTAATAGGTAAGGGGTTGTTTCTCTCTCACTGCTTTCAAGATTTTTTCTTTTGTCTTTAGTTTTCAGAAGTTTGACGTATGTGTCTTGGCATAGATTTTTGTTTTGTATACCCTGGTTGAGTCTGCTCACATTTTTGAATATGTGGATTTATGCCTTTTTCCAAATTTGGGAAGTTTTCAGCCATTATTTCCTGAAGAACTTTTTCAGCTCTGCCATCTTTCTTTCCTTCTGGGTCTCCAATAACATGTTAGGTCTTTAAGGCTATGTCCATTTCTTTTCAGTCTATTTTCTCTCTGTTGTTGAGATTGGGTCATTTCTATTGTTTTATCCTCGAGCTTATCAGTTCTTTCCTCTGTTCCCTCCATTTTGCAGTGGAGCCCATCCATTGAATTTATCATTTTGATCAGTTTATTTTTCAGTCCTAAAATTTCCATTTGGCTCTTCTTCTTTTATCTTCACTTCCTTGCTGAGAACTTCCAGTTTTTCGTTTGTACCAGATATCTTCTTTGTTGCTCATGGAAGCATTTCTACTGTGGCTGCTTTAAAATCCATGCTAGTATTGGCATTTGTTATTGTCTTTTCTCATTTAAGTTGTGATTTTTCTTGTTCTTGGTGTGACAGGTGATTTTCAATTAAAATTGAATACTTTGGGTATGTAATGGGACTCTGGATCTTATTTAAATCTTTTGCTTTAGCTGACATTTGCTTGGCTCCTGACATTGCTCTGGTGTGGGAGGGGTTGGCATGGCCTTATTACTGCCAGCTGGGGGTAGGAATGCTGATTCACCACTTGGACTCCAGTGATACCTGGAAGAAAGGGCTCTGTGTTACAGCTGGGTGGGACTGGGAATATTAGCTCCCCACTAAACTTCTGTTGATGCTATCTAGCTGGGAAGGCAAGAATACCCTATTACTGCTTCCCACATGGCCTTACCAACACCACAAGGGTAGAGGGTGTAGAAGTGGCCTCATTACCACTGGGTATTGGTAAAAGTACTGACTTTCCTTGAGACTCCTCTGATACCACTTCAATGGTTATTTCGTTGGGGAAAGCCACCATGTTACCTACCACCAGGTAAATCTAGAAGACCAAACTCCCCCCATGGTCTCCACTAATATTATGGAGAAGAATTTCTTTACTACTCAGCAAGGATAACATGCCCTGATCTGAACAAGGACTTGGGGCAGTAATGAGGCTGATGAGGGTAGAGGTCTAGCTTCCCCACTCAGCCAGTGCTGGAGGAGGTGATGGCTACAGATTTTTCAGTGTGTTTGGTTGGAGTAAAGTCATTATCATCTGGAAGTTTCCTGTTTGGTAGGCTGCCTCTTTTCTACTCCTTAGACTAGGAAAGCAGGCTTTATTTGTTTGTGCCCATTGGCATGCTGGGGCTGCTGGCTTCACTAGCACTAGGTATGGGATACATGAAGCAGAAAGATAACCCAGAGAACTCACCACAATCCTATTTCTTGAGTTCCAAGTGCCTGGCCAGACTACCTTCTTCTATCCATCTCTTAGAGTCTTCTGATACTTGTTTTATGTCATGTCCAGGGCGTTAAATTAAACTCAGTGGAAAGAATAAGGAAAAGTGTCTGTATCTATTCCATCTTCCCAGAAGAGGATGTCCTGTAAATGGACTTTTCAACCATTTTATCAGGTATCTCAGTGGTTCTGACAGAGTAGACCTTTGATGATTTGGGCCATGGTTTGTTCATATATAAATCTACCTTTAAATCCCCTGTGATTTTCTTTTAAAGATTCTGCTTGGTGCCCATAAGAAGTGAGATAGAAGATTCTCTCTATTGAACTCTTGATAAAAAGCTGCCCTCAGTGGGAGAAAACAGGCCAAGACAGGGCAAAGGAGGGGCAGAGATGGGCCTTCAAACCTCCACAGCCTGGGAATGCTTCTCCTCCTGCTGATCCCAGGACCAGGCTGCTGGAGCAAGAAGACTTGACTGGCTGAACAGAACATTTGTTATAGTAGCCACTGGGGGTGGGAATCAATCAGGACATCCTCAGTTTCGGTCATAAGGGTCATTAAATGGGATGTTGCTCGGCCTTGTGTGTGTGTGTGCACTCACACACACATGCATATGTGTTACAGCTTTCTGCAAGACATCCGTCTTGGAGGAAACCATTTTTTCAAGGCTTTCCCTTTACCATTATGTTGATTTCCTACTCCCATCGGGGTGGAATGATCCAGGATGAGAATTGTTGGTTTTTAGTTAGCAATCAGATGAATGAACTAGGTAGCTTATAATAAGCTTGACGTTTCTTGAAGCTTCTATGGGCTAATAAATTACAAGGTCTCTCAGTTATAGCCCTGTATCCACATTAGAAATGAAAATTCTCATTTAGGGGCCATTTTGCTTCAATGATTTGATTTTAACCTAAGACAAAAGGTTTCTACCTTAGCAGCTTCTGGGGCATTGAGGTTTTCAATAAGTTAATTTCAGATCCAAATTGTTCATGATGTTGCGTTATGTAAACGTGACTTGGGCCAGGAGAAAGGCTCTGATTGCTATCAGTTGCAGACACCGAGGTGTTGACAGCGGTTGGAACAGTCTTGCTTTGTCTGAGTAGGAATGCAGCCTCCGAGAGCTGACCGCACCGATAGGGAGAACCTGAGTGAATTGTCCTTTTGTTGAGGCAAAACTGTGGATGTGCTTTGTAAATTAGTTCTTATCTGACTCACAGACACAGGGTTCAAAGACTCAAACACCAGCCATGGACACTGGGTTACCAAAAACTGCCACCACATGTGTAAATTTTAGTTCCTTTAACCAGGTCCTAGTTGAGGCCTAGTAGGCCAAAATGTCTTTCTCATCCTATCTTATCCTTAGAGCTGAGTTTTAGACGACTTCCTCTGATAATGTTCCTAAGTAAAGCATTCTTTTTGCCATGAGATAGACCCCCCAAAGGACTTGGTCTGAGGTTGCTTTTAAGGTGAATTTGGAAAAGCCTTGGTGCACTTATACATTCCAAAGAAATGTTCTAACCAGTCATGTTCATTTTCTCTGATTCTCATTCTCAGTTTGCTTCAGACTTCATAATAAATTTTAGAATTCCCAAGTGTTGACACCACATAATTAGTATAATAGCTAGTATTTAATGTGTACTTAAAAGTTACCAAGTATCATACTATTCTTTCTATTCATTATCAGATTTAATTCCCACAACAACTCCATGAGGCTATGTTGACTTTACAATGAGGAAAGTGAGGCACAGAGTGATTGAGGAATGTGTCCATGATTGTACAGCCAATGAAGCTCTGGGGCTGGGATTTGAAGTCAATAATCTAACCCCAGAGACTATGCATCCTCTTTCAGAACAGGCTTGGGCATGATCCAGTTCCTGGCATTGAGATGAGACAGGCAGGCAGAGGCTGGACCTGGAACCTGAGGAAGAAGCAGAAGGGGCATAGTGTAGGTGATGACAACAGGAAGAACCCAGGAAGTGGAAGGTATGGCTCAGGTAATGCCAAGGAGCTGTCAGCATGGGGAGGTGCAATTAGGAGTAATTCAAGCAGAACAAAGGATGAAGTCAGGAGTCTGTGTTACCCAGAGATCTGGAAGGACTGGCAGCATCAGGTCTCAGCTGGGTGGGTAGGGTTCAGAGGCAGGACCCACACGTGAAGAGACTCCTGTGCCACCTAGTTAATTTCAGTGGACCTCAGGCCAGAAGAAAATGTCTGGAACCAATAACCAGAACCAGAGTCCAAAGTGGAGACTGAAGGCAAGATCTGATCTGAAAGGTCACGGTTAGAACCAGAGTCAAAGCCATATTGATGATGGAGAATCCCAGTATGTGAGGCAGAGATCCCAAAGTCCTCTCAGCCCAAATGATAATTAACTCCTAGTATTGATTCAGGACATACCCCCCGCAGAATGCAAGCGAGCTCTGCCTGACACAGAGCCTGTCCTGGAGCCAAAGAGAAAACCCAGGCCTGGGCGTTTCCAAAAAATGCCAAGTATCTGAATGTTGTCTGACAGTCTGTTAGTGGAGATAGGAAAACGGCAGACTTGGGTGTTGCAATACCACCTAGCCGCTCACTCAAATAAAACACTGTCTGCTGCCACAGTAGACAGCATGTAATATTTGTTGAGAGAATGGGAATTCTACAAAGGGACCCGTAAACTGCCCAATATAATTTCCATTGCTTTGTAAAGTCTGGAAGTTGGAAATGAAGTTTCTGGACTTCAGGGGTTGTTCAGGGAGATAAAAATATTGTCCATTTGCCCGATACTGGAAATTTGCCCTGGTCCTCCTGCGCTCCTCCTGGGCCTAAATGGAGTGAGGGGTAGGCCATGTAACTTGGTTTGAGGCAGCTTGTCAGTACTCAGCTGTGAATTCTGAAACCTGGCCCACATCAGCGAAAGTGATGTCTTATCCAGACACACGCCATAGGAGATATGAACTGGATTGAAATCAGAGCAGGGAAGGCTGTGGGGACCTCAGCGCCTTCTGAAGGTATTTTTAGAATGCTTTTAACCTGAAAAAGGGAAAGTGCTACCCTTCTGGAGACCATGAAGCTGAGAATGGCTCATAGATAAATCAGGCTAATACTTAATTTGGGGGGAGCCCCTGGGCTGCTCGCCTGGGATTGGGGTAGGCGTGTCTGTTGTAATGCTCTGGGAATGTGACATGCAGAGGTTGGTTGGCTGTCATCAGAGCCACCCCTCCCCCTCTCTTTAGCCTGAGACTGGGACACCAACAGTGTCAGGGAAGGAAATAATTATTCCCTATATTTGTAAATGTGGTTTATAGAACACATGGGCAGATTTTATACCAGTGACAGCACTGGATACACAGGCTACTGCCCCCACTTTTCTCATGAGGGTCTCGAGGATCACACCACATGTCCACACAGCTCTACAGGAGACCCTGCCTGGAGACTCTCAGCCCCTACATTCAGCACATAAAGCAAAAGATTATATATAGTCAAAGTTACTCTGAAAAATCACACAAATCGCCCTCCGAAAACAGTGCCTGGCCAAGTTAGCCATAGTTGGATGAGATCAATCTCTTCCATGGACTACTGGCGCTATAGTTGCCTTGCATTTAGAAGTCATGTTTTATGGGGGGGAAAAAGAAAAGAATTTCTTTGTGCTCAGCCTGCTGAGATACACACACAGGAGAAGCATGTAGAAGCTGAGACTGAGTGAGGGGCAGCTTTGAGTCCTTTGTGCACACTCAGTGGGGGCATTTGCCTTCTGAGCAGTGCGGTGACCAACAGTTCAGTAAGTGGCTTTCTCTCTCTTCTCCTCCATGACAAATGCATGAAGTTGAATTTTCCCAATTTAAATGTGTGTGTGCTGGGATTGTACTGTAAGTCACAGAGCAGGCGTTCCAGCCAAAGGTCCCCACCTCAGACCTGGTACTCTTTGTCCCATTTTCCCTGACCTCCCATGGTCCAGTGTCACCTAGCTATGGGAACTGTTGTCTGCTAACCTTTTAATGATAATAATAATAATAATAATAATAATAGCAGCAAGTATTGAGATCTCATCTTGCAGTAAGTGTGGTACATGCTTTATCTTCTTTGCTCTCCAAACAACACCTTGGGATAGGTGCTATGATTATCTCCATTTTATAGATAGAGAAACTAAGGCACAGAGCGAATGAACCAAGTCACTCATCTTATAAGAGCCTGGAGCAGGATTTGAACCCAGACTTAGGCATCACCAAAATCCATGCTATTATATCACTTGGCTCTTCTGCCTCTGTCTTACCCTTTTCCTGACCACTTAGCCCTGAACCCACATACCCTGTTAGGAAGGCAAACCCTCTAGAGGCCAGAAGGAGCAGGCCTGAGCACCTTACCCTGGACTCTCTGGTTTGCTCTTGATCATGGTCCTGGAAGTTAGTAGCAAATGACCCTGTCATCTGACTAAAGTTCCCAGGAAGTGTGACACAGATGGCAAGTGGAATCCCAGCCAGCCCTTCTTCTGCCCATACTGACAAAGTTCCTCAGACACTACACTGTAATCTCCAGAGGGGGCTCATCTGGGTCCCCAACAGGGGGTTACCCAGCATTGGTTTTTCAACTGCCAGAGCTGTTATTCCAGACTAACTTTTAAAGTTATTTCACTCTTTGGAGTGCCACACCTTCCATTAGAACCCCTTACATCTGATGGCACTGGCTGGAGCTCAGGGAAGTCTCAGAAGTGAGGTCAGGAGTTTTGATCACAATAAAGAGGGAAACAGGGTCATGTAGGGGAGACGGAAGTACACTCTCAGTCTGCTGATGGTGCACTTAATAAATGGCCACCGCTGTGCTGAGAGAGGGGGCTCCAGCCAGGCCAGGGGCCCAGGCTCAGTTGAAACAGGGGTGATAGCTGCTTTCATTCAAAACATTGATCTCAAGTGTCCCTTTCACTGACCTCTTTCTCCCAGCCCCCGTTCCTGGCCTGCCACCCAGCTTCCAAGTCCCAAGTTAATGTTGCTAGTGTTTCTTCTCTCATCCAGAAGTCCAGGTGCAAAATGTTTAAGGGCTCTCTTTTCTAGGGAAAGGGAAGTTTAAGTTTTCCTTTCCCCAAGTTTCTGGGGACTTGTTTTCAGTAGATATTTCCAGCACCTCTGTCATGAGTTCAAATTGCCTCTTCCCAACGCCACATTCTTCTGATTCCCAGACCAGCCTTCTTACCCCCTACATTCTGGTGTCTCCATAAGGCAAAGAAGTACCAGAGTGGCTACTCCACCTGAAATTCTTACATTCCTATGTGAGATAGGTGTGTGTGTGTGTGTGTGTGTGTGTGTGTGTGTGTGTGTGATTGAGAGAAGTACACGTATGTGATATGTGTGTATGCTCACACCTGTGTGTATGACAGAGGTGGTATATGTTTGTGCATGATCACACATGTGTGTATGAGAGAGATGTGTGTGTGTGTGTGTGTGTGCGTGCACGCGTGTGCACAAAGTAGGATGGGAAATTATTCCTTGATCCCACACTGGGACAGAGACCATTTTCCCTTCCTTATTTAGACCTCTGTTTAACCCAAGTGTCATTTGCTTGTCCCTGAGAACCTGCATAGCCTCATAGCTTTATCTTTATCTTACTTTATATTTAACCTCATTAGCTATTGGTGGGCCTCGCCTGGGCCAGATCATAATGGCAGACACACAGGATAAGGGGCCCTGATGTTTATCTCTGCTATGGAGTGTCTGGTATAGTAATTAACTTTGAAGTCTTGAATACAACAGGATATGGAAGGAAACATCAGAAAAGCCCTTGCTAATTTTCAGAAGGCTTTATAAAACAGAAATCAATTATTTATTTGTTGCCTGTATAAGGAATATTTACAGTATCCAATTGCACATCAAAATATAATGGAGAAGAACCTGGTTTTGGCCTGTAGCTGCCAGGGTTGGAATCCTACCCACTGGCTGCATGATCCTGGGTGAGATACTTTATCTCTCAGAGCCTCAGTCTCCTCAGGTGTGAAACAGCAATGATAAAATGTGGATTAAATGGAATATACAGTTAAAGCACTTGGCATTGTCCCTGGCATCCCACAAGGTCAACAAAAGTAGGAGCTCCTATCCAGCCTGCTGTAGCCATCCAGTGACCAGTTGTACCCATCATGCCTGCAGCTCAGATTCCTGTTGATGTGGGGCCACCTAACAGTGATCATTCCAACATCACATTCAAAAGTGAGTTTAATTTAATTATTAAGGGAGTACCCCTAGACCTTCCTACTTTGGGATACCATTGCAAAAAGAGATTTTAAAAATCTCAGATTTAAAAAATTATTCTATATTATTCATGTGCTTGATCCCTCAGGTTGTACAGTATCTGGTAACTTGCCCCTCTTTGCTTTCACAGGAGCGCACACACACTCTCTCACACACACACACACACACACACACACACACACACACACACACACACAAATGTTGAATGTCTCCTTGATTTGTGGAAGCTCCCAGTGTCTTGATTCTGTGGATTTGTCCTGATAGCCACTAGAGGGTGCCCCAGGGGTCTCTGGGGTCTGGGTCTCCTACTGATTGGCTGAAGAGTCAAGTCAGTAATAGCAGAACCCTCCTAGGGAAGAGCCAGGCTGCAGTTCAGATGATGGGAACAGGATTTTGGAGCTGGAATTAATAAAGGATTCTTGCTACATGATGAAAAAAAGCCCGTGTTGTATTCCTTTGTGAAGTTGTAGGCCATATCTTTTTCTAACAAGACCATTTACAATGATTTTACCCCTAAACAATCATTGAGTACAAAACGCCTATCTATAAGCAATCAAATAAAATCTGTGAGTATCATTTCCTTTTAATTAGTCATGCAATTAGTGTGTGATTAGAATTTCCCAGGTTGTCTTTCTTTTGTTTTAGGAGGCTAGGTGGCTGGTGGTCATAGATTTCAGAGTTAGAGAGATCTGGCTTCAAATCCCAGCTTCTTCCATTACAAGCTGGGTAGCTTTTGAGGTCATGTAAACTTTCTGAGCCGCAGTTTTCTGCTCTTTAAAATGGGACTGATGAGGGACATCTGGCTGGCTTAGTCGGTAGACCGTATGGCTTTTGATCTAGGTGTTGTGAGTTCGAGCCCCACGTCGGGTGTAGAGATTACTTAAAAAAGTAAAATAAAATGGGACTAATTATATTCCTTTAAAGGACTTCTTTGCCTGGGTGGTTCAGTTGGTTAGGCATCTGACAGCAGCTCAGGTCATGATCTCACGATTTGTAAGTTCGAGCCTCACATTGGGCTCTGTGATGACAGCTTGGAGCCTGGAGCCTGCTTTGGATTCTGTGCCTCCCTTGCTCTCTGCCACTCCCCCGCTTGTACTCTGTCTCTTTCAAAAGTAAACATTAAAAAAATTAAAAAAGAAGGACTTCTGTGTATAGTAGATGTATATAGTGAGTCCCATATTGGTCTGGGATGTGGTAGCTTTGTAATAAATGGCAGATATTATGCTCATTTTGATTCTTTTAAATGACACTGTTAGTCACAAACATCACTGGTCTGCCTTGGAGAGCAACTTCATGATATAATGACACGTGTCAGCTCTTCGGCCATCACGGTTTAAATTTGATCCATCCTATTTCCTTGTTATGTGTTTATTCAACTATTTAAGAAATAAGCATTTTAACACAGCACCAATGCCAAATCACAATTAGTGACAACTTTTATACAACACATAACAGAGGCCAGGAACTGTTTATGCAAGACGACAACAGCCACTGAGCAATGTGCAAAGAAAATATTGTGCCTTCCTGGCCATTCCTAACATTTCAAGTCAAGGTGTTGCATTTAATGAATCTCCAGAAGGTTTAATCTTAGACTTATTAAGAGCATTATTTTGTGCAGGCAAACAAACAGCCCTGCTGGCGGCACCAAACATGTTTATTCCGAATAGTTAATTACATTGTGTCAGTTCCTGCCCTGGAGCCTTCAGGCTATTCTGTTTTTCTACCCATGTGGACATTCCATCATCATTCATTTTTATTTCCTCTCTGGCCTTTTAAAAAGCCAAGCGGAGAGGAAGCGCATGCATGGGTGTAGTTGGAGCATCTTGCAAAGTGAAATAGGCCAAATACAGTCCCAGTGGCTGTTGGGAGCTGTCTTCAGTGTTCAAAACTCATTGGGGTTTTCCAGCAACGTCAAAAGATTCCTGAATGATTCTGACCTTGAAGCCTTAGCCACAGTGACCAAGGCTTGGGCGTCTTTGGAAGTCCCTGGAGCTTGAAGCTGTGTGGAAAGAGGAGCATAGATTGGAATCTGGGAGCAAGAAGATATGGCGGTTGGCTTACAAAACTACTAACCCACATCTCTTTCTCTTTCTCTCTGACTTGCAAAAACAGGATATATCAGCTTAGGATCTTTCTCTAAGAAGTATGGGGGCCTCCTTGGGACGCCTGGGTGGCTCAGTTGGTTACGTCTCCGACTTCAGCTCAGGTCATGCTCTCGCAATTTGTGAGTTCAAGCCCTGTGTCTGTCTCTGTGCTGACAGGTCAGAGCCTGGAGTCTGCTTGGGTTTCTGTGTCTCCCTCTCTGCACCTCCCCCACTCGTGCTCTGTCTCTCTGTCTCTCTGTCTCTCTCTGTCTCTCTACCTCTCAAAAATGAAATAAAAGCATTTTTTAAAAAATTTAAAAAAACAAGTATAGGGGCTTCCTTTGGCTTCAGGAAAGCAGAGTGCCAGCCCTCTGCAGGGCCAGGGGGACATGGAAGCAGAGGGAAAGGCACATAGTTCTGTTTGCCTGGCCTGGAGTATATGGTGAGTCAGCAACAAGGAGACTCCAGTTCTTAGACATCCAAGGCCCAGGGACACTGGATCTGGGGCAGGCTGGACCAGACACCCATCACTGAGAAGCAGGAGGCTCCAGGTCTCTCCATACTCCCAGTCTGGCACCTCCAAAGCAGTTAGAAAGGAAGGTGTAGAGAGCTAAGCACTCCCAAAATAGTCCACAAGTAGATACATACTCACCAGTCATACTTGCACATGAGCATCAGACATGGTTCCATCCTCAAGGAGCTATAATTCTCTGTGATAGGGAGTAACAATGGACATTTATGGGGCACTTAACTGTGAGCCAGACACTAGGCTAAGTAGTTTCCCTGCATTAACTTCAAACACCTCTATGAGGCAGGCACACTCGTTATCTCCATTCAGCAATCTGGGAAACTAAGGCACAAAGAAGTGAAGCACCTTGCCAAAGGTCACACAGCTAGTAAGCGGCAGCTCAGGGATTTTGTTGCATGAAAGGATAATAAATGGTGTCATGAATTAAAACACATGCATATACCGGCTTGGCAAACTTATGTGCCGAGTAAGGCCTGAAAAACTCCGGGTCAAGAGGTTTCAAGGAAGAAGGGGTCTCAGTGAGCTGGGTTTGGCAGAGGTGTCGTAAGACATGGCAGGGTGCACCAGTTGGGTTTGGAAGGACCTACAAATGTAGAGAGAAGCAGGAAGAACATCCTGGCTGGAGAAAGTTTTGCAGGTAGCTGAGGAGGCAGGAGGAGCTGGGATGATCTGAGCAGGTGGCAGAGGAGGATGTGTGAAGGGCAGGAGGATGGCTGGGGACAGCTGGCTCATAGAGGGCCTTGAACTTGAAGCCATCGTCATCAAACCAGAACCAGAGAAAATGAAGTGATTAAATCCCTGCAGCTGGCAGAGTCCTGGTGGGGGCGGAGGATGGCACTGGGCTCCACAAGGGCAGTCAGTCCCCTTGCCAGAAAGATGGAAACTGCCCTCAGTTAGCAGGGTCATGGACCAGCCACCGCATCACTGCTATTTTACAGCACCAGCCTCTGCTTGAGAGGGAATACGCTTTGCGGTTAGGAGCAAGTGCCCAGGTTTGTGTTCTGGTCCTGCCATGGAGCTCTGTGTCAGTGAAAGAGTGACTCCGTTTCTCTGTGCCGCCTCAGTTTTCTCTGCACTGTAAAATGGAGTGACGCATTCCTGGTGGGATTGTTGTAATTGAACTAAAGTGCTTGACACGTAGTAGGTCCTCAGTATGTGTTAGCTACTACTGTTTCTGTTGGTGGTGGTGCTGGTGGTGTTGTCATTGTCATCTCCAGCTTTGAGACATGAGCATCATCCCAGAGCCTAGAAAATGGCAGGGACAGACTATGACTATGCAGGTTCACTTATCTCGCTGTTTCTCAACCATGTGAGGTCGTTAGCGCTGCTAAAGGGTGACAGGGAGCCCAACCAATGTGGCCTGGCCACTTGGGTGTGACCAACTTCTTTTTGGCTGCCCTACCACAAGGCTAATAGCATAGGTATGCTCCTTTTGACACACAGAGCCTCAGCCGGTGGAGGTCCACGCACGGGGGCTCTGCCTGCGGCTTTGGGCTTCTCTAACATCTGCACATTCACGTTTGTACCTTATGAGCAGTGTTGATGGGGGAGATGCTGACATGCAGTGCAGTGGCTTTTCTAGGAAGGCCTCTTGTCCTCAGTGGACCCAGTGTGCATTGAGCAATAATAAATTGTATTTCCTCTCCAGTCCAGGAGGCAGGAAGCTCCAAATGGGACTCTAATTAACTCTGAAGGAACAACAGATTTCTCCAGAGCCTGGCAGTTCCGACGGGGTCTGAGAAGGTGTCACACAGCCTTGGGAAATATTTACAACCATAATGACGATGCCTCAAAAGTCGGGCTCCTGACGATACACCTCAAACAAATGTGTGTTTCTCCCTCCTCACAAGGTTCGCTGCCCTTAATTGCTACCCTGCTTCATTAAGGGGCAATTAATTTTGTGACTGGGTTTTAAAAGGCCGTAATTATAAGGCGAGGACAAAAAGCCCATGGTTAAACATAATCAGCTGGATGTAAAAGGTGTTCCCTGGCAGATTACAGAAGGAAAGAGAGAAGGATCTTATGTCCCAGGCAGCTGACACTTCTTTACGGTTTTTCTTTTCTCATTTCACAACTGCCTCTGCTGTTACAGGGTAGGGTGTAGAACAAGCCCATCTTTTTGAGGGTATGAGACTTAACTATCTTATAGATCTTTGATTTTGAGATATTGGCCCAGTGGGCCTTCTCCTGCCATAAAAGTCGACTAGAAGGCCTGGGCCAAGGTCAGTGACCTGAGGTCTTGAGTGGTGGGCCTGGCTTCCCAAAGAGACCAAACCCCTTTTTAGGATTTTTACATGTTAGGAGTACTTTTTATTTCAGGGTCATTCTGGACACACATCCATTTCTTCATTCATCACTCATCAAACGTTTGCTGAGAGCATCGTAGACACCATGCTAGACTCTTGGGATGAAATGGTGAGTGCAACAAGCATGTTCCATGCCTTCAAGAGTTTATAGTCACGGAGGCCAGCTGAATGTTAATGAGATGATAACCCATATACATCATTAGAAGGAGGATTTTTTTTAATTTATTTAAATTCCGGTTACTGAACATACAGTGTAGTATTGGTTTCAGGACTAGAACCCAGTGATTCATCACTTCCATATAACACCCAGTGCTCATCCCAACAAGCACCTTCCTTAATGCCTGTCACCTATTTAGCCCATCCCCCACCCACCTCCCTTCCAGCAGCCCTCAGTTTGTTCTCCTGCCATGAGAGAAAGGGGGGCTATGGGAGCAGAAACTGGAGACATCAGAGTGGTCACAGAAGATGACCCCAAGAAAATACTTCTGCACTGAGGGAGTGGAACTCAGCCAGGTCATGTGGGAGGGAGGGAGTATTCCAGGCCCAGGGAAGAGCGGGTATAAGGGCTCCCAAGATAAGAGTGAGTGTGACACTTCCAAAGAAGAGAAAATACAAGTCAGTGGAGTGCGGCACAGAGGTAAAGGGGGATGGGTGTCACAAGATAAAGGGAAGAAGCTGGGTAGCTTAATGGGCCTCACTTTTCCCATTGAAATAAAAATGGTATTGCCTTCTCTTGTCTACACCAGAGAGGATAAAGTGAGAGAATAGCTATATGATTGTGTTATCTGTGCAACAGTATTTATTAAGCTCCTGCCATGTACCAGCCTATTCCTTTGAAGTGGATAGAGAGTTAAGGCCTCAGCTTAATGTCACTATGTAATGTGAGCCAGGTGACATAATAGGACCTTCTCCTTTGGTATTTCTGTATTGTTGCCCCATTTTCACCATGGACCCATGTGATCCTGCCTGTCATGAGCCTTCCCCCTCTACCCGTCTCTCTTTCTGGCTCTCTCTCTCCCTCTCTTTCTCTGTCTCTGTCTCTGTCTCTCTCTCTCTCTCACACACACGCACACACACATACACACACATTTTTTATGCAAATAAAATTGCAATCACACTGCAGCAAGATAGTATGGGGGTTAGGATGGGGACATGGGCTTCAGTGCCATTGAGTTTATATCCTGTCTATACTAATCAGTAGCCATAGAACCTTGGAAAAGGTACTTAACTTTAAGCCTCAATTTCTACATCCGCTAAATGAAGGGGAGAACATCTTCACTGGTGGTGTTTGGATTAGATGCAACGGTCCTGGAAAGCCTTTGACAAACTTCAGGCCCTCAATAAAAGTAACAATAGTCTTAACATTATTAGCACCCAATGGCTTATTGCGATGTTTGCTACCTAGTGGGTGCTCAATAAATGATACAGTTATTGAAAGTAGGGTTAATGAGGACTCTTTGGGATAACGAGCAGGGACTTAACTTACACAAAAATGAGGACCCCCTGGTCATTAGGACTCATCCTCTTTTCCTCTCTGCTTCTTTCTGCATCTCAGTTTCATTCTGCCTTGGGCAAGTAGGCTTTCTTTTTGTTTAAAGACTTTATTTTTTTTTAGAGCAGTTTTAGTTTTAGAGCAGAATTGAGAGGCAGGTACAGAAACTTCCCACAAGCCCCTGCCCCTACACATGCACAGCCTCCCCCACGATCAACATCCGTCACCGGAGTGGACATTTGTTACAACCGATGTGCCGATACTGATACATCACAATCACTCAAATCCCATAGTTTATGTTAGAGTTCAGTCTTGATGGTGTACGTTCTGTGGGTCTGGACAAATGTACACTGATGTGCATCCCTTCCCTTCCCTCCTTCCTGGTTTTTGTGGAAGGTGGGGGTGGACCTTTGTGGAGGTGGACCTCTGTGTGAAAGTTTGCTCTTGGAGGGGACGAAGGAAGGAAGGAAGGAAGGAAGGAAGGAAGGAAGGAAGGAAGAAAGAAAGGATGGAAGGAAGGGGAGGGAGGGAGGGAGGGAGGGAGGGAGGGAGGAAGGAAGGAAGGAAGGAAGGAAGGAAGGAAGGACAGATGGACTGCAGGGTATCATAGAGCATTTTCACTGTGAATTGGCTTTCTTAGTGTAGCAAGAAATGTGGTCTCTGGTAGCTCCAAAGACGTGTTCTTCCATCGAGTAAGCAACCTGGAAAGGGATGCGGCTATAGTATGAACAAGCCCGAACGTGGGCTCTCACTGGCTCTCCTTGGATACGTACCTCACACTCGGAGCAATCACTGTGGCCCCTGGATCCAAGGTGGGTGACTGGCAGCCCCCAACTATATGGTTGGGTTGAGGTATGGGTATTGGGGGATGGGAACAAAGTGTCCCAGAGAGGGTGGGGCAGTTTAGCAGAGACAGCCCTTGATGAGGGCCCATGTCCAGAGTGTAGCACGGTCGAAACCTACTGACACTCCTGCCCTGACCAGTCTGGTTATGTGGGCTGAGAGGATGAGGGTGTTGGGACCTAGACATTTCATGAGTCCCAGTTTATACTCTGTCTCAGAGCTAATGAACTGCTTTGCCATTTCTCTCTGTCTCTGGGCTGAATCCAGTGGGCAGTGACCCAACGCCCAAGTGATTTGTGGGCCTGAAGGAGGAGGGGAGAAGCTGATTATGGAGTCAGCAATTACTCTGCCCAAGCCCATGCCTGGCAGGGCCTTATCTTTATTTATAGCTGG